>NC_081417.1:20718800-21029688 GCF_949786415.1 Peromyscus eremicus
ATGTTGATGCCTGAGTATTCTAAGAATACATCAACAGGAAAAAAACTTATACCAAAACAAATAAACACCAATATTTGAAGAAAAACCGGCTAACAATGGGCAGCAACATTGTCGTAGGCATGCTGTGTCTACAAAATACTAGCAACAGCATGACTCAACATCACACTGAGCTATGAACTGAAGAGTTAGTTTAAATTTTAATTTTAAATTATTAAATGGAGGAAAGATGTATTAGGTGCTAGTGCTGTTTTGTTGATTCAACTGGCTGCCATAGCTGCTGTAATTATTGTTTGGACACTATCACAGGGAACTTAAAGTACAACATGAGAGTCATTGAGGAAATTAAGTGTAATAAAATAATACATTGTGTTGATTCACTTTTTATAGACATAATACCCTGTATAAAGTATGGATATTATTATATTGAGGGTTGTCAGAAAACTAATTTGATTTCTAAGCATTTAATGATGTTATTAAGTGACCATGCTATCCACAGGATTTAAAATTTCCCCATATTCTAGTTTAACACTTCACAATTCACTTTAACTTACAGTTAAATCATCTGCAAATGATTGTGCGTGTGAAGTTCCATTATTTAATTTATCATTTAAAGGAAACCCCTAACAAATAAAGTTTAATCCTATACCAATTGCAAAGGATGTTCTTACATCTACAGATTCAAAGATATGTTCTCTACGTCCATGCTATTAGGTATTGCCTGAATTCCCTATTCCAAATTATACTTGGTTCAATGCAAAAAACAATTATATATGACTTTAAATTCTACTGAAATATTTACTTAAGGTTGATCTTTAAATTATGTCTAGTTTCAGTTTCGGTTGCTGTGATTAAAAAAAAAAAAATCACCCCGGCAAAAGTAGCTCAACAGAGAGATTATTTTGGCTGACAGTTAAAGTAGTCATGCATCCTGTAGGAGAAATAAAGGCAGCAGGTGACTGAAGCATCTAGTCACATTGCATTCCCAGTAAAATGCCAGAGAGCAAGCCTTTATAATTCTTAACTTGTGTTCTTCATTTTGTATAGTACAGGGTCCCCTTCCTCAGAGAAGGGTCCCACATACAAACAACAATTACTGTGATTAAGATAATCTACATCCTTCAAGTATGCCCAGGGGCCTAGCTATTGTATCAGTCAAGTTGAGAATTAACATTAACCATTAGAGAGTGTAAGTAGTTACATCTCATCATTCGAACCCATGCAATCTGTGATCCTAACTCACTGCTGCTCCCTCACTGCTGCTCCCTCACTGCTGCTCCCTCACTGCCGCTCTCTCACTGCTGCTCCCTCACTGCCACTCCCTCACTGCTGTTCTCTCACTGCTGCTCCCTCACTGCTGCTCCCTCACTGCTGCTCCCTCACTGCTGCTCCCTCACTGCCGCTCTCTCACTGCTGCTCCCTCCCTGCTGCTCCCTCCCTGCTGCTCCCTCACTGCTCTCTCTCACTGCTGCTCCCTCACTGCTGCTCCCTCACTGCCGCTCTCTCACTGCCGCTCCCTCCCTGCTGCTCCCTCCCTGCTGCTCCCTCACTGCTCTCCCTCACTGCTCTCCCTCACTGCTGTTCTCTCACTGCCGCTCCCTCACTGCTCTCACTCACTGCTGCTCCCTCACTGCCGCTCTCTCACTGCTGCTCCCTCACTGCTGTTCCCTCTCATAACTTCCTCCCATGGTTGCTGTTCCTCTCATCTCTTGCCTCAGATATCAATTTTTTCACAAAGGACTTACTTTCTAATGTATTATGTTTACTTTATAACATTCTATGCCTTGTTCCCCTCATAGTAGTTACTAGCTCCTGTCATTTTCTATCTTCATTGATGATTTGCTTTGTTGTATATATACCCACCTATCTAAAACTCTAATGTTAATAAAGTAAGTTCATGTCTGTTTTTTCAGTATTATATCTTTAGAACCATCAAAATTCAACATGTATGTTTGTCTATCTGGGCATGTGTAGGTACATATGTGATTTTTGGTTGTAACTTTATGTTATAAGTCTACTTAGATAGCTTTATGCACTTACCATGATTATTAACTTTAAAAGATTGAATAATCATTTCACCATATGAAAGATACAGAAAACAATACATTGCAGAAGACAGAGAATAATTTTTATGTCACTCCAGTGATTTCAGTCAGTTTTTTTAGTCAGTAACAGGTGTATAACCATACGGCAAGCATTTAATGAAAATATAAATACTTGTATGAGTGATGTTTTTCATTCATGTATTGTGTTTGTCCAATTTTAGATATTGGAGATATAGTGAAGAAATGAAAACCATGGACCCTGGCTATCCAAAGCCCATCACCATCTGGAAGGGGATCCCTGAATCACCTCAGGGAGCTTTTGTCCACAAAGAAAATGGTACACAGCACATGCACGTTTCAGCTCCTAAGTTTCCTATTTTAATATCAGACTACTTTATGTTAAATGAAATAATTTGAAAATACAACACTAGAACTATGAATTATGTATATTCATATTTGTAATTCCTATTTATATTTCTTCTTCTTAAGAATGTATGCTTAATATTACTCTCTGGACAGATTTATATTTAATTTATTTATATCTATTTAAATTTATTAGAAGAAAATATAAGTAATACTTTACTATTGAGGAGTGGATATTATTTAATGACATGATATACATATCTATTAAAATTCTTGAAAATACGACAAATATGTGTGGGACAGGAATTTGTCCCAAAGACTCTGTCCTGAGTTCAGCCAATTTCAATGGTACTTTCTGCTAATCCATGCTTACTAAAAAAGATTCCCCTCAACACAGTCAGAGTAGAATGAATATGGCTATCATGATAAGAAACAACATATAAGCCTACACATTATGTTTGATAATCATAAATCAAAGAAGACAGAGCATTAAGATGATATCTCTAGTTTGCTCTTCAACCACTATCAAAATTTGCTGTTAAGAATCTTCTTCTAATAGTGATTTATTTCAATCCATAAATTTAAAACTAAGTAACTAAATTTTAATATTTTATTCACATTTTTTTTCTAGGTGAAACATGTCACTTCTAATATCTAAGTATTAGTTTTAATTCTTCCTTTAATCAGTTATGAAATATGACTATCTGATGCCATATGAATGCTTCCTATGTATCAAGTATAGTTCATAAATTCATTTAATTGTCCAACCAAAGACCTCTTCAACCATACTCAGCTGTGTTAAATAGCTTATTGCTGAACATATTATATATATTCTTAAAACTTGATACCAATAATGACCTATCTGTCATCCCTAAAATTTCTTGCATTTGCAGAATTCTTTATCCCAAGAGTGACACTTATCTGACCAGTGGTGTTTAAGAAACAAAGTCATGTGTTATAGCTCTAGCTGTGGAAAGGGGTTTAAGTCTTTTTTGGTCTTAGTAATTAGTATTTGCCTCTGAACCCCAATATCTCCTAAAAATAAAAACGGGAAATTAATTCTTCTTAATAGTGGAACAGTTGTGAAGGATAAAAGTAATGCTTTTAACACTGTAACTCTTCCATGGTAATAACATACAATAACAATCATCATTTTGAACTCTTATTCTGTAATGTTCTGTTCAAAATAGGTAACTCCCAAATGTATTTTTCAATTCCTACAGCATTTTTCTGTCTTTTTCTTGTTGTTGTTGCTGTTTTGTTTTGTTTGCTTGCTTGTTTGTTAGTTTTAGTTTTTAGTTTTACCTAAAAATAAGAAAAAAGTCCAAGTAGCACAATCAGAAACTTAACTGGATACATATCTTAAAATATTGAAAAATACTACTAAGAAAAACCACAAGTTTGTGTATGTTAAGAATTTAAAACATCTATTATTTTTAACTGTAATATTTTGGATCATAGATTACTGAATTATTTGAAACTTCTTATATCAACTTTTCATAGATGAATGAGAAGTATTACTCAGATATATTAAGATAAAATTGTGGTTTATTATCTCTTTATTCCTAAAAATAATGTAATAATGAAATTTAAAATTCCATAAGTTGTAACAAATTTAGGATAAATAAGTAGGTATGACAAATGAAGACAATAAATGGAGAAAAGACAAAGTAGGAGTGACCTACAGCCAGAAATGAGGTTAGTGTACAACATGCTGTAAATATGTGTTTGCTTGTTAGAATTGCCAATAGTCAAAAGAAAATACCTACAATCCACTTATTTGTCATGATTTCTTATCTAAATAACAAATGGGAACCTCTTGTTTAGGAAGAGCACAAAAATTCCCAAAACTAAGATGTTGAGAACATGCCCTGGTGTGTGACTAAGTGAGAAACTTCCTTATTGTGCATTGAACAATCTCCTCGGTGGCAGTTTGAGGATCAGCAATGGTTTAATTTTTCAAGCAATTCAAAATTCCCTGATAAAAGTTAATATCATAATTCTGATGTGAATTATGTATTAGTACTCCTATAAGTCAGAAAAAAGGATAACACCCTCTTTATAGTCCACAACAGAAATGGATATAGATAATAGGTAGTCTGCCACCCATATATTTCAGTCACAGATTTCTTAGATGTTAGAACATATGAGCCAGGCTTGGTGGGATACACCTGCAATCCAAGCATTGGGAAGACTGAAGCAAGAGAAATAGTTGCCCTAAATTTGAGGCCACCCTGCACTCTGTAGAGTTCTAGGCCAGTTTGGGGGCCGGACTTAGACCCTTTCTCAAACAGGAAGAGATAAATGGAGGGAGGGAAGAAAGTTGGGAAGGAAGGAAGGGAGGAAGGAAGAAAGGAAGGATGGAAGGAAGAGAAGAGGAAGGAAACAGAGAGAAAGGGCACATTTCTGGAATGCAGCACCCAGAGCCTTTGTAATACAGTTGAATTTAGGATTGTGTTTTCTTTCTTTTGAAATTGAAAGAACTTAAGATCTTAAAACACATGTTTTAAGAAGTAGTCTATTCGTTAGCATTTATATGCATATATATATGATCACGAATAAGTAGTACTTGTGTATGTATGTTTTCCCCCAGGCTTTACCTATTTCTACAAAGGAAAGGAATATTGGAAATTCAACAACCAGATACTCAAAGTAGAACCTGGGTATCCAAGATCCATCCTCAAGGATTTTATGGGCTGTGATGGACCAACAGACCGAGATAAAGAAGGACTCAGCCCACCAGATGATGTAGACATTGTCATCAAACTGGACAACACAGCCAGCACTGTGAAAGCCATAGCTATTGTCATTCCCTGCATCTTGGCCTTATGCCTCCTTGTACTGGTTTACACTGTGTTCCAGTTCAAGAGGAAAGGAACACCCCGCCACATACTGTACTGTAAACGCTCTATGCAAGAGTGGGTGTGATGTAGGGATTTCTTTTTTCTTTCTTTTCCAGGAGTTTGTGGTACCTTGAGATTCAAGACAAGAGCTGTTATGCTGTTTCCTAGCTAGGAGCAGGCTTGTGGCAGCCTGATTCGGGGCTGACCTTCTAAACCTAGAGGGTTGCTGGTCCTGCACATGAGTGGAAATACATTCATGGAGAATCTTCCATGATGCTCAGTATCTGCCGTTCTTCAGTCCTCTGTCTTTCTTTGTCATTCAGTTCTAGGCCTTTCCTCTGCACGCTCAATGCCCAGTAAAATTTCAGGATTAACTGCAGAAGAGGAAAAACAGAAGAAAAGGTTCTTCTTAAGTTTTTAAAAATACTTTTCCTTCTGAAATCTGAGCCCATTTCTGGGAGAGAGAGAGAGAGAGATAAAGAGAGAGAGAGAGAGAGAAAACAAAAAGAGCAAATCAGAAAACCCATAGGTTTTTGCTTTAAAACAAAAGAAGAAAGAGTTTTAAAAACAACAAAAATCCACAATTGAACTTTCAGGAAAGTGTGAAGACCCAAAACAGCTTTGTCTCCAAAGAAGATAGCTCTGTGACCACTATGGATAGTCTCCTGCACATCGTTTTTTTCAGGTGGGAGATCTTGAACAGACATGCAGGACTCTAGACTGTTGGGACAGCCATTTTCCAACAAACAAGGGGCCAAAATATCTGCAATATAGTAACAGCCTTAATAATACATGCATTTTTCGTTTTCTACAGCTGTTCTCAGCTTTGTCCACAACGTTTCATCACCTCCATACTCATAGCTGTTTTCAAACAGGACCTTTTGATTGTTTTGAAATGTTTCTGAACCCCCTCTTGCCTCCTGACCCAACACCATTGTGATGTTCCTGCCAGTTGTGTTAGGCCTTTGTCCCAGGCCTTCCATTGGTCTGTCAGCAATACTCAGCAGAAAGCAGAGCAAGAAGCGTGTGTCTCTGAAGTAATTAAGTGATGGTTATTTTATAAAGACACGGGACTCTGTGCATACATCGGTGTAACCCTTTGAGAACTATCAGACCAGGCTACAGAGTCAGGTTGATCAGTCTTGCAGTCTGATCATTGGTAGAACTGGCCAGCAGTGAAAGCCATCACAGGTTCAAGAAGTTCAGATTTGTAAAGCATACCTTAAATCCCATGTAAATCTTTAATGACTGACAGCAACCCATAAATGGTTTTATAACAAACAACAGTGATGTGACTTGCCAAAATTTTTCTGGCAAATAAAAAGAGATATTTTGTTAACAGTATCTTATGAGAGTGAAATTTTATTTGGATAATTGGTTAGAACAACCTAAGCCTTTTCTCCTTCAGACATACTGAATTTTTTTAATTTAAAATCCATTGCATGAAAATTCTATTTGCCATAAAATATGCAGTTAGCATTGTGGGGTTAAAAAGGAATTAAGACAATGACTCTGAGTTTGCATGAATATCTTCCAATGCATTACCAATTGCATGTCAGCCATAGTTCTCAAAGGGTTGGTGTGGCTTCTGGCATTTAGCCATCCATTTGATCACTGACAGAGCCAAGAGACACCAAAGCATTCCATTGTTGAGTGTCATTTGTCCTAACAGCAGTATTGTCATTTTCATGTGACCTGCAGAGCAGGTTTGTATCAATATTTTTTTCCTAGAGAAAAGTCAGCAACTGACAGACCTCTATTGATTTTAGGAGCTGCTTCTTGCAGTGAAAGGCTTTACAGCCACGGGGCTGTGAACTTATTAGAGATGGTCAGAAAGAAAGCACCCCACGAGTCAGACAACTGGCTTTGTGTGAAAGCCAGCTTTTGAGGGGATTAGCTTTTGAAACAATGAACAGCTTGCCTTGAATTTGATATTGATCTGTTGACTGTCATTAACAACTTAAACATTGTCTTCTGTGAAAAATTTCCCTGAAGAGTCCTGTTCTGTGTCTTTGCCCTTTGACCTTTAACTTGCAAACTGGCACAAACTGAAGGAAATCTGGTGTCACTTCTCCAAAACCTAGTAAGCAAGAGCTGTTTCCTTAGAGTAAAGAGAGAGTTTGGGTATTGGATCTGCAGGTGGACGCTTTGCTCTCTACATGCACACTCTGAATATGCCCTATAGGTAGAGGTATTTTTTAATTTTTTTCTTTAATTTCAAGCTTAATTTCATCATTTTAGTAAAAATTACAAAAAAAAACATAGGAAAAAAAAAACCTCAAATACTTGAATGGCCAGTGTGGCTTTTATATAAAGCAGGAATTTTATACTAGTGAAAATTTCTTACTCATTTGCTAATAATACACATTTCCAGATGATTTTTAATGAGTGTAGGTATACATTCTTATTTGGAAATGGATAGTTTGGCTGCCTTGAATTTATATTTATACTCAACATAGCATGAAAATTAGAATGCCTTTTGGTTAAACTACATGTTTATGATTTGGTTGGGGAAAATATTTTCTAATCATGGGTGGCATGCTGAAAAGCCTTGAAAACTGGTGTTTCCTACAATCTGAGCATATATCATGTAAGGCTAAGTCAAAATGAACAGTTAGGAAAGAGGAATGGCTTCATAGCACCACATTATGAAATGTAGATTGTACTTCAACAGGACATCAAAGATTTGAATGTGAGGGTCAATAAGAAAGGGGAGGGCAAGGATCAGCCCTGTATTTCTACTTCAAGAACTTCCTTTCTAGGTGATGCTAATATTATAGTTAGTTCCTACAGAGCATGGAGGACTGTATACATAAGCCTGTTTATACAGTGTTTGCTTGTTAGAGGGTTTAATCCTTTCAGGACCTTGATGTCAAGGAAAAAAATGACTGGAAACTCTTTTCTTCTAATGATAGAAGTGAGGAGCTGTAACATTTTGGGACATGTGCAAATCATTGAGAAACTCCATCAATGTACATTGAACTTTTTTTCTCTCTAAAATCAAAAAGAATTTTAATAAGCAATCTATTGCGTCTTAACTCATTCATCACAGTACAAGACTGTAAGTACCTAAGGGCTAGAAAATAATCATAGCATTGAAAAGGAAGGAATCTTCATTATGCTTGAATTATGACAAACATCATGGATATGATTTGGGTTGTGTTGCCTTGAAGATGAGAAGTCTATGTATTAAAAAAAGGTTTATATGTCTACTATCTTGCCTAAGACATTTAGAAGATCATAAATGATAAGAACTAAGTACAATGTAATAAAAATCACTGGGGTTCCTTTGTTCATTGTGTGCCAGGCACTTCATTCATATGGTTGCTGACTGTTCTTACACTTGGGATTTGTTTAGAAAAGAAAAGAAAAGAAAAATATGGCAACGCTTAAGAAAGCATGAAAATGAAAATGATTAATTAATCTAGCATATGAAAATAGCAATTTAAATTTAAGAAAGGAAGTTCTCTGGATGAGGAACATAATGTCAGCTCAATATTAGTGAAGGCATGGAACCAATCAAGTTTTTCCTGTCATCTCTAAATAAGTAACATGAAAAGCTCAGACCTACTATTTCCAAAACTGAAATGAAAACATATTCATGTTCATGAAATAATTCATCTGTTTCATTATTTTTATTACTTTACCAAATATTGAAGACAACTGTAAACAAGGTAATGGTTTTACCTAAAATGAACTTATAGTTTATAATTTCAGATAAATATTGTTTCTCTATATATTAATAATCAGACTAAGTGAAATATTAAGATGAGTGATCAGTTTGAATTTTCTATAAAGCAGTAGTTCTGCATCAGTTCTGTAGAAAAGTTGTGATTTTAGGTACCTGATAACCCATCTGAGAACCAAGTTTTTTGCAGAGACGGCGACCACACCAGGTGAAGACAGACGTTCACTGGCATGGCAGAGGTTACAGAGCTCAATTAGAGAATAATAGGCACTACTGGCAAATGCAGTTTCTGTTCCTAACCAGAGAGCAATGCTTTTCTCAACCAAATGTAACAAAGTACTAAGTAATAATCACCACAAGACAATTACTAAGTATTAAAAGATAGAGACCGCTTTACTGAAATAAGAAAATGTTTGTTACTCGAGCTGCCTACAGTCTCTTTTATCAACACACAGTTTGGCTTTTCAAATACTGTACATTTATTTTTATTTCATTTCTGTGAATGATTACAATGCAATGTAGTGGATATAAGAGCATTGCCTAGATTCTACTGCTCAGTGTGATATCTGAATGAGAGTGTATATACTGGATCCTAGGAAGAGTAATGTAATATTCTCAAGTTCTCCATGTTGTGTTGATATCTCTAATATGGCACAAATTCACATTCTTGTTATGTGGACCTTACAGTTGAGTAACTGGTGCACCCATATTAATTGAACTCAATGTGCTATCTGAAGAAGAATAGATGTTATACTTGAATAGAAATGTTAAACAAAAGTCATGAAAATAACCAACTTTTTAGATATTTGGTATTTATTTCCAGAAACAAATAAAGGCAGTGACTTGATGGTAGTTTTGAGTCTGTGAGATTGTAGTATATAATGAAATAAGCCTGGGGATGGTGAGGAAACATTTACAGTAATCACAGCAAAATGTTTAATTCTTGAGACCTTAGAGAGCATATTCCAAGATATCATAGACACGACATACCATTTAAACCACAAGTGTGACATTCAGATGACCTATGGCAAAGAGCCATAAATACAGTCTTCACTAATCTATGATACCACAGAAGGGGTCAAGGAATTCATAGGGTAGAATCTAGCCATTCTTCCCAAAGGCATTCACCTCCACGATACTGATGTATAACAACCCCAGGAAACAAGTGCCAGAGTCTAATGACATGTGTCCTGTTGCCTGAGTGGGAAGTATAGCTATGTCGTATAGTTGAAACAAGTCCTTTTTCAAGGCTAAACTTAGCAAAATAAACTAACAACCAAGGATAGTACCACACCATTAATATGAAAGCTACATTTTATAAGCAGAATGAGCAATGGAGAAGGACAAAACCAATCTTTTATAAAATATAAAGTCATACTCTAGCAATCTATAATATTACAACTGGAAGTTTTACTTTAGCAGGAACAAAAATAATAGAGAAAAATGAAACTTCAAACTCTTCACACCAGTGATGAGTATGTTATTTATCAATGTATATACTTAGTCAGTGCTCATTAGATGTGACCCATGTAAATGCATCTGATACTTATCCATTGCCTCATAAACCCAAAATGTTAAAAATATGCATTCAGTATCCCAGTCAGAGAGATGTTAGAACCCTGTGAGAAAAGCCATTTCTCTAGGATAGAAGTTTACCTCAATAATCATAGAACACAAAACACTTGGCATAGTAGCAAAAGTTGCCTTAGTGTTCTAGTCTGATCTAATTGTAGACGTTGTCTATAATGCACCACTGACATCATTTATCATGTCTTTCTATTGGTCTAAGTTTGAGTTGATTTTTAAATATTTCAGGTAAGGTTAATAACATCTAATTATTTATATCTCCTTCAACATGTCTACTCTGACATATAAGTCAATAGTATAGAAAGCCTAGAATGAATACTGACTTGACATAATCCCAGAAATTCAGAGAAAAATCACTGGTGATATTTCAAAATTCCCATCTATTTCCTGGTAGGATCCAGAAGTAGCAGCTTTCAGTGTTGGAACACGGCTATGAACTGATGACAAAACAGGACATACATCATTTCTGTAAAATAATCTAGATTTATAGGAAGCAGTGATAGAAGACTACGAGAAGTTTAGTGATGTAACGAAGGCTTCACAGGCATCAGTAGTGAATGCTTTTTAAAGAAAATGGGGCAAAATCAGTACTTGTGATCAGTACATTGTAAGCATAAGAAGCTATATATGCAGGACATTCATATATGGAGAAATCTGAGATTCTATGCCTTTCAACTGAAAAAGCAGTGTGTCTTGGAATTTTTCTTATATTAACATAACGATATTATTCAGATGTGTGCTCAACGTGTCCTTCCATGAAAGGGCATGCCAGGCTATGCAGGAAAACATATCACAAGCTGGAATGTTGTGCTGATCACATGACATTGCCATGTGCTCTGCTACAGAGCTGGATAGTTATGCCCTTAAGAAGGGAAGAAAATATCAAATATAAATATAACTCTTTCCTATTCTGCCACTTAGCTTCAAAGTAAGATATCACTAACTTTTATTTCACTGAGAAAATGGAAAGAAAGAATGGTAAGCAAGAATAAAACAAACAAACAACAAAATCCCAGCTGACAAAGACATTTTCTACAGTTTCTTTCACCTGCTTTTGTTCATGGAAAAAATGTTTTTTCCATATATATGTATATGAGTTGCATATAGACTTCTTCCTAGCACTTGATATGTAGCTAGATTGGATCACAAGCATAGTATTTTTAACACAGGCCTTTGATACATGCCTCATACATTATGTAGCTCTGAGGTATGACATGAAAGGATGCTTTTCCCTAGGATAGGCTGCAGTGCTGCTTGTACTTGCCATATTTGTATGAATGTGTGTTGCTATGTTGGCCTGTCTTGCCAGGATACCGATGAATAAAGCCTTGTGTAGACTGTCTATTTGAAGTCACTAGAATGCATGTTTGCTCTCATGTGATACCTTTGGATCTCATTCCCTTTCTGTATACCAATAGGCCACTTGTTAGTATAAAACTTACTTTGAATGAATGGTTTCAGTAGTAATACAGGGGTTTTCTAATATAATAATTTTTACTACTCTGAAATAACATTATCACCTCACTTCTTGCTCCTTGTGAATTCCATTTCCTATGTAGGAATTTATGTTGGATCATCATTTCCTTCTTATATATGACATGAAATCCATTATTCCTTTCTATACTCATGAATCCAAATTCTCACAGTCAACCAAACATGTATTCTAATCAAGAGTGAGTGATCATCAGCATTTTCCACCCTGCTTCTGTGATCGTTATTTGATTCCTTTCAGTCACCAATTTTGTTATTTTTCAAATCAGATTTTATTTCCTTTCTGTTTGTTAAAACGAGAACTTAGCAGCACATAGGTGAAACCCTGGAGATGTGTCTTTGTTTCTCAGAATTTTCCAACAAATATTACATGGAAAACACAGTCCTTATCACATTCCAAACTCTTTCATTGGCATATATTTTTATAGAGCTCTTCCCCTGAAAAAAAGTGAAATGCTGAGTATAATTGCTGTTGTCTGATGATAAGATAGCAATGAAAATTTATTTTGGGAGAATGTATCAAATATAAATATACAGTATGGTAAATTTCACAATGTAGTGTTTAAGTACATCAGGAGGAAATGCATGCCTACAGCCTAGAATCTTTGGGATATTTCTCCTTAGTGGAAATTACATATATAAGAAAGAGATAGAATAAAAGAATAATGTATATTACAGCAGTGGTTTCTGCTGCATTGGTTTTGACTGTATCAGCATTTCTATGGTGGACCTCTATTTTCAGGGGATTTAGAGACTTGGCCACAAAAATTTGCTTCAAGTATAAATGTCTTTAAAGATTTTTTCTTACATGTATCTAATTTTAATCAAATATATTTTGGTTTTATATTATTGAAAGTAAATGGATGAAGTTTACTAGTTTAATTTTGTTCTAATATCAACTTAATAAGCTTAATTTTTAATGAAAACAAAATATAATCAGTTCATAGTCTAATTTTTTAAACAAATCAAATATTGTTGACATTGAGAAATTTGCCTGCTTCACCAGTGTGGTATTTATCTTCAAGATGTTTTAAGACTTCAATACCTATTGTTATCTTGATTCTAATAGTGGATCAGTATAACTGACAATGAATATAGATATGTGATATCTATATAAGCTATCTGATAACATATATTTGAGAATATATAGTATATGATATATATGTATATATACATATATATTCACTAGACAGATTAAGAGAAAGAAGAGTCCATCAATTATTAAATAAATACCATATATTTTTTCAAATACTTTTACAGACATTTAGCTTTCAGAGTCCAAATGAGATATAAGCAATCCAGAGGGAAGTTGTCTCCTAGGCGAACAACAAGTATTTTACAGCTTCCCATGAAAACGACCTTTCATTTATATAGTATGGATATTAGGAATTAAAACATTGAAAGTAAAGCAGGATTTATTGAACAACAATAGACTGTGAAGCAGAGAGAAAGGCCAGGAAGTTAGGATTTTAGATAGTTGTCTTGTGGTTGTCTATACCTTAGCTTTTGCTTTATTCCCTCGATGTTTTCAGTTACAGAGAGAGTATGAAGCTATAACTGTGAGTTTCTGAGTTTCTTTCATTGTACTTACACTACATTATCTCACTAAAGTTTTGATAACATGTACTTTTCTGTGTACAAGGCATGAAATAACACATTTATTTTCTCAGTGGATTTTAAGGGTTGAATGTTACAGTTTTGCCCACACAGGATTATATAAATTTATTCCATCTTAAATTTGGCATATATTTTTTTTCCGATTGCTTCTACTGACAAACACAAAGCTTGTTTGTGTGCAAATAAAAGGCTAAATAAATGGTGCTAAAGTGTATTATGACTGTCAGATATAATCAGGCAAAATTTTGTGGTGCTTTAATTAATTTTTCATTGATTTTATTGACCAGTGTGTTGAACAGTGTTTATTCACAAATTGTCTTTTATTAGTAAACTTAAGGCTTCATAGCACATTGTTAATAAAATGGTTGCCTAGTTTGTGTAATAGCTCACCAAGCTATTATTTCCTTGACTCCTTATAATGAGGCCTCATTAAAGGTCAAGGGTCATGCTATTAATCTCATTCTATAGATCAGTAACATGACTGAATATTTTCACAAGGTACTTATGTTTACAACGCTATAACCCTTTGACTGCTGTGGCCACCTTAACCATACAAATGTCATAAGCTAGAATCATCAGCATGGTTTTTGCCATGGCAATCAAAGAGTTAAGGGCTGTGCAGTTATTTGTTTTGTATTTATTAATTTATATTTATTTCATTTCCATTCAAGAAGGGGTTTGGATGGGGCAGTGTTTGTCTGCTGTAAGTGTCTTAACCTAGGGGAAGGTTAAATGGCTTTTTATACTGTTGCATCTTCTGTATTTACCATCGATTCATTGTGTTGTAATTTTAAAAAACTGTCAATAAATAAGAAAACCGAAAAATCATTCATAGACATTGTGGTTTTAGTCATGATTTGCTTCCATTTATGACCAGCATGTAGAATATGATTGATAGCATCAGTCTTTACTGTCTTTGGCTTCGTAATTAAGAAACAGCAATTGAAAATGCAGGGGTAATTTAGAAAAAAGTTTCTTGTGTCTTTTCCTGAGTTAGCAAGTATATTTTTCTAGCCCTATCAGTTGGAGAATTGCTTAACAACTAACAATATGCAAACAATTGTGATCAAGGAGAGGAGCCAAAAATGCTGCTGCACCACATGTACTTCAGGCGAGTGGCCATGAGCACAGACATGGCTTTTATGAGACTTGAGACATATGAAAAATAACTATTTAGAGAAGTAAGTGTAAACTATCATTTAAAGTTATATACCAACCCTGATTAAGTAAATTGAATTAAATTTTGTTTTATGTTTTATATCAAAACTCTTGCAGAATTTCATTTGCAGAACCCTCCCTCTTTTTCTTGTTGCTGGGATCTGAACCCAGGGCAGTGCATGATTAGAGTTCACTCAGTCCTCTTTCTTTTAGTAATCATATTATATTAAGAAAGAGCACCAACCAACTTCAAGAAATAAAACTAAGGGTAATACTCTTTTGTATTTAACATTTGGATAAATTAAGAGTCAGCTAAATATCATTTGGGAAATAGTCAATACCTCTATTTAAAAATGCCAAACTAAGAAAGCATTTTTTTAATCAGTTCTTGCATGTATCAGTAATTTCCAAATCCTAAGAGCCATCTGAATTTTACAAAGAATAACAAATTATATTGGGAGTAAAGCAAAAAGACATTCCCTCATACAAAAATCTGCCGACCTGTGTACCAAGAAATTAATCATATCCATCCATACAAACACATAGAGGAAGAAAATGAAAGAGGGAGAGGGGAGAAAGATCCCAAGATTGGCGTTGCACTTTACACCCTCCTGTCTTAGACTCCTGCTACTGGACTAATAGTCATATCTGACCATGACCAGCCTAACTTTATATATTGTAATCCACATGTAAACAAGGATCTGGAGACAAGTGAACTAAAATGGTCATGGGAGATCAATTGCCTAATCAGACAAAAAGTATGTGAGAGACAGAGCTGTTTCTGTTCTGTTGCTGAGTATTTGTCCTAAGGCAGATCCAAAGAATGGAGAGAACTATCAAAACTTTAAGTAGAAGAGCGGTTACTGTTCAGGCACTAAAGTGTGATTCCTGTTGGGTTGACAGCTCCTGTTCGGGCACGTGTCCTTTTCCTAAGTCCCCTTTCTTATTACTCATAGTTAAATTTGGGCCAAAGACCCTTTTTAAGAAACTCCAACGTTGCTCCGTGAATCAGCAGTGAAAAGAAGCATTGCTGCGCTTTGAGGGCATGCCAAAGCATGTGCAAACTTTAGACTACCAGCCATATTTGTAGTTGTAGATGGTTCTTAAGCAAATACAACTTTAAGGATGAAGTAATTAAAGCAGGTAAGCCATCAATATCAGAGTGAACTTGAGAGAAAGTCTGTACTGTTCTTATTATCACAGAAGAGAGGAAAGCTAAAAATGTCAGTCTGACCCACAAACAAGTTTATTTTTCTCATCTATGTGGATTTGTACATCAATTATCTAATAGACTTTATGTGAAGTATAGGTTTGTGCACACATGCCTGAGTATTTTTCACTAAAATCCAGGCTACAGTTTGATAATCTTTCTTGAAGAAGAAAAATCCAGACAATGTTATGAAGTATCTACTAACATGCCTAGCACATTGTAAGAGAGCTTTTATTAAGGCGACATATGTTTTCATCGTCTAAGTCTCTTTTTAAAGACTAAATTACATGATTCAAGTCACTTTAATATTTTCTGCTACATTCACATCTTAGTTACTCTAGTTTACCAGCAGCACCTCACAACCGACTTTTCCCCTCCCATCACTTCCTTTCCACTCCTTTTCTCCTCTCTCCTTATTTCAATCCTTGAAAGAAATTATGCATTTAATTATTCCCTTCTTATAATCTTTCTGTCTTCTTAAGCTCCTCACTAGGCCTATTTATTCTAACATATGTGAAATTTTTATTATTAAGATGGCTGTTTCTTATTTCCTAACCCATTTGGCTTACTCACTGTATTTAAGACTAGTTACATTGCCACTAGTACTTTTTCTAGACAGCTCCTAGGGAATAGTGTAAGCCTGCTTATATATCACTTAGCTCTTCCATCCTCAGATCTCACTGCTGTACTGGTCCATAATCAATGAACATCAGATGTTGGACTCTAGACATTAGCATCCACTCTTCGAAAATGGGTAACTTTTGGAACTAAACATGAATTTATTTAAGTCTATTCAAATGTTCTTGATCTTTATTTTGCACTGACTCCTGGGCTTCAGGTTTATAATGTGAGGTGAAATCCATATTCACACTTTCCACACTTGCTGAACTAATTAAGTTTAATTTTTCCTTTTCTTGCATTCAACCACTGAATAGAAAAATCACCACTGTCTTTTTCTTGCTTTCAAAAGAGATATATTTCTTGAATTTTCTCATTTTATTTGTTGTATTAGGTAGTTTTTGTTACCTGTCCTTCAAATCTTGATTGTCTTGGGTCTCCCTCCCCCTTGTTACACCTGTCTGCATAAACACTCACCAGCACTATAATTTACTTCCACAGTATTTCTGACATCCTATTTCTCTTTGATATCTTTATCCTACATCTTCTTGCCTATCTAGGTCTTTCCTTCCCAGCCCGCCTTGCTTCCTGGCACAAGTATCTTCCCTCACTAGACTCTAAGTTATAGAACTGCACTATCAGAAATCAATAATTCTTTAAATATTTAAAAATATTTGGTTGTGTGTGGGAGGATGTTCATGAATGTGGAAGCCAGAGGTGTCCTTCTCTGTCCTTCTTCCCCTTCTTCTCTTATGACCAGGTCTGTCATTGAACCAGTTGTTAGGTTAGCAATCATGGCCTCAGCTGTCCCCTACTCACAGTGTAGCTGTGCCCAGCTTTTTACTTAAGTTTGGAATATCTGAGCTCAGCTCCTCAGTTGTGCATAGCAAGAGCTCTTACCCACCAAGCTTTTTCCCCAGCCCCAAGAACAAGGATTTTATGTGTGTACTCTCCAAAATCTATTCTCTACTTGTCTTTCAAGATTTTCCACCAGTAAACACTGTTGTACCTAAAACTTTCTTCATCTTTGCCATTTCCTGTGTGTTGTTTTGTATTTGTAATGCATTTGTATCCACTTTGAATTCCAGCTTCATTGTCATTATTTTCCCTGACCTAAGTACACAAAACCTATGTCCTTTGAAATCCTGCATTTCCATTGTATTTCACCTAGGGCAATCACAGGATAATTAATAGCACATCCTTCTCACTTCAAAGGTTTTCTGTGTTATAATAAGCTGTATGACCGTATTCTTATGCAAATGTTGGATAAGGATTATAGTGCATGCGAGCTTATTTTCCTTGCTCCTTGTTAACATCTATTTTCTAGGAACTGTGCCGTCTTCACTGTGGTGATGTAATTTCTGTTTCGCTCCCGCTGCAGAGTCCACTACAATGCCTGTTTGAAAGGAAGAGCTCCAGAAACATGTGTTGCCCTAAATCAAACAATAGTTTTAAAATAATGAGAATTACAGATATTTTATTTGGCTTTGTTATCCATTCCCTAATCCATCTGAATAATTTTATGAATAAAGATACTAAAATAACTTGTTTCTAACATCAATCATGTAAGTACTTGACCTTGTTTCTCTCTAAAACTTTATTTTCCAAAGCTCTTAAATTGTTTCTTATTAAGCCGTAAGGTACACCTGTAATTGAAGCTAAATTTTATATACTTTTCTTATTTCTATTTGTCACTTTAAGAAATGAGAGCATTTTTCAGTTATTATAATCTGGTGAAGTTAGAAGACCTGTGCCTTGGAGGTACCCACAGGTACAGCAAATATAAGTACAATATCCAAAAAGTAAATCCTTCCTTAAATCTATGCATAAGTATCGAAGAAGAAGTTGCTAGTTTACTTAATAAGTTGTGACAAGAGAATCCTCCCTACAATGAGGAACTAGCAGGAACCTTTGGGGTCATTTTGCCTGTTCAGAGGGAAATATAATCTTAATTATTGTGGAACAGTGGGACAGGATATCAAATACTGTGTTGATCTGAAAGCAGCGAGGATGTTGTTGAGAGAAGTACTCAGAAATAAAAAAGAAGCCAAGTTCGGAATAAAAGAGACAGATAAACAGCTCAAAGACAAGAAAAGAAATTGTTTTCAAAACCGTTTGTTACTTTGACCAGCTGTTGAGCTACTACTATTCTTATGATGGCTGTCCGCCATGAAGACTTTATTGATTTTAGTTGGTGTGGGGCAGACAGCTAAAATTTTAGGTCAAATGGTATATCAAACATAGAAACATAATTTCCTGACCTTCAGAGACTTCCTAAACCTCAGAAAATAGATATTTTCTTTTTTTTTTTTCAAAGACCTAAGAAATGAGAGTACAAAAGGTGATAATAGCATTATTTGGGAATTAGGGGAAAGGTGGAAATCTAACAATTAGATTAATAGACCCAAGGAAACAGAGTGCTAAACAAACAGAGAACATGTTTCTCTAGAAGCAGGAAGAAGGCACTTGACTAAATTCAAACAGGAAAGCAACCCAGTGCTCAAGACCCCATCTAGGACTTCCTGCTTCTAGCAAACTGTTCTCTGTGGCTGAAAAGTCTGCTTTCTTCCATGGAAAGGGTGGAATTCTGAAATAAAGAATGTTAGAGTTCTGCACTAAGACAAAGGAAAAATGAATCTTCTTTCACCTCACCATATGCAGCTCAGCAGAAAGGATTTATTTTTTTGTTTATTTTCACCCAGACAAGTAAATGGAGCACACTTTTCTAAAATCCCAAGACATGTCATTAAAATTTGGTGGCCACTGTGGCACCACTAAGTGTCCAACAAGCCAAATCATTACCAAAGATCATGCTAATAGGTTCATCAGCATTTTCAAGCAACTTTTTGTTACCTGTTAAACAGGATCAAATAATCAAAGATTTTTAGGCATTTGTGGAAAGGTACAAATTTAGAAATACAGACTAAATAACAAAGATAAAAAAGGAAATAACTATTCATTGGGAAAAAAATCAACTTTTAGAAGTATATTTGTCCTTAGAAATTCAAAACCTAAAAACAATTTCTTAGAAATTAAAATCATGGTAAGAACAATGGAAAACTCAATACAACTATCATAAAACAAAATTTCAATCCCTGAAAAATACAGAAAATATGAGTAAAATTTACAATAAAGTGCTAGAAAATAAGAGGACAGATCTCTAGTGCTGGAAAGTTTAATATTCTAATAATAAAAGTTTAGGAGAAAAGACCAGAAGAAATGAAGTAAGGAATAATTATATAACTTACTAAAATTTCCATAATGTAGAGAATTGACTTGTAAGATTGAAGAAGCAGCCCTGCTATGTACAGTATAATGAATGAAAATAGACTCAGAATCAAGAATATAATTCTAAAAAGTCAGATTGTAAAGGACAGGAAAAACACTATAAATTTCCAGACAAAGGATAGTAAACTATGTTGCAATATGAAAAGGATTAGAAAGGTCTCAGTGTTTTCAAAAGCAACACTAGAAACTTAAAATCATATAACACTGTCTTAAAAACTCCACAACAACATATGTTCAGCCTAGAAATATTTACACAAGTATTTACAAAGTGTACAGTATAAAAAGAAAATTTACTTTTCTAGATATATTTTGCAGCTAGAATTTGTATTCACCTAAATGAGGGATCAAAGAAAGGAAAATCAAATTCAGTAAGAAAATCACAAAAACAAAAAACAGATTACCCAACAGTTTAGTGAACAGTACTCCTAAGACTATAACCTGTAGACTGCTCACGAAACAAGAAGTCACTAAGGAAATTAAATAATAAGAATGACAATAATAATAATAATGATGATGAGCTACCATGTGGCCTGCTATAACACCTCTAGGCATACATGCAAAGCACATTGCTCATCTTCATTTAATCAGTTTTTCCTTCTACTTCCATACTTGGTATTTCTCTGTAGTCTCCTATTGGTAAAGACAAAGGAAGCCATGACAGTCTTAACAACTTTCATTCAAAGTTTTGAAAGTTTTCTCCCAAAGCTTGGCTCAGGACTCCCAGGGAATACTTATAAAGCAGGTAAGTCATGAAAGGAGAAGTAGGAATTGGTGAAAAGAAGTACAGTAGCATTTCAGACAAGGACAACGTGTAGAAAAGGCTCACAGGTGTGAGACAGCTTGGGCATTTTGGAGAACAGCACTGTTCTGAAATACACGGTCTGCATTAAGATGAGCTGTGAAAGCTACAATCAGGAAGCAGTGCAGCTGTGGGTTAAATGATGAAGGAGTTTGCTGCCTGAGCCTTTATGTTGTCATCCGTCTCGTGATTCTATAAGATACCTGCGATGCCTTTAAATATATTTTTTATTAGTTATTACTTATTTTGATTAGCATCCAGATGCACTGTGGCATTTTAAATGATGTTTATTTTTGTAGATTCTCCTCTCTCCTTCCCAACCTTTTGGCTCCCTCTGGCAATTTCCACTCTGATTAGTTTCATTTTTGCTTATTTGTGTTATATTGTCCTTTCCTCCTCAGTGCTACTTCTTTTGGCCTCTTTCTAAAATTATTGCAGGTACTTACACTTACACCTCCATATATACATTAAATGTTAGGTTCTGCATATGAGAAAGCATGTGATATTTGTCATTCTGAGTCTAGGTCGCCAAATTGAAGATAATACTTTACAGGTTCACCCAGTCTACAGAAATTTTCTTTGATACTCATTAAAATATCATTGTTCATACATACTAAATTTTAGCTGGGTGAATAATGAAAATACATCTACTATGGATTATAATGGTATTTGCTCTGCCCATGACCTTGGGCTATAGGGTCAAAAGGAAGCAGTGCTTCTTGCTGTTGTACGTGACTTCTTAAAAGGAAAGGGAGCAGGGTCATGAGCCCCTTCTCCCTGCTGCCTGCTTCCTGGTCTGATGAAACTACCAGGTGGATTGGCTCCTGATCAGATCAGAGGATGACTTCAGCTGTCTATTCCATTTTGTATTCATGAGCATATTTCTTCAGTTTATATCTTAATAAATCTCTATTACCCACTAAATAGACTCACGTGGATTGATCTTAATAATGGATGATGTTGGCAAGGGGTGATTTCCTTTCATGCAGATAAGACTCCTGGTTGAGCTGGCTTTTCTAATAGAAACTACAGACATGACCAGAACTTGTTTAAATGTTCTATCCAAAGGCTTGAAGTATAAAAAGTGTATGTATTTGATAGGAACACATTTTTCAGAACTGGTGATATATAGGGGCAAAGCAGATAATTCTGGGTGTTATCTCCTTTGACCTGGAATTAGAAAAGGTAGAACCAGACTTTAGAGGGCACAGACTCTGTTTCCTTGAAGCCTTACAGAGGCATCACATGTCAGAAGACATTAGATAATGAGTTGGAAGCAGTACTTCCAATAGCATGTGAAATCTTTTAAAAAGATTATCACGAGCTAAATTCAAATTTTCTTGGCTCAGGCCTCAACTGAAAACTAAAGATTTTTGAGATTTCTGAATTTTTATAGTCATTGCTCTGAGAAGGCTAGAAACAGAACCCACACTTGACCTAGAATGTTGCCAGATTTTAGTGTCTACTAATTCTGAGTCTCAATAGGTCCTATGAAACATAAGGTTGTAGATCAGAAATGGACTCAAGTAATTCCAGTGAGGTCATGTGGAAAGACTTACAGGTTTATACTTTTCCAAGTTTCCAGCCCCTTGTGAGCACAATTATCTCATTTTCCCAATCTGAGAAGGCTGTTTGGCCTTGCTAAAACACCTTGTAACTTCTCTAATAGTTACCATAAAAGGAGACATCTAAAATTGTGTGCCCTGTTATTAACACATTTCATTCCTGTTGTGTGTGTACATGTGGGGTGGTGGGAGGGTGTGCATGTGTTTATGTGTATGTGATGTAATATGTGTATGTGGTTATGTGTGTGTGTGTGTTGTGTTGTCTGTGTAGTGTCTATGTATGTTCGTGTATGTATGTGTATGCATATATGAAAGTGTGTATCCATACATGTGTAGAAGCCAGAAATTACTTGGGTTATCTTCCTGAGTCACTTCCACTTTATTTATTTTTTTTGAGGCAGGGTCTCATTCTGAACCTAGAGCTCACTGATTTGGCTAGACCGGCTGGCCAGCAAGCTCCAGAGATTTTCCTGTCTCAGTGTCACCAGTTCTCGAAGTATTGACACACCACTGCTACATTCAGTGTTTTACTTAAGTGCTAGGGATCTGAAGTTGGGTCCTCATGCTTGTGCTACAAGCAACTGAGTCATCTCCTTGTTTCCTAGAATAAAAAGATCCTTTAGAGGTTGTCCACTGCTAAGCAGGTATGCTAAGGAGAATATCTTATCAATGACATAGGATTAGTGGTTTAATGAGGTGACAGCACACAAACTACAATGTATGGACATCAGAAGCAGGGAACTATGTTTATGTTTAATTAGTAGTTATTCAGAGTAGCTAAGTTGTCTTCAAAGTTCCCAAGATCAAAACAGAAGAAAAGTCTATAACATCCTACCTGACTTATATAAGTGATAAAGATACTGCATATGGGAACTCTTACGAGAAAGTCAGAACTTTCCCAATTCTCATACTCAAATTGGACTATAGATTCAGCACTGATTAAAATTTAAAAGAAACATCTTGTTACTTTGGAAGGAGAAACTTTGATTGTTACCAGTTATGACAATGACTCCTTTTAAACCTTCTTGAAATGATCTAAGCTATTCCTCAGATCCCATAAGGTGACCATGTTCAAAGGAAAATAAATATCTAGTCTTTTCATGGACATCTCAACAGTGACTTTTCTCTAACTCTAATCTGGTTTTCTGTTAGTGTACTGGTTCACCTGCTTGATATTTAGGACAATCTCACTTTGTAGCCAAAGCATGTCTTGAACTTATTATGTAACCCAGCTGGCCTCAAAAATATTGCCTTCTTCAGCTTCCAAAGTGTTGGCCTATAGATATATATCCCCACTATACCTACCACAAAAATAAGAAAATCAATTTTCTGGAACAGATCACAATTAATATTGTAATATTGCTTAGTCCCAACAATGTGTAGGTTTCTTCTCTCTCATGTTCTTTCCCTCCCAACAAATCTCTACTTTACCTTCACTGTACTGGGAAGAAGTAGTCACTCTAGGCTACAGGAAACACCCTCTATTATCATTCTCTACTTCAGCATTATTTTGGGAGATGGAATCCTAGGACTTTAGCTACCCAATGTCCATCACATTTACTTCTGACAAGCCAATAGCAATACATTTTTACTCAGAAGTTGTAAATAATAAATGAGATCCTAAATGCATATGGTGCATGCAAAATAGATGCATATTACCAATTGCCTCTGCTTCTCTCAAAAACCATGGCTATACCCGAGGTGTAACCATTTCCATCTTGTGTACCAGGTTACTTGAAATGCTTGATGTCAGCAGCTTTAGAAAAGCCTGTTGCGGTGCAGTATTTCAACTCAAGAGTGACTCTAAAGAGCAGTGTGGAAAGTAAATTCAAGTGATAAATCTTCACCTTGCCTGGAATGAGAGATAGTCTGAATTAAGTGTCTACATTGATTCATAGGCAGTGTATAATCATTTGACTAGATGATCTGAGAGTTGAAAAAGACAAGATCAGAATCATAGTCACTAATTTACCAGTGAACATTCTTCTTTGTCTCGGTTTTTAGAAATGGAGTAGTTACTTTCCATAGCAATGCCTTGCCATAACTAAAATCAATATCTACTAAGCTGATGGCATTACTCATGGATTCATTTTTCTGGGCATGAAATATTAAGAGATGTTAGCTGTAAGAACATGTTTTGTAGAAGAGGCATTGCATTGTCATTAAGCTTGTTAGTAGATTTCCAGTACTTGAACTCACAGCGACCTTGTCAGATGGTACCCAGTTTCATTGAGAGAAGCAATTGGGGTGGAAGTTGATCTGGCAATGGGAGAATAGTGAATCACTAGATAGTATAAGATAGGAATGTGGTTCATTGGTAGAGTACTTATTTAGCTTCTACATGATTATGAGTTTGATCCCCAACACTAATGCAGTTTATTTATTCAGTTATATATTTATTTGATCATTCATTCATTAGTTCACTTGTTTTGGAACAACACAAGTCATCCTTTTAACCTTCCTGTTTCCAATCTATATAAGTGACTACTTTTCTCATCCTTTAATGATTCAAGGATTCCACAGATGACTTCAATGAAATGATTAGCCTGGTGGCAAAGCTTAATGAAGGGTAAATCTTCATACTGCATATAGTTTCAACTGTGTTGCTTAAAGTATCATGCTAACATGCCAGCCCATTTCAGGACTGTTTTTGGGTAAAATGAGATTATCTTGAGTCATATTTTAGATATTGATTCTGTATATTATTTTCTTAAAACTGCCGTACTGTGTTCTTGAAGGTGCAATTAAGGAAGCCTCAAAGATGCTTTACCAAATCTATTGAATTAAATTTAACAAGTCCTTCAAATAGCTAGATCACTTACCAAGGCTTGGAAACAAACATTTGATCATTCATTGTTTTCTGAGAACACTCTTTGCTTAGTCAGCAATAAATAAATAAATAAATAAACAAGCAAATAAATGAATAAATAAATAAATCTCAATTTTCCTGGGAGCAGAAACCTTGTGGCACAGTTCTGTTATTGCACATGACCCACAGTTAAAGTCTGGGTGCACAGATTTTTTGTTTCATAGACAGTATATATGTGTGTGTATACCACCAATATGCCTTTACTTTAGTGAACACGGATTACAGAGTGAAAAACTGACCCAAGGTACATTCTCTTCAAAATGAAAGAGTTTTTATGGCTTTGACAGCTGGCAATGTTCCCATTTGAACTTGTTGTAGCTGTGAATTATTTAATACAGTGAGAGTGATGTTTGATTTGAAAGTCATTCATTCCTTCACTCATCACAAGGCAAGACACCTCCTAAAGAGCATATTTAATTGCCCAGATGTTTGTGTGAAATTACTGCCATTAATCACAGTATTGATTATGTTTCTTCCATATTCCAGCAGTCTTCTATTTTTAAACAGTACCCTGAAGTGACTTGGGAGATGTGGTATCCTTGTTATTCATGACTTTCTAGCTTGCAGTCTAATTGATTGATGAAAAATATGTTGTATACCACTTAAAGCTGATGCTTGTGTTGAAAAGATAGTTATTTTTATCACTTCCTATTTGGAACAAAGCATGTTCTGTGCTACAATTTCGAAAAAATGGGCCACAGATTCTCTAGTCAACATCTTCAAGTGTAGGAGTGTCTGTCATTAGGCAAAATGTCCATCTGGCAACATTGATTTTTCTTTCTGTCTCAACTTCCTTACCAACATGCCTCCTCATCCTCTCCCCACTTCCTGATTTCAATTCTATAAGCATCTTGATTATCTCCAGGTTCCATGACCTTAGCTATAGATTAGCTCAACAAGACAGGAACCATGTGTAGTACTGGAAACATATCCAACCACTCAGTGATGGTAAACCATTGATCTTGGAGGAGAACGTACAATCACCACTTTAGTAAATGAGCGTAATCCCTAACTACATTCTAAATATTTACACTTGCACACGGAGATAAATTTAGTCCTCACCCGTCATTAAGGAAACTTCTTTTTAGAGCAGCCAGAAACTATTACAGAAAACCAAAACACCGAGTTGTGGGACCCAGTCTCAATGGATGCATCTACAAAACACTTTCTCCTTCAAGGCTCAGGGAGCACTGCAGAAGATGGGGTGGGAAGATTGTACAAGGCAGAGGCTTGGGGAATTTGCTGCAAGATTGTGTCTCCTAGTAACATCAGAAGCGCTTCCATAATGTCTCACCGTCATGACTCCCTAAACATGAGCTGGACAGAGACAAAACCAATAGACATGACAAATACATGGGCCTCAATCCTATACAAAGAACTACAGACAAATAAAGAATGCAGATTGTGGGAGAAATAGTCTTCTGTAGGGAAGAACACATGGATGGTTATCCAATACCAAATGGTCATTTCTGAAAACATACATACAAATAACATTATACAGACTGAGCAGGTTATACTTAGGAATATACATGTATATACATATACATATGTAAGAACTATTAATGAAAAAAGAGCCCATGGATATGAAGAGAGAAATATGGAAAGGTTTAGATGGAGGAAGGAGGAGGGAGAGATGTTGTACTTATATTATAATCTCAAAAATAAAAGAAAACATATATTTTATTTCTCCTAGAGGAGTTGCATTTGATAATAATGTTGAAACTCAATATACGGAGAATCCCCAAACTGGAACACATTTAAGAACAATAATTACATCACTTTTGAAAGCTTCACATTCAGTATCAGTTTTCTATGTTTCAGTCTCTATAAAGTTGGTTTTGATGTTGTTTTGGTGTGAGAGTAGTGTCTTTCTTAGCTACAACTCCCTAACTGATAAAATGAGATTATAAAACAAAAGTATTCAAAGTCATCTCCAATTCCAAAATGCTAATTTCTTCAAGAGGCAGTTGTGTCTTCATGATACACACAGATATGCAAGGAGGCCCTGGCCATCTTCACTGTGTAGCCTAGACAGCAGAATATTGATTACACTTGCCATTTCTATTTCTGTGGTTCCAGAATTTATACCTGACTATATATAAAGGATTTTCCAATAACAAAAATAGTTGAGTAGTGAAGTTCTTCGTGCAGAAACACATGAAATGTCAATGAAAAAATCAATATCTGCAATTATTCAAATACATATTTTAAAAACAAAAAAGACAGCACTTTATAAACAATATTTAATCTGTATTTGTGTTAATTAAGATATCCTTTCAAGAAATGGATGAAAGTTAGAATCAGTTTTGTTAGTCATGTTAGTCTCTAGCGTCGACAGTGTCAGGACCAGCTGTATGAAAGAACACAAAAGAGTAAAGCAACACATTGTCAAGATAAAAAGCCTTTCACAAAACTTGGAATTTGAGATAGAATTTATAATTCTCAGATTTCTGCTCTTGACTCTCTCCACCACCTGAATTTCGCAATTCAAAATGTCACAGTTCCAAACCTCCTGTTTTCTCCCAACATCCACCTCTTGATTGTCTTATCCTGTTCTGTGATCTTTTAACTGAATATCACAGGCTAGGTGATTTATCAAGTAAATAAATTGATTTGGATCATTGCTTTATAGCATGTAAATTTCATAATAGTGTTGTTACACCTGCTTAGCATCTGAGGAGGCTTTCATGCTGTCCCAACAACATAGTGCTATCTGGAAAGAAAGGGGAGATAAGTATGCACAATATAGGAATGGGATCAGAAATCTACAGAAAGCTGTCCCAGTTTCAAAGCAAAGCACTCATCAATCCAGTCTTTAGGGTCTTGGCCTAGGATTACAACACAACACTGAGCCCCACTTCCCAACACCACTACACTGTGAAATGGAGTTTCCATTACATGAGTTTAAGGAGGATTCACTCAGATCATGGCGCTACTATTAATAATCACACACAGGCTCTGGAAACTCATTTGTCAATAATCAACCCATGAAGGTTTTTTTTTTTTCCTTGCTTTGTTTTAGCACTACGCAGAAATAACTCATAGGTAGCAAGAGGCTGTATTCAATGGCTGTACTCCAGCATCTTTCACATGCCTCATCAGCATGTGATTACAGAAGACAGGTTGAAACAAAGAGGACTGGGACTTTCTAGTGGTAGAGTCCCTGTGTAGAATGCAGGTATCAAGTGAGCCTTATATCCAGGTCCTACAGTCCCAAATCTGACACTGTACTGTGACCCTTCGTTTTAAATGTGGTGTCTGGTTCCCTTGGCCCTGAGCACTTGAAATATCCCTGAAACTCTCTGAAAAAAGTAGGCCTGTGGGTTCTACTTTCACATTCCTTAGAACTTTTTATCAGCCTTTGGTCTCAACTGTCCCCTCTTTCTTCAATTCTCTGCACTTTTCCTGCCTGGCTACACATGAACTTATCAGCTGTTTCTTCAATTGTCAGGCAGCTTATTTCCCATCCCTTCTATAAATATTCCACTGTTAATGAAATGACTGCATCACTTTACCAGAGGAAAAAAATCACAAGTATTAGTAAGACTTGTGATTAAATTTTTAGTAAATTCCAAAGAGGTAGAACATGTCCAGTACCCAAATAAACAAGATTTGTATTGATAACTGTCCTCCATCAGGAAGTTTATTTTGAAAAATTAATTCATTAAAGATAATTTGAATATATTGATCACATAGAATTGACACAAGTATTAGAAATGACAGTGTTGTATGGTATTCTGATCATATTCTAATGTTCCCAAGACTGCAATAAAAATTAGCTTTGAATTAGAGGTTGGAGCTAGCTACTAGATGATCAAACTTAACCATTGAAGTCTTGGAGGACTGAGGACAGATAAAGAGACAGAAAGTAGTAGGGCATGTCTTAGAGAGGGTCTGGCCTTTTTGGATTGAGGAAAGAAAGGAGATCACTGTAGACAAATTTCTAAATGGTCTTATTAAATAAAAACATGGAGCCAGAAATTTGGGTTAAAGTCTCAGAGAGATTAGGGAAATACAGAAAGCCACCAGCTAACCTCATCTCACCAACTCTGCAGCTTCCAAGGAGTGTGACTTCCTGTCTACCCAGGCTTATATGCCTTGCTTTCCTGCCTTCTCATTGACTCTTAGCCCAGCTACCTCACTTCCTTTTCCTGCACAGCTCTGTCACTGTCTGTCTGTCTGTACAAACCCCCAGGTCTCTATGGTTGGTACTGGGATTAAAGGCATGTGTTCTTGGAACTCTTGGCTCCGTTCCCCAGTGTGGCCTTGAACACACAGAGATCCTACCTGCTAAGGGATTAAGGGCATGTGCTGCCTGACTTATTGTTTACTTAAAATGGCTGGCCTTTCCCCCCTGATCTCCAGGCAAGCTTATTTATTAACACACAAATAAAATATCACCACATTTCAGCACAAATAAAATATCACCACAGGTCACTGGTCTCTTCTCTGCAGCCTATCTGATCATTCGGTTTCCTAATCTGATTTCTGACTCCTGAGTTTTTATTGATAAAGAATAATTAATAAACACATCATGAAGGTTTATTTTTAGACATTTATCTGCTAAAGAAACTGAAATTATTCAGATGTTATTTCTATCATAGTACCATTTTATAGTTCATGGCATTAGTAATTGTTGCTATTTCAGTCTTGTAGACTTTACTGCAAATAAAGAAACATGATACCTTCCAAAATTGCCACTGTCTTTCTTCAGCAATTTTCTTTTTTCAGGTTTAGCTTGAGTTTTCTATATTTTCAGCTTTCCTTCCCTGAGTTCTCCTAAGAAGGTTTTGCTAGTATTCAAATCCAGGACATATTTTGTAACAGTTTCCTGACAAATGGCCCCAGAGATGAAGAAAGTCCTCTCAAACCTGCATGTAACTACTGAGTTGTATTGATTATTTATATTAATAGAGACTCATTAGAGAGAATTCCTTGTCTAGGTCCTGAAAGCCCTAAAAGCAATTTACATGTGCTGTGTTTTAAATCTTGGATGTCCCTCATAAGTAGGTGTGTCATAAGGTTGGATCTCAAAGTGAAGCTTGTAAGAGGTGGTAGAACATCTCACAAATTGGGGCTTGTGAGAACATATTTAGGTCGCTGGAGTTGAACACTCAAAGGGTAGCATGGGACTCGAGTCTCATTTTGTTATGCTTCGTTTCTGGGGGATGAGTGCTTTGGCTCTGCCCAATATTCTCTGTCATTGCCAACTAGCACCTTATCAGAAGACTTGAGGTACAAAGAGTCTGTTAAGTCATGGACTAGGGTCTCCAAAAGGGTGAGTCAAAAAAATATTTTTCTCTTCAGAATATGGTAATCTCAGAGATTTATTACAGTGATGGAAAACTGACTAACAACAGCTCTTAGAAGAAAACATATGTTCAAAGTTCTAGACTCATTTCTGATTCTTATATACATAACCCATAGAACTTCCACAGAAGTATGTGTGAAAAAATATTCTTCTGTGGTCTAGATAAAAACAGAAGAAGTATTGTGATATATACTTTTTCTAGTTATGTACTTCACTTTTCAGAGAAAAATATGGCCTACATAAAGTGTGGATAAGTCATTAAACTCATAGATGTGGAAAGGGCATTTTGTGCTAGGTTTTCATTGTCACTGAAAGGCCCCTGGAGAGCAAATTCAATTAATACTGTTTACTAATGTGCTTGCTTATCATCAGGGTTAACAAATAAGTTAAAAATTTTAATCCATCTTTTAGACTTAGAAAATTTTGGTGCAGGCGAATGTCTCAGTGGTCCAGAGCATATCCTGTTCTTACAGAGGACACAAGTTAGGTTCCTAGCATCCATTCCAGGAAGCTAACAACGATGTGCAACTCCACCTCTAGGTAATCCTACACCTTCTTCTGGCCTTCACCTGCACTTACATGCATAGATATATATTCACAATTATAGTCTCACAGACACACATAATTATAAAAAAGTAAGTTAGAAAATAATATAAATTTTAATCTTCTGTCAAATATGAACATACAATATAATAATTTTTAAATTTGTTACTTCTGAAAGAATGGCTCTGTGTGTGTATGCTCACAGGTCAGAGGACAACTTGCAGGGTCTGTTCTGTACTTCTACCATGTGTGTCCTGGTGATGAACTCAAGTCATTAGGCTTGCCTGCAAGTGACTTTACTGGCTGAGCCATTTTGCTGGCAAGAATGAGTTCTCATGGTAGAAGGGTTAAGCATATTATAGATATTGATGATTGAGTAGAAGATGTTTCTGTAGAGATTGGACAGAAAATTTAACTTCAGTGATTTTGAATCTAGATTTCTATGCATCAGAGAAGTCTAGGATCACATTTAACCTCTTTCACTTAATAATAGGTCAACTTTGGACAGAGAAGAATGCGTTGTAGGGAATTAGTGAAAAGTTAATAAGAGTTAATAATTCTTAACTATGTATTTATAGATAGATACACAAATACATTTGAATGTAGGTATACATATATGCACATGCTCTAGCTCTGTTGACTAAAAGGATCTGTAATCTAAGACCCACTAGAAACAGTGAACAAATACACAGCATTCAATTTTCATATTGTAAATGCTATCTATCAGTTATGAACAATAGTTATAGGTGACCGCTTAGTTCATGATTAGGACAGTGAAAAAGCAAGAGAAAACTATTAGTTTTATGGTTCCAGAGTTTAAAAAGAGCTCTAAGAGCACAAGGACACATGAATGACCTTGAAGGGTTCTAAAACATTCCAAAAGAAAGATATCAATGTATCATAAAACCAGTCATGGTGAGGTACTGGCTAGTAGGTGTGGGAAGTCATGAGGAGCCAGGGAACCATTAGTGGGTGCAGAAGCTGGAGGGTTACAGTTCTATCAGATGCTGATGGTTAGGTGGTCTCATGTCATCTCGCCCACCAAAAATTATTGGCTCTAGATGGGAATTAGTGGCCACTTTGATTGATACCAAAGTAACAAAGTGATAAAACTGACACTACAAGTAATTAGTGTGATTTTGTATACATTTCCATAAGATGTACCAGGTGTGAAAAATCATAGTATTCCTGGCAATGATAACCTGAGCCTAAGGATGAAGAGCACCAACATTGTAGCTGAATGTGGTTTGAGTGTCTCCTCTAGGGTCTACCTTGACTGTCTCGGTTCCCACAGTGGTGGGACGTTTTGGGAGTTTTTTAAGTCACCTCATAATCTAGTTCTGTATTCTTTGGTGGTTTATTTTGCTGTTGCTTATTTTTTGGTTATCAGAAAAACCTGAGTTTGACTCCTTTCAGATTCCATTTCTTTGCTGAACATACAGTACTGTTCAATTTAAGATATGATCTTCCCTTTCCTACATGTTTTTCATCACGTAGTCAACATAGGCCTCAGGCAACTTCATTACCATTTTTTAGTCCAAATTACAAGATAAACAAGCTTGTTTCCTTTATAAGCTTCTTAACTCAGATATTTCTCCACAGTAATGCAAAGCTAATACAATCAGAATATTACTGATTAAAGTATCTTCAGGAATAATTTTACTTGTACAGTTCAATAACATCAGAGTCAATAAATATAAAGCCCAGAAGGTCTCCTCAGCATAGCAGCTATTTGCAAAGATTAATTCTAGACTTCTAAAATAATAACTAGTAATATTTTATTAAAATCTTTGACAAAAATTTGAAAATGAGCCACCATTTTGCCCCAATGTAAAGTATTTCAATTTTGGTGATTTGTGGGAAAACTATAGAAGAGAATATCCTTTGGTTTAGAAAACAGAAGATGAAGAATCAATCAGTGTAATAACATAATAGCACAGTGCTTTCAGGAGCTCTCACATGGTTCAGAAAGAAACTGGAGGAGGATATTAATGGGTCAAAAACAAACAAGACAACAAATACACAGTGTTTGTGTCTTGAACAAGCATATAGACAAGTTCCTTATGTTGTTTGTGGACAGCTCCTTACATATAAAATTATATTAAATTACAACAGAGGAAAGAAGAGATGGAGGCAGCAAAGTTGAATTTTGCTCTGAAGCAGAGTATCTTTTATCTAGCTTAAAGCTTGGAGTTTCTGTGAGGTTTGAATGGATGGGACTCTCATCCTATGTTATTCCTGTAGGATGGTTATTCCTCTGCTTCTCCTATTGCAGAATTCTGACACTCTAAGTACAATAACTGGGAGATTCTTCTTAGGTCACTTAGCAATTGCTAAGCTGGCCAGAAGTATTCAATATAACATTATTATATCACCACTCTCCTTTGATTGGAATGAGTCTTTTTATTGCAAACTAATCTCTCTCTCTCTCTCTCTCTCTCTCTCTATATATATATATATATATATATATATATATATGTGTGTGTGTGTGTGTGTGTGTGTGTGTGTGTGTGTGTGTGTGTGTTTCTTTTTACATACTAGAGATTAAACTCAGGCCATTTGCCTGCCAGACAAGCTCTTTATTCCTGAGTTACATCCAAAACTTTCTCCTTAATTTTGGTTTTGAATCAGAGTCAAGCTGTTTTGAGTGGGTCGGCCTTGAACATACTGTGCACCTTAGCTGGCCCTGGACTTGTGATACTCCAGCTTCAGTTTTCCTAATATATGTGATTACAGAAATGCACCAGCAATTTCTGCTTCATTGCATGCCTGAGACAAAAATTAAAGCAAATTGTGAAGGCTGAATGGTTGGAAATTCCACCTACTACTAACTTAGCACTGAAAACTATGAGGTGTGTTTATGGCTTGTTAGTTAAAATAATAACTATTAATTTAAGAAGAAAATTTTCCCTTAACTATTGAGAAAATTAAGTGATGATTCTTTAAATGTTACAACATGAAAAGGATGTAATGGAACAAACCCCAGTGGCCTTTGGAAGTCTAAATTGGAAAATGCATTCTCAATGTAATTTTAATTAAAGCAATTGAATTTAAGCAGTGGAGATAAACAAGGAATTGGAAGCCCTAAGCCTCAATTTATCACTTTGATATGGAAGATTATGGAAATTGTACTTTAAATATAGGTCTCTGTTGGATTTTGCTATAAGAACTCTATCAGCCACTGAGCTTCAAGGCATACTCCTAGTCTTTCAGTTAATTGTCTTCTTGCCTAGTTGATTAAATAAAGATTAGCATTTATTATCTCCACAGTATTTTATAGGCTTTAACAAATGAGGCTAGATGGCCCTTCTATAAGATACACAACCCTGTCGCTTTACTCCTTACACAGAGATAAGCAGAAGAGTCTTACAGTATCAAGTGTAATAACAAGGCAAGTGAAAAGCCCCACGTCATAACTTTTGCCCCGTTCCCTAAAGCATCTCTAATGGCTTCAGGTCATTGAACACTTATGATCATATGATGCACATGGCAAGATTTGGTCTTTTAGGACAGGTGAGAAAGCTTGTTTGACAGTAACATGCTTTCCTATTGGTACTGAAACATAGTATGATAAACCTCACTCTCTCTTTCTCTCTCTCCCCTCCCATGTGAGTGTGTGTGTGTGTGTGTGTGTGATGAATGCACATGTTCTGGTGTGATTATGCATGGTTGTGCATGAACATGGATGCCAGAAGAGGATGTTGAATGTCCGAGTCCATCACTTTATTTCCTTCAGACTGGGTCTCGATAAACTTGAATGTATGCTTAGAGCCATCACATCTGACCAACCGTCTTGTCTCTACTCCCACACTGTTTGGCTTATACAGTTTTTCTGTGAGTGCTGGGGATTTGCGTCTGATCCTGATTTACACAGGAGGTGTTCTTGCTCCCTGAGCCATCTGTCAGACCCCATAAACTATTTTTAACAGAATTTTATTCTTCTGTGATTCTGGAGGTCAGCTGCCCTAATTCAAGTGTCGATGGAACCGATTCCTTCTGAATTTTCTAAGACAGAATCCATTTGAAATGATGAGAATTATTAAAAATATATCATACTACCCATGTGATAGCTTCAAGGGATTGAATCTGAGGAGGTGGCTGGGCCATCAGTGCCTCTATCCCAGGTTGAGGATAGAAGATTCACTTGGTATATGACTATTTTGTTCTCTTCTTTTCTTGTTCCTGTAATGATACAATATTTGGCCTCTTACTTTTCTGTTTTCCAGCAAGAAAGGATGTAGCAAGACAATCCTCATTAGATGTTGGAACCTGGATCTTGTCTGTCCATTATAAATCACCTATATCACGTGTTCTGTGATAGAAGCATGAAGAGAATAAGAAATCATTTCTCTTTCTGTCTCTTAGAGAACACTGCATTATTTGGCTACTGACACCCTCCTCCTCTTCCTCCTCCTCCAAAATTTAGATCCTAACATGGTTTCTTCTCTCCTCTATTTCTAAACAGACTTCCTCCTCCCTGTAAGGATCATAGTGAATGTTGGCCTGCTGCAATAATTCAGAATAATCCCCTCTTCTCTAGAGTCTTTACTTGAGTACAGCTAAAAATTCCCTTTCCCATTTCAACAACCAGCTCCAGAGACAGAGAGAGGCAGACATGTTTGAGTGACTATCATTCTGCTACCATATATCTCAGGGCACACAAGGAGAAAGGCAACTGAAAATACCCTTCTTCCTTTTCTGCTTTTCCTAACAGGTGGATTAGCTCCTTTCACATTACTGTAAAGAAATTATCTGGTATAAATAACTCAGGCAAAGAACAATTTATTTTGGCTCATAGTTTTGAGCCCTCTTGGGAGGGAAGGGATACTAGAATTCATGGTAGCACTAGTAAGTGGCAAGCATTGAACTTACTAGGACTGTTGCATCCAGGGTCAGGCTTGACTTGGTGAATCTATTCCCATCTAGGCCCCAACTCCTTAAGTTTCCATAGCATACCTGCCACCTAAAAAGCCAACATGCAGAGCAGGGGCCTTTAGTGGGTATCTCAGACTTAAGTCACAGCATCAGGATACTGATGTGAAAAGCATATTCCAAGACAACTTGTCAGTTAGAATGGAAAACTAGGGAAGCAGGGTAGTGTAACACTCAGTGCAGAAAATTGGTAAGAGAAAGGCATAGATTGAAATATGATAGTGTTCTTGGTGAGCAGTGGAAAAGTAGTCAAACCTGTGAATGATGGTTGAGAAATCAAGTTAACACAAAACAACAAAAAGCCATCATCTTTACATCAATTCCTCAGATACTCCAGGCACGATTTTTTTGTTAATTAATTTTGGGCAACTTCTTATATGTATGTAATGCGTTCTGATTGTTCTCATTCCTACCCTTTCTTGTCTCCCTCTCTCCCTTGGAACATCTGCCTCCTCCCTTGAGGTCTTTCTCATGTCTTTATGTTTCTTTTTTGTGACACACCAAGATGAACAAGGAATTTCTGTACGGCCATGAATGTGGTGCTGCCCAGAGAAGCCTGGTGGGTGACTGGACTGCTGCAACACATTTGAAAACAATGACTCTCTCTCCATCCCCCAGAATCTGTCAGGAGCCATCAGTTCAGCAAGGAAGGGTAGGACCCCTTTGAGCACCCCCTCTTTCTACAACTGAATTTTGATATGTCCTGTCTTATTCAGGCCAGGTGCAGGCAACCGTGAATGTTGTGAATTCTTTACAACCATAACTGTCATGACCACAGATAGGATTTTGTTACCCTTCTCCCTACCTCCATCTGTTAACTCTTTTATTCCCTTCTTCTACGATATTCTCTGAACCTTACAGGAGATGTTATAAATGTCTTGTTTACTGCTGAGGATTCTGTCAGCCTTTTTCTTTCTCAGTAGCTTGAGCAATTAGCGTCTCTGCATCCACTGACTTCCACTGTAAAGAGAAATATCTCTGTTTAAGGCTGAGGGTAGTATTTGTCTGTAAGTATAAATGAAGAGGTTTAGAAGACAGTTTTGTGTCATGTCAATTTAGCGCCATCATCTATCCTACGGCCTATCATCTTCCCTGCCATGGGTTTTAACACAGATTTTTATAGTAACAGACATGAATTGCCTCCAGCAGAACATGCCTCAAATCCAATCAGAGGGCAGCTGGTTGTCTCTATAACATTCCTGCCACTATTCTGGAGGTGAGTACAATTGCCTTGGGGTGGTATCATAGCTTATAGAGTTTACAACCCCTGCACAAGTATTGCACACATGGGATTTTGTTCAGTATCCACTGTGTCTAGGAGCACTACTAGGTATCCCACACTTGGCACTGGGACTTCCTGAAACATCTTTCCCATGTCCTAAGAAACTAAAAGGCGTTGAATAATTGCCATACTAGAAAGAGTGCCAGAGGATAAAAACAAGGCTCCCCTTCACCCTCACCCAGCAACTAAAGCTGCTTGCATTAGTCTGACTTGACTATTTATCACCTTCTCTTTCAGATCCCCGTTGTCACTTTGGTAAATTGGGCTCAATAATCCTTATTCCATAGAGCTTTGGGGGACCTTTAAGTGAGATTATGTATGAATAACACTTGGAATATGTTCACTGTACATAAAAATACAAAGCAAATTCCAAAAAATCCTGGACTACATATCCCTCAAATTTCTTTTGAACAAAACACATTGATCTCTTTATCCTAACGGCTTGAGGAATATGTAACAACAGTACTGAGGTGAACAAGGGTAGAGAGTTTTCTCTCAATAATTAAACACACACTAAATTCTTCCAGACGCTGTGCTCACAGGGAGCAGAACACAGTTTCAGAGAAGGCAGGTCATTATCCCACAGCATAAGAAGTACAACAAGAGAAAGAGGAACACGTTGGTAATGGAAGCAAAAATTAGGAAACATCTATCTGGCTTTCTCCCCAACATTGTGCAATACAGTAGTGAAAGGAAACAGGAATTCTGCATAAATTATGTCAAATAAATAAACAGGTCTATAAGTATACTTAACAAAGTGTGTCCTTTGTTGTTAAGGCTCTGCAAGATAAGAAAGTGGTCTTTTCTTTTTCTTTTCATTTCTTTTCTTCTCTTTCAGGCAAGACTAGAGAAAGTACAGTTAAAAATCCAAGTCCTATCATAGCCTCACAAGATCCTTTTTATGTAGTCAAATTAGCTTAGGCACTGGTCTATGAAAACAACAGTGTTTTGTTAACTAATTACATTGTTTTCTTCAAAAGAATAGTCTGGTTGTTATCTGATTTCCTCTCTCAGTGACAGGTAGTTTTAAATTGCTTCACCCAGCAGTTTGCTCCACTGAGGAAAGGGTAGAGAAATTATCTTTGCATTTATGCCCTTTCATCTTAATTTTCTCTGTAAGATCCACCTGCTTCCTCCCACCATGTTCTTCTAACCTGAACTCTCAACAGTCCCTCAAACCAAATAATCCATATCGCTACCAGTCTAGAAAGAAAGGATTCAGAGGAAAAGGGGTGCGGGGGTATGTGTTGGATACGTTTCTTCTTAAGGTTTTTGCTGCAAGTCCCCTGTATTAATTCACTGTGGAGATAACTGCACAGGGCTGGCGTCATATTCTGTTAGTGTTGACGGGAATGTGATTTATAGACTTGTATTATTACTTCTAGTAAAATTTCAGTGACACAGAACAACTCAGGTGTTCTCTATGGTTGTTTATAATAGGATTTTATCTTTATTACAAACAAAGCCTCCTTAGTTCCATATGCTCTTGGTTTGGAGGTTAAATTCCAAAAATTCACTTTTCATCACCAGGATGTTCAATGTGTAGCCTGACAGCTGGCCTCTAATGCTTAAATACTATTTCTTATTACTTGGCTTAAACTTTCTTTCAAATATGAGGCACAGATAAGAGACCCAGGTGCTGAACAGCATATTTTCAGTTCTGATGAAATGAATTTTGTCAACGAAGTTGCAAAGCAAAAGAAGTAAAGAAGAACTGATAAAACTTGTTTGAATGAAATCCGAAGAACAGTCTGTGTTCCCACAGCTTTGCCAGAAGTATAAACAAAAATAATAAAAATTGATTTTCTTAGAACAACTCCATGGCACAGGCAAGTAAAATAGCAACAAAATTAAAATCAAAACAAAATGAAAGTACAGTATGTGTCCTGGCCCTTCTTGCTCCTTCACTGTGGCTAGCAAGCAAAATGTAGACAGAAGGAATAAAACAGCCAAGGTGGTCAGGGCCTTGAACATTTGGTTACATGAACTGGGTGCTATTGTACTTACATATACGATTTGAACCAGCTGCCCACAGGGTAAATAATACGTTGCATAAGCTATCACTTTTGCCTAATTCTAGGATACCTTCTTTTTAAACTAGTCCATGATTTCAGTGCTGTGGGCAAGGAAGACATTAAAGTTGCTGACTCATTATAAAAGTGGATTGCTCAATCTGCAACAAAAGTTATGCAATTAAGTGCACTGTTACTTGAGAAGAGAAATGATGTGAAGTCCAGGTACAGCACTGGAGAGTATTACAGCTCAACTCACATACTCAGCTGCCTTGTACAGTTGCTTTAAGAGGCAGTGAGTTTACGAACACTGACGGGCCTAATCTTGGGCTAGTTTCTTATATGTAGTCATAGCTTCTCTGGGTGCAGGAAATCTTTGACTATGCCACTCCATAACACGTACGTATCTGTCAGGAAGTATGACTGCAATAGAGATATTAAAGACACTGTTGACCACTCCTATGAACTACAAGAGCTACAAAAACATGCTATAAGAGTGTTTACTGGTGTTGAAGAGTATTCATCTGAAGCTAGGAGTAAAAACCCACAGAAAGCCTTATAAGCAGTATGATTTCCATGTTTTGAAAAGTTGATAATACACTGAAATGGGGTATTGGTTATACAGAGCTGAGAGGATAGTGGATAGTTTTACTCTCTTTGTACTTTATGAATTTCTTTCCTCCTTCACTTATTTAATTGACTTCTACCTGTCTCTCTATTCCACAGTGAGCATACTAGGCACAAGAGGGGCAGTTTTTGGTTTTCAGTTCAACTGGGATGGATAGGAAGATGCTAATAGGAGAGTTAAGAAAGAAGATAACTTAGAAGGGACAAAGTGACTTTAGTGTTCTTGCTGAACACTATAGTAAGATGTTATCTTTGAAAGGGCATGCTTTGGCAGATCTCAGTGATTTAGGCTGTCATATAGCAAGGTTCATAAAGTGTCACAGCAAACAAGAATGGCAAATATAACTCTCAAAAGCAAATATAGCAAGGTTTCTGAATGTTTCACAAATTTATGAATGTATCTGAAAACATTTAAAGGAGCAAGGGGGAAAATTAGTTTACATAGGGTGTAAGGACCAGATACAGTTATGAAATTCTTAGAGACTTTATATTGCACAAGGTGAAGATGATACTCAATAAAATGAATGAAAATAAAACTCTTGCAACAAACAGCCTTTATCTGTAAATAATAAAATGATGATTAAAGAGTTTTATCAAATCTGCCTGAAATGAGTGGAGAAAGAAGCTTCCAGAAGCTATAAAGTTATTAAACAAATAATTTGACGCCAGGGTTACCTCACTCCAAACAATATGGCTCATTTTTACTGGTATTGGTTGTCCACCAGAACTAGACAGTAAGACAGTATTGCTGAAGACACAATCTGCTCAGGGTATGGGATATGTAAAAACGCAAGCTCAGACTGGGCTAGAAACTTCTTTCTGACTGGCTAGCCTTCACAGTTCCGGGAAGTGCTATGCTGGCTGATGATGGGGAATTGTTGCAAAAATCTTCATGGAAGACCTTATTTATTCTAATATCAACGTGTCTAAGGAGAAATGTCCAAATGTCATGAATTAGTGGACACAGTTGCTATGGATACTTTCTGGTTGAATTTTAGGTCCATTCCATAGGAGAATTCACATCAGGTATTCAAACCTAATCAAAAGCCAATGACTGAAGAGGACATGAGGGAAGCTATTGTTATTGTTTGCTAAATGAACACAATGTGTTTATCAAATTGATTTCCAAATATTTTTTATTTAAAGTATTTTTCCTATAAATCTATTTTTTTCTTTTATTGAAAAAGGTTTTTCCCCTTCACAATAGATCCTGATTACATTTTCCCCTTTCTCTTTTTGTCTCATCTTTCACAAGTTGGAGGTGGGGTTCTCTGAGATCTGAAGGGAGAAATTTGATGAAGACATCCACTTGGGGCAGAATGTTTCAAAGTACCTCACTTTGTGTCTAATATCTGGCTGTGGGTCTCTATATGTGTTCCATATGCTGCATGAGGAAACTTCTCTGATGGTGGTTGAACAAGGCACAGATATAAAAAATATAAGAGAATGTCATCAGTGGCCTTTTTATTGCTACTTTTTAGGATGTTTCTATATTAGGTTTTCATATTACCCTTTAAATAGCACCTAGTTTTAGTTATCTGTCTCTGTATTCATTCTTTTGAGGCCTTCTCTCTCTCCACTTGATTCTTCTGTTACAGCCCCTTCCATCCATCCACAATTACCTACTCTATTTCTCTTCCTTAAGGAGATCTCTCTGTCCTCCCTGGTCCCTTACTATATATCCAATCTCTATGGTTCTATGGATTATAGATTGGTTATCATTGACTTAACTGCTAGTAGCCACATACAAGTGGATATACACCATATTTGTTTTTCTGGGTCTGGGGTATATCTCTCAGGATGACTTTTCTAAGTCCATCCACTTACCTGTGAATGTCATGATTTCATTTTTTTAACAGTTGAGTAATAATCCATTGTTAAATGTACCACCAGAAATTGGAACGATCTAGATGTTCCACACCCAATATTTATTTTTATACTCATAGATTATTACTGCTGCCAGCTTTAACTGGGGAAATTGCTCTTTACAGTGGGCAATATCAAGTCTGGAATCTCAAACCTAGTTAAAGGGCTTAGAATAAGTGACTTTTGAGGGATCAGTCTTAAATAAGCCAACTATAATACCCCCCCCAGATATCAGGTATTATATCACAAAAGATATGGAAGAAAGAATGTAATAACACTAAAAAGGTGTAGACCATGGTAGAATGATGTTGTTTGTGCATGACATGGTCATTGCCTCTTGAACTCTTACCATTTGTGATATACCACAGAAGACCTACAAAATATTGGGTGTATTCATAATCCATAATGGAGGAGAAAGAGGTTCTCAGTATCTAACCCCTCCCTGAGGACCCATATATGAGAAGCTGAAGTTATTGACGGGGTGAGGAAGAATTTTCCTCAGTACTGCAGCTTCTACTAAGTTACCTTATAGGTAACCATAATTCAACTTATTGGATAAATTTGGGTGGAGTCATTTCTTTTGTCTGCTGTTGGTTGCAATCTGGAATAATTGTCTTCCCATGGAAACTTCAGACACCATTGTATTAGCTTGAAATTCTCACCATTGAAATGGTGACTTAATGACAGAAATTGTAAATGACACATGGGCTTCTTGGGTTATTTATTTATGGTAGTTGGCATGGATGCTGGATTTGGTGGAAAGCATGTGTAAAATAAAATTTTTCTCCAACAGGCTCAAATCAAGTGATTCATTCATCATGCTGCATATATGTCAATTCTCAATGTTCTACCTAATATATATTACTATAATAATATATATATATATATAATTATTTTATTGATTTAAAATATTCTTATTATTCATATTGATAAGATTTATCTTTCACTGAAAAGTAACTTTGAAATTCAAGTGTACCAATGCACATACTATTGTATGGAAAGCAAACTAATAAATGAGAATTTTTCCTTTTTTATTATATTTTTTACTATTTAAAACAATTTAAATATATTTTGATCATATCCTTTCCCTCCTCCAAGTCCTTCCAGATAATTTCTGTACCTTCTACCTACCCAACTTCAAATTTTTTCAGAGAAAAGTTAACAAAAACTCAGTATAACAACAAAACCAAGAAAAGAAATAAGAATACCCCATCAGAAAAAAAAAATCTTGAAACTATAACCAAATGAAAGCTCACAAAACTCTGTGGAGTCTTACATATGTTGGTTAACTACTCCTGCACGTGAGGCTTGCCTGGAACTTGTTGATATACTCAGTGTTATTCTCTGGGAGAAAAGTGACTTTTCCTCTCCTAGCAGTTAAGTTGTTAATCTGTACCCTAGTGGTTAGGTTTTAATTAATGAATTAATTTTTCTTTTATTGAAAATAGATTCTTTTCTCATACAATCATATCCTGGTTATAGTTTCCCTTCCCCCTATACTTCCCAGCTCCTCCCACTTCCTCTTTGCTCTGAATCCACCTGTTTTCTGTTTCTCATTAGAAAAAAAATAGGTGTCTGGGGGTGGTGGCACATGTCTCTAGTTCCAGCACTTGAGAGGCAGAAGCAAGCAGATCTCTGTGAGTTTGAGGCCAGACTGGTCTACAGAATGAGTTCCAAGATGTCGGGGGCTACACAGAGGTTCCATGTCTCACCATCCCCCTCCCCCCCAAAAAAAAGGACAGAAAGAGAGAGAGAGAAAGAAAGAAAGAAAGAAATGAAAAGAAAAGAATAGACTTCTAAGAGATAACAATCTAGTATGACAAGATAAAAAAAATTAAGATAAAGAAAAAAAACCAATCACATGGAGGCTGGAAAAGGTAACCCAAACAGAAGGAAATGAATACCAAGAGTGGGCTCAAGAAACAGGGACACAGTCAGTCAAATACTCAGGAGTCCTACAAAAATACTAAGCTGAAAGCTACAATACATATGCAGAGGATGAGAAGCCGACTTGTGCAGACCCTGTGTTTGCTGCTCCAGTTTCTCTGAGTTCACATAAGCCTTTATTAGCCTTATTCTCTGCTGTCCTCAGTCTTCTCTGGTTCTAATAGTCTTTCTGCCTCCTCTTCAGAGGGATGCGCTGAGCTCTGAGGAGAGGGCTTTCATAGAATCATCCCATTAAGAAGACTCTCTTTCTTCATAACGTCTGGCTGTGGGTCTCTGCATCTGTTCCCATCTGCTGCCTGAGGAAGCTTCTCTGATGATGACTGATAAGGCACTGATCTATGAGTACATCAGAATATCATGAGGAGTATTTTCAGTGATCCTTAAGACCAGTAGTTTGGTTTTTACCCTAGGTCTCTGGGCTTTCTAGTCTCTAGTTCCTGGTCACCACAGCAGTGTCAGATATGAGTTCCCTTCCCAGAGTGGGTCAAATCAGATTTTTGTTGGCTACTCTCACAAGCTCTGTGGTATCATTGCCCTAGAATATCTTGCGGGCAGAATAGATTGTAGGTCAAAAGTTGTGTGGGTGAGTTGGTGTCACTGTTTCTCTTTTGAGAGCCTGCAGAGTACCTTCCCTCACCAAAGACACTATATATAATGTAGGGATAAAAGCGCCACATAGGCATCAGCTCAACTTCTCCATATTCAGTAAGTTTTGATGGTGTTATCTTTGGCAATGGGACTCCACTGTTACTTCAGAGAACAACCCTTTGTCATTAGGAACAGTCTGAGTTATTTGGTGATTTCCTTGGAAACAACTCAATTGAATGTAACCCAGTCCTGTTACTGGAAACCTCCTTTGGTCACAAGAAATGGCCAGTTGGTACTCCATATCTCCCATTATTAAAAGACCATTAGGGTCACCTTCATATATTTTAGGAAGTTTCCTCCAGACTAGGTTTCCATATTATCCCTCAAATGCTTCTCAGTGCCAATGGCCTCTCACCACATTCACTCCCTCAACCCTATCTCTATTCCTTCTCCCCACCTGATCCTCTTGTCCTTGTCCCCTCTCTCCCCTGGTCCACCCATAAACTATTATATTTCTCCTTCATAGGGAGATCCTTGTGTAACCCTTAGTCCCTTCCTCTATAAATAACCTCTCTGGATCTGTAGCTTGGTTATTACTTCTTTAATAGCTAATTCCACATGTAAGAGCATACATGCCATATTGTCCTTGTGGACCTGGCTACCTCACTCAGGAAGAGTTTTTTCTATTTTCATCCATTTGCCTTCAAATATCATGATTTCATTTTTTTTCAGAAGAGCTGAATAATACCCTATTGTATAAATGTAGAACATTTTCTATATCCTTCATAGAAGAATGTCTATGTTGGTTTGTTTCTGGCTACGAATAGACACAATGAACACAGTTGAGCAAGTATCCTTGTGGTAAGATGCAATATCCTTTGGGTATGTCCAAGAGTATTTTATCTGGATCTTGAGGTATATCTGTTTCAAACTTTCTAAGGAAAACTGTATCGATTTCCATAGTGGCTGTACAAGTTGGAACACTCCCCAGCAGTGGAGGACTGTTTCCCTTCTCTGTCTTCACCAGCTTGATTTGTCACTTGTTTGGCTGATCTTTTCTCTTCTGACATGGGAAAGATGAAATCTCAAAAAAATTTTGATTTGAATTTTTCTCATAGATAAGGATTTTGAACAGTTCTTTAAGTGTTTCCCAGGTATTTCAGTTTCCTAGATTGAGAATTTCCTGTTTCGATCCTGATCCATTTTTAATTGGATTTTTTGGGGTTTTTTTTGATATATAATTTCTTGACTTTTTTTTTTAACATATTTTGGATATTGGTCATCTGTGGGATTTAGAGTTGGTAAAAATCTTTTCTCATTCTTTAGGCTGTCACTTCATGCAAATGATGGTGTCCTTTGCCTTACAGAAGCTTTTCAGTTTCATGAGGTCCCATTTATTAATTATTTATCTTAGTGCCTCGATTCTTGGTGTTCTGTTCAGAAAAGCAACTCCTATGCCAATGCATTTAAGGCTGTTCCCTAATTCTTCTTCTATGAGGTTCAGTCCATCTAGTTTTATGTTGAGGTCTTTGATCCACTTAGACTTGAGTTTTGTGCAAGGTTGTAAGTATGAATCTATTTGCATTCTTTTACATGCAGACATCCATTTTAACCAGCGCCATTCATTAAAGATATTGTCTTTTTTCTGGTGTGGATTTATGACTTCCTTATCAAAAATCAGGTGTCCATGGGTGTCTGGGTCTTCAATTTGATTCCATTGATCAATGTGTGTGTTTTATGCCAATACTATGTGGTTTTTATTACTATAGCTCTGTACTACCACTTGAAATCAGGGATGGTGATACCTCCACCAGTTCTTGTATTTTCAGGATTGTTTTAGCTATCCTTGATTTTTTGTTTTTTCATATGAAGTTGACAATGGTCCTTTCAATATCTGTGAATAATTGGGTTGGGATTGTGATAAGGAATTGCACTGAATTTGTAGATTGATATTGGTAGTAGGGCTATTTTTATGATGTTAATCTTAGTAATCCTAGTATATGGGAGATCTTTCCATCTTCTGGTATCTTCTTCAATACCTTTCTTCAAAGACTTGAAGTTTATATCATACAAGTCTTTCACTTGCTTGGTTAGAAATATTCCAAGATATTTTATGTTATTTGAAGGTACTGTGAAAGGTATCATTTTTTTCTGATTTCTTTCTCAGAACATATGCCATTTGTATATGGGAAGGCTATGGATTTTCTGAATTAATTTTGTATCCAGTTACTTTTCTGAAAGTGTTTATTAGATGTAGGAGTTTTCAGGTAGAACTTTTAGGATCACTTATATATATTATCATGTAATCTGTAAATAAATATGTTTTGACTTCTTTTCAAATTTATATCACTTTGATCTCCTTCAGTTGCTTTATTGTTCTAAGACTTTAAGTACTACACTGAATAGATATGAAGAAAGTGGACAATATGGTCTTGTCCTGATTTTAGTTGAATTTCTTTGTGTTTCTTTCCATTTAATCTGACATTGGCTATGAGTTTGCTGTAATTGCCTTATATTCTTGATATATGCCCCTTGTATTCCCAATCTTTCCAGGTCTTTTGTCATAAAAACATGGTAGGTTTTGTCAAATGTCTTTTCTGAATATAATAGGCTTATCATGTCATTTTTGTCTTTAAATTTGTTTATATGGTGGGATACATTTACTGATGATTCATGCCTCTCTAGGATGAAAACTTATTTGATCATGGTGTATGATATTTTTGATATGTTCCTGGATTCTGTTTGCATATTTTATTTAGTATTTTTACATATGTGGTCTTAAGGGAAATTGTTTGGTGATTTTCTTTGTTGGTATTTATGTGATGTGGGCATAACTGTGGCCTCATCAAATGAATTGGGCAATTCTATTTTGTACAACGCCAGAGACCATCTGTGGCAGTGGGGTTAAGGTCCCAAAGTGGATGTGTGGGGTCTTTGGGGGGAGGCAACTGACAGGATCTGAGGGTGAATCAGGATGGCTGCTTGTGCCATTTATTGAAAAGGAAAACACCCTTTGTACTCAATAGTTTAGCCACAGGCAAGATTGAAAGCAGACTCAATGATTCAGGAACAGAAAGGGGTCATTAACTTCATTACAGCATTTTTCCTGAGAAAAAAAGTGTTAAGTTAAGCAAGTATCTAAAAGTCTATTTTTCTCAAAGGTTCGGTAACTCTACCAGGAGCCCTCTAACATCAAGGAAGGGCTAGAAGTTCCTCCTGCCAGAGATAAGGAGAATGACTGCTTTAGCAAGCAGTAACTTTCCTCAAACCCCTGAGGGAGCAGAAGTCCTTATTGAAATGTCTGACCTTGGGAAAGGGACCTCTGGGGACAAGACATTCCACTACAATTTTTATTTCTAAAGGGGATAAGCACCGACCTGTTCCCTAATTGTGTCCCTTTGTGTCTTAGTCTTACTGTGTGGGTCTTTTCCCTTCATAGGCTCCCAAAAGGGAAGGTCCTGATGTTGTTTCCCATTACACCATACCATTCTGATTTCTTTATACTTTTTAACTGAACTCTTGCCCTTAATGGCCTCAGGCTTTAGATCTGGATTGTAGGTGTATCATCCTTGGGGGCAGGTGTGTCTAGTAAATCTCTAACTTTCCTGCTCTTTGTATAATTAGGAGGATATAATGGAATTCCTGGTTCTGTGGTGGCAGGGATTTTTTTTTTCCCCAAAGAATTATTTTGTTTAAAGAGGCTGCTGTTTTAGACATTTTCATCCTTCAAACCAACACAAAATTTCCCAAAGGAAATGATATAAGGGAATTCTCATAACACATAGTGACAATCATTAAACATGAGAATTAAAAGGCATTTGAGAATTGTGACCACCCCCAAAGTTGAACTACAGCGATGACCACCATGCGTTACATGCCAAGTGGAATAATTTGAAGAGTATTGGAATTAACTCTTCTTTGAAAGTCTGATAGAATTCTGCACTAAATTTATCTGGCGCTGGGTTTTCTTGGTTGGGAGATTTTTAATTACTGTTTCTGAAAGGATGATAACAGTGCTTGTGGTGGCGCTGGTTACAGGCAGAAAAGTCACAAGCCACAGCCATGACTACCAGCTCTACAGAGAGCTTTATTGGAAGGAAGGAGGGGATAGGAGAGAGGAGAGCCAGGCCTGGAGAGAGAGAAAGATGCGGGAGCAGAGCAGAGCAAGGATCAGAGAGAGAGCAGAGAGAGAGGGTGGGGTCTGCATCTGGGTTTTAAGGCACGAATTGTGTGACCATACCACATGTATGTAGTCACTAGTGCCCCCTGATGACATAAGACACAAGACCCCAAACTGCGAATGTGCAGGAGTGAGGGCAGAATCCCAACAGTTTCTATCTCACCAGGGGTTATAGGTCTTTGTAAATTGCTTATCTAATCTTGATTTTACTTTAATAATTGGTATGCATTGAGAAAAATGTCCATTTCTTTTGGATTCTCCAATTTTGGTTAAGTTCAGGATTTTTTTTTAAGATTTTTTAATTCATTTTTATTTATGCATATTTATTCATGTTTGCACTTGATACTGATGCTGGGAATTGAACCAAGACTCTCTGCAAGAGGAATAACAGTAAGTCCCTTCAACTACCAAGTCCCTTCAACTACTTGTCTTGAGGACAAGTTTTTAAAATACATTCTCATAATTCTCTAGATTTCCTCGGTGTTATGATATGGTGGATGGGAGACCCTGATGAGTGGAGCCAAGATGCCCCATGGCTGGTGAGAGACATAGACGCCAGACAGATAGTGCTCTGTGAAGAGTGTAGGGATGGGGGGAGAGAGAGGGGATAGGGAAAGAGGGAAAGAGAGAGATATGTAGAAACAGAGACAGAGACCTAGATGGTGCACACCTCGTGGAAATACAGAGAAAATGTGGGGAGGAGAAGTTTTCTTTTTAAAGGGGATTTTATTTCAGGACATAAGGCTGGTCTGTAGACAAATTTCTTAATGGTCTTATTAAATAAAAACACAGAGCCAAATATAGGGGTGAAAGCCTTAGAAAGATCAGGGAAATAGGGAAAGCCACCAGCCAATCTTACCTCACCAACTCTGCAGCTTCCAAATACAAGTTACTTTCTGTCTACCCATGTCTATATGCCTTGCTGTTCTGCCATCTGATTTTCTCTCTGTTCAGCTACATCACTTCCTCTTCCTACACAGCTCTGACACTCTCTGTCTGTCTGTACAGACCTCCATGGTTAACTAATGTTGGAATTAATGTATGTGCCATCACACCTGGCACTGTTTCCATTGTGGCCTTGAACCCACAGAGATCCTGCCTGCCAAGTGACAGGATTAAGTGAGAGAATTGTGGGCTACCATTGCCTGACTTCTTTATTTACTTATAATGGCTGGTCTTTTTCCTTTGATCTCCAGGCAAGCTTTATTTATTAAAACATAAATAAAATATCACCACATGGATCCCCAAGGGGTAGACCAGAATGCCAACATTCCTCCATTTTGATTATTACAAAAAGGTGAGTTATGGATAGCAAGCAGGGGAATAAGGGCGTTAAATTCTTGAGACCGCTTCCTGATGATTTTGGGGAGAAGTAGCGTTGAAGGTAGAAGTCAGGGTCACACAAGTTGGGAAGTGTGAGTGAAGAAGCATTCAGTTGGCTGTCATTGTGGAGATCTCAGGCATCTGTTCCTTGAGGGAGCTGAAAAGGCAGGTTACAGCAGTGAAATTGAGGGATGACGTGTTCTTTAGGAGTACATGAGCCATCACATCTGCAGTTTTGCTGGAAGTGGAAGTGCATCCATCCCAGTTGGCATCCTTGATTGGTGGTTGGCATCCTTGGTTCGTAGTTGGCATCCTCAGAGCTGGTGCCGTGGCTGGCACATCTGGAGGACCCCCTGTGGGCTGGCCTTGGCTCAGGCAGAAGGAGTGAAACTGAAAAATATACTCAAAAATTGGGGGGATCAAAATGGGCTCTGGAGACTGTTAGTTTTCATCAGACCAGATTTCTTGATACATTAGCAGATCTTTTCCCAGGAACCTGCATGTATCTGTAAGACAGCTGGAACAGATTCATATCTTGGTGTCGTAGCAAAAGCCTATGGCATTGGGTTAAAAGACATGCACATTTTCTGGATTCAGCCCAGTGAAACATATCTTTAAATCTATAACCAGAGGAAATTTACTGAACGGAAGTGGTTGAAGGAAAAGTGAGGCTTCCCTAAACATCATCAGAGTGAAAAGAAGTAAGATAGCTTTCTTATCTTCATATAAATAAACCTTAAAGGTGTTTCTTTTTATCTAGTTCATCAGAAGATACTGAGAACAGTATTAGCCCAAAGAGAATGAGGCCTGCAAATTTTACATAGAGAACTGAGAAGGCAGCTGAAGCAAAGCCTGGTGGTCAAACGGCATCAGAGATCTGAGAAGGACAAATTTTACCTGAGTCAGCAATTGAAAGTGACAGAGACTTACCTGCTGACTACCTAGACAGTCACCCCAGGGTCCTCCATGGTCATTGAGAGCAGAGGTCTCAGGGAAACAACATTAGTCTTTGGCTGCCAGGTCTAGGCACGCTAGGCCTCAGAAGATTCAACAGTTGTGGGGTAGGAACTCGTGGGAAGGACAAGTCTATCTTGTCTAGGCAAAATGAGGCAATGGGTTCCCAGAGTCCTATTGTCCATGGTCTGAAGAAGGCCCTGGTAGCCCTAGAGATTCTTCTGTGCCTACCTCAGTGGCTAGGGGTGCTATTCTGGAGCAAGTTCTGGTTGGAGGTTCTTCTGTGTCCAGCCATTTTCTTTGGAGGAAATAAAGGTTCTGTCAGAAGCTAGCATGTCTCTCTATCACAAAAAACTTTTTAATTAAATAATTTAAATGCCATATTCTGCAGATCTCTGAAGTATTTGAGGGCTGTCCAGGTTTATCTGAATACACAAACATTGTTTCTAGTTACTTATTTTAAGCTCAACCCTGAAAACATACGCAAAGAACTAAGTAAAGTTAGATCAGAATTCTGGAAATTAAATAGAAATAATAATTTCTTAAGGTCATATAATATCTCTTTGGTTCTTCATAAAGAAGGTCAAGTGTCTTATCCTATTACAGAACCATTTTAGTTAATAAATCTATTAAGTGACAACTCTGAACCCGGTTTTTGGATATCGATGGGCATTATAGGTAGACATCTTGTTCCCTGTGCCAAGGATCTTCTCTTTTACTTAGCCCTTTAGCCTGTTGTGGGGGGAGGGGAAGGGAGCACAGGATGACATATTCTCTTCTATAAGTGCTTCAAGCTGAAACGGGGAGCAGATGGTCATAGCCCAAGGAGGCCAAAAGGCCACTCCAAGGTAAGGAGAGAACAACCCAGGCAATGGGTATTTATCAGAAGTATATGGTCATCTGATCTGATGGTAGAGACAGGGAACAATTGTGTTTGCTTGGACTGGTCCACATCTTATCAGCCTTCAGCAAGTCTAGAGCTCATGGTCCTTTGGAGCAGATTGCAGCAATTGACACTTGGATGTGTCTGCCAGCCAAGGGGAAACTTGCTGAGACAGACAGACTAGAGACAGAAGATAAAATTTATTAATTTATTTGGAGCTTTTAGGCCCATGAATAATTGGGAAAGAGAGACCCAGAGAGAGGAAAATACCAATACCATCCTCCGGAATAGACAGGTGAGGAAAACTCCTTTATTTGAAGCAGGGGGTGGGACATCTGAAAAACAGCATTAGACTCACACCTGTAAGTTTATTTTTAGAAGACAATCAAAGAAAATCCAAAATCCTGAGTTTGTGACCCAAACAGCATCAGAGCTCTATTAATGTTAAAATCTAAAATTTTAAAAATTTAATATAACAATATCATAGAAGGGAAAAGTAATCTGAATTATTTAAATCATTTATTTATGTCAAGTGATCTAGTATCTTTAGAAAAAGTAAGGCTTGATTTTTCTTAATCTATAAAATATGCTGGCAAGTTGGCCATATCACCAGTATGTGGCACTGCTGAAGCCCTAGAGCCCTGGAGGGGAGAAGATAGGTCTGTGGGCCCCACCCACATGAGCTGAAGAGCCACAGCAGAGGAACACCAGGCTGCAACCATAAGGCCTGAGCACTGGGCACCTCATCCACACTTGAGCCACGGAAAGGAAGTAACTTTGTTGCCCTTAGTAAAGATGGCAGTAAGGTCATATGACCTGTCCCTCTTTGACCTTAGTCAAGATGGTACCTGCCTGACCACATGATGGCCCTCTGTTGCCTGATCATGTGTTCACATTTTTTAAGACATATGGAACACATATGGGACACATAAACTCAAGCATTCAAAAGTCAGTCAGAAACACATTTATGTGGCCACCTCAGTCACAGTCATATATTTCCATTCACACATACAAAATAAACTTTTTTTTTTTTTAACAGAACAACAGATAAAACTCCAGGAAACTGTCAGCTGACCAACTTAAAAAGCCAGAGATAAGAATTTAGAATATAAAGCATGAGCTGTAGGACTGTAGGCTGAGAGGCAGCAGGGTGAGAGAAAGCCAGGAAGAAGCAGAAGATAAGGGAGGCATCCTGGGTCCCCTTAGCAGCAACAGTGAGGGCGGGTGCTATGTTCTGTGTGGATCCCCACACAGATGGCATGAGCGGCAGTGGCTACAGGCAGGAGGCAAGGAGGGAGGGAGGGAGGGACTGGGGTATATAGCTCAAGAATCCTTGGATTTGGCTAATTTCCCATAAGTGAGGCAAAGGATGCAGGCTGCTGATCGATTTATCAATCTCAGAGCAGGAACCGGAAGGACGCCGATGTCCGAGGGAGGGAGAGGGCACAGACTGTTGCAATGTTTCATCAAACAGAGAACAGGGGCAGGAGTGCAGCTAAGCATGAGAGACACGTGATTACCCGTACAGGAGTGGGGCCAAGAGGTAAGAGACCATGGTCAAGAAGATGAATCCACATTCGTGGGAAATGGCCAGAAGTGGGGCTTACCAATTGTGCTGGTGTTGGATGAAGTGAGTGTTGAAGGTTCCAGGGCAACTAGTGTGTCTCAGACTGCAGGAGAAATGCACCAGGATTGTCTCTGCTGAGTCACTAGCACCAATGTTATGATGCAGGAGGCCCTGGCAGATGGAACCAAAGTGCCCTGCTGCGGGGAAGAGACAGAAACACCATGCAGTCAGCACTCAGTGAAGAATTTTATTTGGTGAGGGGTAGAGAGAGAGGAGAGAGAAAGAGGGAAAGAGAGATGGGGAGAGAGAGAGAGAAAGAGGAGAGAGAGAGAGGAGAGAGAGAGAGAGAGAGAGAGAGAGAGAGAGAGAGAGAGAGAGAGAGAGAAACAGAGAGAGACAGAGACAGAGACAGAGAGACAGACAGAGAGACAGACAGAGAGACAGACAGATAGAGAGAGACAGAGAGAGGGTGCACACCTCCTAGGAATAGAGAGAAAAAGAGAGAGGGGGAAGAGGAGTTTTCTTTTTAAAAGGACTTTATGTCAGGACACAGAGTGGGTCCCCAAGGAGCAGGCCAGAATGCCAACCAACACTTGGTGTCTGGTGTTATGTCCTTATTTTCATTTCTAATTGTGTTAATTTATATATTCTTTCTCTGCCTTTTAGTTAATTAGGATAGGGGCTCATCAATCTTATTGATTTTCTCAAAGAGTCAACTCTTTGTTGTAGGATTCTTTTTGCTTTGTTTGTTTTGTTCTATTTTATTCATTTTAGCCCTGAGTTTGATCACTTCTTGCCATCTTCTCTTTTGGGTGTGATTTCTTATTTTTTTTCTAAAGCTTCCATGTGTGCAGTTAAGTTACTAGTATGAGATCTCTCCAGTTTTTTTATGTATGCACTTACTGCTATGCACTTTGATGAGTCTGTTTTCAATCCTGAGCTTTAAGATCTACTTTAAGATTTAACATATCTATGCACTTGTTTTTTCATTTAGGGAATATGTTTTTAGTGCTTATACAATGATAAATATTGTAACTTGCAAAGACTTAACAAACTTAACTTCTTGCTATCCTGATACTTTCTCTCTGTGAGGAAAATAACTGAAGCAAAATCAAAAATCCAAACATGCCTATGTTGTTCACAATGTTAGTAATTATTATGAAAATTAGCAGCTTCTTAGCAGCATGAATACTCTATGAGAACAGAATATTTGATTACTTTGCTGACTTTACCCATAAAACATGCAGTGGTGCCCAGAACATGACATTTATATTTAGTTTATAAGAAAGGAAAAAATTGTGATAGAAGTAGTAGCCAAGGGTCTCTAGAGGAACAGAAATAAGGGGGTGATAAGTATATTTACAAAATAAATCACTATATTGACTTATAAAATCTGTGTTATGTAGTTCAACAAAACTATCCTGGAAAGAGGTTGTTACCTGGAAGCAGCCCAGCCCACAAAGCTGACAACTCAGCAGTCCCAAATGGGCACCACACACATGCAGGACACCTGGGGAGTCACCACTCTCCAGTCCATATTAGAAAGACAAAGGAGCTGGCTTCTGCTGTCAGGGAAACATGGCAGCAGCAGCAGCAACAGTAGGTAGAACTCACTAGCAAAAAAATATAGAAGGAAGACAAAACATTCTTGTTCTTTCTTCAAAATTCCTTATATCTGGGGTGCACTTCAAAGATGCTAACTGGTCTTGGGGAAAGTCTTCTTCCCTCATTTATTCCTTTCAGGAAATACCCTTTATATTTCTCGGGAAACTCTGCAAAAGGACTTTTTTGTTGGGACCTTTGGCTCCCCAGTAATGACATGGAGTCTTATTATCAGTTATAAAATCTCAGTCAATAACTTAGGATTGTTACTAACTAGTTCTTACAACTTAACTCATTTTTATCACTCTACTTTTTGTCTCATGGCTTTATTACTTTTACCGTGTCCTGCCCATGCTGCTTCTTCTCCATCTGGCTGATGATTCCCCATGTCTCTGCCCTTCTTCTTCCCAGTATCCTCTTTGTCCCAAAAATCCTGCCTGGCTATTTGTTGGTTGGCTCTTTATTAAACCATTTTGAGTGACAAATCTTCATAGTGCACAAAAAGATTATTCCACAATAAAACTCAATTGATAAAAATTTTCCCATTAGATTAGCCTATAGACAAATCTGTAGGACATTCTTTTGACTAATGAGTGATTGGGTTGCCCTAGGCTGTTTTGGGTGGTGTCACCAATAGGCAGGTAGTCAATGGATGTATAAGAAGTAAAACTGAGCAAGCCATGGGGAGAAAGCCAGTAAACAGCATTCTTCCATGGCCTCTGCTCCAGTCCCTGTCTTCAAGTACCTGCCTTGACTTTCTACCATGGCATCCTTGCTGATGAACTGTAACCTATTAGACAAATAAACCTTTTCCACCCAAGTTGACTGATCATTGATTTGTCACGGCAATAGAAAGCATGAAAGCATAATAAAACACCTTTTTTTTTTTTTTTTTTTTTTTTTTTAAGCAGATGTACCCAGAGGACTGACTTTGACTTTATCCCAGTTCAAATCAAGTTGACACCTATGGTGGTTTGAATAATAATAGAATGTGAATGCTTGGGCACTAGGGAGTGGCACTATTAAGAGGTGTGGCCTTGTTGGAGGATATGTGTCACTTGGAGTGGACTTTGAAATTTCAAAATCCCAAGCTAGGCCCAGTGTCTCTCTCTTTCTGCTGCTTGCCAATCCAGATATAGAGCTCTAAGCTCCTTCTCTAGCCATGTCTGTCTACATACCAACATGCTTCCTATCATGATGACAATGGACCCAATGTTTTCCTTTATAAGAGTTGCTGTAATCATGGTGTCTCTTCATGACAATAGAACATTGACTAACACAACAACAAGATTATTCATTATAAAGTGTGTGTCACTTTGTATAAGATAGCTGTAGAGAGGGTCTGTGCTAACATTTGAAAACAGACCTATCTTCCAACAGAACTGGTAAGTACGATATATGGATGATATGGCCCAGGGAGGAATGGAATATACATACTTCAAAGGAAGTTGGGGTCCCTGTAAGGTCTGGTATTTGCTTGCATAAGATGGAGTTCCACTAAGAGTTTTAAAAAGAATATATATTATATATTCTTTATATATATATATATATTATATATATATTATATATATAATATATATATATATAATATTCAACTTGCACTTTAAGAGCACCACTCCCTAGATTTCAGAAGAAAACATCAGAGCAAGAAAACCACTAAACCAAGACTTGTAATAATTCAATCAGAGTGGATCCTGGGTTTTAATATGATACTGTAGTGGAAACAGCAGGAAGAGTTCAAATTCTGGATGCACTTTGAAGACAAATGAACAAAATATACTAGTTTATAGAATGTGGTGTGAGAAAAAGTCAAGTTAAGGTTTACATCAAAGGTCTTTGCCTGGGCGACTGGAAGGGTATGGTTGACATTTACTAGAGAAAATTAGAGGAAAATATATTGAGACTGTTTTCTAGTACTCTTAGTCCAGTTTTAAGAACTTTGTTAAGAACTAAATATGAGAGGCTTGAAAGATGGTTCAGTAATTAAAGTGTTTGCCATGCAAACCCGATTATCCACGTTCAATCCTATAAGCACATGCAAGGGCTGGTGGAAAGAACAAGCTCCAGAGAATTGTTCTCTGATCTCCACATTCACTCCATGGCATGAGTACTACCTCCTACATACAACACAACACACACACACACACACACACACACACACACACACACACACACTCACACACAAATACAAACACACATGCAATAATGATGAATGAAAATTTAAAGGCAGTAAGTGTTTAATGTTCATGAAAATGATATGAAAACACACTCAACATTCCTCACTCGAGGTTAAAAACTACATTTAGTACTGTATGTATGATATGTACTGTATGACATATCATGAATAAAAATCTATTTGATTAAAAACAAACCCTTTCCTTCCTTAAATTGTCTTATTCAGGACATTTGTCACAACTACAAGAAAAGTAGCTAAAAGATTACCTTCAAATTTGGTAACATGAAAAGGAGAGAGAGACAGTCATTACTTTGTAGGAGAAACTGGAATAGATATTGACCTTAGCAAACTCAGAGAGAAAGGGAAGATATATGTCTTAATCTACTTGTGTTGCTATAACAAAAATAACAGACTGACTGTCCTATCAATAACAGAAATTCATGAATCATTGTTCTGGAGATAACAAGCCCAAGATCAAAGCAAACTGGTCAGTGAAAACTCACTTTCAGACACATAGGGACACTTTCAGACACACACTTCTCTGTCTTCACATGAGGAGAGAGATGATCTTTCTGTGATATCTTTGATAAGGGAACGAGTTTTATTTATGAGAGACACAAACACTCAGGTTAATGTAGCGAGATGTCTGATACATACTTAATACTTTAGATACCCTTAGCTGTACATTGCCAACATCTAATAAGTACATTCTCTGTGAGGCCAGGTAAGACAGTCTTAGCTCTGAGTTAGCACTGTTAGACTTTATCTTCTCTTTATAGACTGCTATAAGCCTTAAATGCCAGTTACATTGGTTTTCAATGCTGAAAATATACATATGAATAATTTAAATTATTATGAAATATTGCAGGCAGTTAAAATATGTATTCTTTGAATATCTTTAAACTTTACAATAATTGTATCTTACATTTTTGATGTATTTAATTTCAAATCAATAATTTTGTTCCCACTTTGCACAATGTTCAAAATCACCTTCATTGCTTTATTGTAAATGATGAAGATGGAGGTGATTACCTTGAGGAGATATCCTGTTTCAACAAACTTAGGCATTTATGCCATGGTGTTTTTGTCCTTTCTTTGGCTTCCTGATCCATCAAGAGCCCTTTCAATTAAAAAAAAAAATGCAAAGCCAGAATATATCATGTGGGGCATTGGAAGTAATTTTTTCTGTAATATTTTGTGGAAAAATGGGGTAATAGGGACACGGTGGAGAACATGAAGCTTTCTAAAAGCTATGGGTATTGGTCAAGTTCAATAAACAAAATATTTTAATGATAATATTGGTTACACAAATAACGTCTTTTCTATATTGTTATTTCAGTAAATTCTAATCTGAATCATTAAGAGACCTCAAAAAGGAGTGAATGTAATTTTGAGCAAATCTTTCTACAACTAATTCTGATGCTTACAGGGTCATCCAATTTTATGACCAACAAAGACTTCTATTAATGCAGAGTCCTTGGGGAAGCTGCTCAGGAAGTCCCCACATGCATCATGAATTTCCTCATGACAGTTACCCAGCTTCCTCCATTCCAGCTGATGTATTAACAAACAACTCTTCTGATTTCCTAGAACACACACCTTTATTGAGTTTCAAAATGACCATGCTCAGGCAGTTGGAACCCAAAACAAAGCTTTCCTTTTACCACCAGCCCATTGAAGGCCACTTTGACTTTTCCATCAACACTGAGAACTGCCAGAAACATTTTATTTTTTTTCCTATGCCTGTTGGCTGTAGAAGAGAGGTTCTAATGAATCCATTGTCAGCAACCATGGCTTTCCTGGATTGGCCAAAACTAAATGACACATCAGTTGCACTTAGAGTTTCTGGATGTGAATGTGCCAGTGTTCTTCCTCTCCTGAAACCTCGCCAATCAGGAAGCAGATTCTTCCATCTAGTATTTCAAAACCTTATTCATGAATTGACATTAGTGTTACAATTTCAGTAATGGGCCCTTAAAAAGCATCCCCGCTAAATGGTTTCCATTTCATTTATGGGCAGCATCCTACAGAATGAATGTGCAGACAGATGCCTCAGACTCCAACTAAACACACTAGGTCCTAATTGCCTTGCAATCTTTCAATTCAAATCAAGGGAACACTTCAGCCCTGTTGCTTCAGTCTCTCTCAGAAGGTAAACACCAGGCTTTAATGGGCTGTGCTAATAATAACCGCTCAAAATGGTTAAACAAAACTCCAATTCTTTACAAGGCTAGCAATAAAAAGGGAATTCTAAATGGAGGAATTTAAGAATTTGAGGTCTGTACTAAACTTAAAAGTTTGGGCAAATTTTATGGCTTACTCATAGTAAATAAGAAATTCCTAATGAATTTGTATTGTGATATAGAGCCCAATATTATAATCAAATGATTCATCGTTCATTTTTTTTCATTTTCAGATCTTTAACAATGAATGATCTGTACAGATTCAGAAACTTCTTTAAAAATCTGCTTCATGTAAATAGTTGCTATATTTGAAACTGCAAGATTGTAATTGTAAAAATACATTTCCACAATTCTACCTAGACTCTAAGTTCTAAATACAAATTAAAAATAGGTTTTTCGAAAAGCAGTTGGCAGCAGAAAGCAGGACGCGGCATGTGGCTGGGTATGCAGCTGTCATTCCTTGCTTTCTGGGAATTCTAGAGGCGGACTGAGGCAAGGGGCCAGGATGGGTCGAGCAAGAATTCTAGAGTTAGAAGAAGATTGGGTAGATACCTGGTGATTTCTATTCTTCGTAGTGTTTAATTTGACATGCAAATGGAATATATCCTGACTATAAAACATTTAGGAATTCAATAGATGTTTGCTGAATGCATTTATGGATGAACATGAAAAATGCAGAATTCATTACTTTATGATTATACATTCATCAGTCAATGTATGTTTACAAAGTGCTTCCCAATCTTACTCTTCATTTTAGAGTAAAAGAAATAGAATTAGATTAGCATTATACATAACGCCACTTAGCTGAACATACAGCTTCCCTACATTTATCTCACTGTGAGCTGGAAAAATGTCCTGTATGCACCACTCCAAAGCACACTAGTAAATGGTGTTTGCTTCCTGCAGATCCTGCCTGTGCCAAGCTCACCTTGTGGTTTTGAAATTCACCAGTCCCTAATAATTTATCTGGAGAAACATTCATAAGGAGCAAGGGGTAGAGTTATTTCTGAGGTCCCACCATGCAGTATGAATTCAGAGTCTAATCATTTACTATACACAACTTTCAGATGCTTCTATTTGCTATCATTTATCAATTAGAGAATTCCTACTGAACATTCCAGGATATAGCTCCAGATAAAAAAACAAGATGTACAATTCAGATCTAAAAACTGTCTCACATTTGATTTAAGGAATTATCACTCTTTTACTCCTCAGTTCTTTAATTTATAGAAAAATATTTTTTTCTTTTTTCTAAAGATTTTTGGTCTGATTCATACATGTGAATGTGTGGTTGTGTGCATAATCATGCATGTGCATAATGATGCTAGAGGAAGATATCTGTATCTTCCTCGACCACTCTCCATTTTATTTCTTTGAGACAAGGTCTCTCACTGTTCCAGGGGTCTTCTACCCAATTCTTGGCTAATAGCCAGGTGATTCCATACTTGGATATTTTTGTGTTGTTGCTGAGGATTTGAGCTAAGGTCTTCACATTTGCACAGCAAATATAACCCACTTAGCCATATCCCAGCTTCGGATTGATTATTCAAAAATATAAAATTTTTGAAAACTATTTTTATGTGCCCTAAGAAAGTGATGTTAAAGATTGCTAAAGCAATATAATGTCAACAAATAAAAATTATCACTATACACTAATTACCATGAAGTAAACAAAAGTTTAATAATGAATGCTATCAAAAACAAGAACAGAATCACTGAGTTGGATATTAAAAAAATGATAGTTTTAGTCATTGACCATTTAGGTTCTGTATTTATGGGTACCTTTAGATATTTATTCATTTCATCATCAAGCTAAAATCTCATGCTGTATATTACAGCAGTTGGGAAAATGAGACCCAAAACATCTAAAAAACAGAGCTGATATTAGGGCAGTACACACTATCACAGAGCTTGGTGTCAGAACAATGTGATGCACTACAGAACTTACTCCAGTTTAATCAATTTACTAACAGTTGGCAAGCGTCCTTTCCTCTTTTCCAAATAGAGGGTGATAATAGTAAAATCTTGTAAATTTGTGAGATTAATTAAGAGAATTTGGATGAGATTCCCAGTATGTTGTTAAACATGGTCAGTGTCCAATTCATGTTAGTTATGTTCAAGAAGAATTCAAATAATTTTTTTTTTGTTTGTTTTTTTCGAGACAGGGTTTCTCTGTGTAGCTTTGCGCCTTTCCTGGAACTCACTTGGTAGCCCAGACTGGCCTCGAACTCACAGAGATCCGCCTGACTCTACCTCCTGAGTGCTGGGATTAAAGGCGTGCGCCACCACCGCCCGGCGAAGAATTCAAATAATCTTAACCAGCAATAGTAGTTCTGAAACAGACAGAAATGATTCCGTGTTATTTTTGGCAAGTTGAAAATCCATGCTTCTAGCCATTAAAATCTACTGTCTTATATTCTGTGAAATAGTGTCTAAAAGGGATCATTTGATTTTCCAGTTCTGAACTGTTGCCATTTGTGGCCATCAAGATGTTTCACTTTTCTTCTTTTTAATTACCTTACAATTGTTTGTATCTTGAATGCGTATCAAAGGCACATGTGACAAACAGTTGGTTCTTGGCTTGTGACACTATAGAATGGAGGACTGCAGAGTTTTTAGGAGGTGTGGCTTAATGGAAGGAAGTTAGTTCATTGGTAGTATATTCCAGAGGGCCTCTTAGGATCATGGTCTTCCTCCTTTGCTTCTCAATTGTTAAGGGATGAACAAAAGTATCTTTTACCATGAGCTTTGAATACAACATGCTGTCATGCTTTAGGCAAAGACATCAAAGCCAAAAGATTATATGACACTTTGAATATCGCCTTTGAATATTGTGAGTCTACACAGACCTTTTCTCCTTAGAAGGTGATTATCTCGGTTATCTCAAGGTGATGGAAACCTGAATAATACAGCATCCACCTAAAGATATATTAATATAATGATTATTTAATCTTTTATGAGACTTAAGTGTTTTCTGTTCTTTGGAATCAGTTACTTACTTTAAAAATATTGTCCCCAAGTGAAGAATAAACCAGTTCAGCACAGGTTAATTTGCTTAAGATACTGTAAATTTGAAATTAAAAAGAAATTCCAGCTTTTAATTCAACAAAGATTTTAAAAGATGCAATAACTTTACTGAAACCTCAACAAAAACTCATTCTTTTGTATTTCAGAAAGTTAAGTCTTAGGAACTAAGCCACTCTGGTATATGACTAATAAACTAACTTCCTTCCACTAAGCCACACCTTCTAAAGGTATGAGTTCCTAAGTCTAATTTAGTTCCTAAGTCTGTGCTTCAGTCTTCAGAATCATTTCTATGGTATTCTCCAAATCTGGAGTACTGTCCCTACTTTTGAGTATGGTTTCTAGAGAAGTCACAGTCTACATTTTTTCAAGGACTTGATGAAAAAAGCCTAAAATTTAAGGGAACTATTTGAAGAAGATCTTAGTATTTCCAAGACCTGCTTTATATAGATCAATTAACCCTTCTTGTTACTTAGCCTCTCTGGGGCTATGGATTGTAGCATGGTTATCCTATACTTTATAGCTAGTATCTACTTATGAATGAGTACATGCTATGTTTGTCTTTCTTGGTCTGGGTTACCTCACTCAGGATGATTTTTTGTAGTTCCATTCATTTGCTTTCAATATTTCTTGGTGTCTTTGTTTCTAACAAATAATACTCCATTGTGGGAATGTATCACATTTTCTTTATCCACTTCTTGGTTGAGGGACATCTAGGTTGTTTCTCGGTTCTGACTATTACAAATAAAGCTGCTGTGAACATAGTTGAGCAACTATCCTTGTGTTATTGATCATCCTTTGGGTGTATGCCCAAGTGTGATATAGCTGGGTCTTGTAGTAGATTGATAGCAAGTTTTCTGAGAAACTACCACACTGACTTCCAAAGTGGCTGTATAAGTTTCTATCCCCACCAACAATGCAGGAGTACTCCCCTTGCTCAACATCCTCTCCAGCATAAGCTGTCACTTGTATTTTTGATTTTAGCCATTCTGACAGGTTTTAGAATCTCAGAATCTTTGGTTTACATTTCCCTATTGGCTAAGAATGTTGAACATCTCCTTAAATGTTTCTCAGCCATTTGAGATTCTTCTGTTGAATTTTAAATTTCTGTTGATGTTTTAATTTAATTATTTGGTTTGTTGATATTTAGTTTCTTGTATTCTTTATAGATTTTGCCAATCAGCTTTGTGTTGGATGTAGTGTTGGTACAGATCTCTTCCCATTCTGTAGGCTGCTGTTTTGTCTAATTGACCATGTCCTTTGCTTTAGAGAAGCTTTTCAATTTCATTAGGTCCCATTTATTAATTGTTGATTCTAGTGTCTTTGCTACTGGTGTCCTATTCATGAAGTTGTCTCTTGTGCCAATGCAGTCAAGGCCATCTTCTGGCAAGACTTCAAATGGAGGGAGTAGGAAACCAACGCAGTCACATAACCTTCGACCTACAGTCTGTCCTGCCTATAGGATGTACTAGGGTAAGGGTGGCCTAGAGATTGAGGGAGTGGCAAACCAATGACCAGTCTAGTTTAAAACTCATGCCAGGAATGTGTTCAGTCCCTGACACTGACTGAAATTCCAGGACCCACAACCTGCAGACCCAGAGACTTAGGAAGGAACCAACCATGACTGGAGAGAAAAAAAATTTCAATGTAATGATGCTTAATGATATTCTGCTATACACATAGATTGGTGCCTAGCCCAATTGTCATCAGAGAGACTTAATCCAGCAACTGATGGAAACAAATGCAGACCCACAGCCAAACATTAGGCAGAGCTCAAGGTATCATGCAGAAGAGGGGGAGAAAGGTCTGTAGGAGCCAGAGGTGTCAAGGACACCGTAAGAAAACTCATAGAATCAACTAATCTGGGCTTAATAGGGATTCATAGAGACTGAACCAACAACCAGGAGGCCTTCATGGCACTGACTTAGGCACTCTACATATATGTTAGAGTTGTGTAACTTGGTCCTCTTGTGGGACTCCTAACAGTGGGAAGAGGGTCCATCTCTGACTTTTTTACTGCCTTCTGCGACCTTACTCCTCACACTGGGTCACATTGCCTAGCCTTAATACATGGGGAGGTGCTTAGTCTTACTGCAACATGATATTTCATTTTTTGTTGATACTCATGTGAAACCTGAACTTTCCTAAACAGAAATGGAGAAATGAATTGGGGATTAGAAATACAGTGGATGGTATGGAGGGAGGGACTGGAAGGAAAGGAGGGAGGGGAAACTGTGGCAAGTTTGTAAAATAAATGAATTTATTAAGAGAAAAATTTGGATCAATTAGACTTAGACATAATACATCACAATCTGACTAATGATTCCCACTCAGACCCTGAGAAAACTAATCTTCTGTCTACATCTCCTCCTGTATTCTCCCCATCTCAAATTCTACCCTTTTGTTCTTCAACTATATATTGTTTGATGAACACATATACACAGAGAGAAAGAGACAGTCACACACACACACACACACACACACACACACACTCACACATTCACACACACACACACACACACACACACACAACACACTAATGAGTTAGTTTAGGGTTGCTTGCATGTACATATGCCTAGTGCTGACAAAATTTCTCTTCTTTATGAAGCCTTTCTATGTTTTAATAGCAAACATACTGAGGAGGAAATCAAGCAAATAACTTCATTCACAATTTTCTCAAAAAGTAAAACAAAAAAACACAGCATTAAAATGTACCTTACTAAGAAAGTGAATGGTGTACAAAATAAATAATTAAAATATCAAACAAATAAACTCAGGAAAACACTATAAGATATTGAAATACTTTATATTAATCTATTGGTAGAATTAAACATGGCTGTACTATCAGAAACATTTACGCGGTTAGTACAATCTCCCAAAATTCTAGTATCATTCTTCATAAAAATAGAAACTATAATTTTATAACTCACGTGAAAACACAAATGACCCTGGATTGCCAAAGCTGTCCTGAGCAAGCAGAACAGTGCTGAAGGTATATAGTTGATCTGACTTCCAATTATGTAAACAAGGTATGGTGACTAGAACCAGCATGATACTGACACCAAAGCCTACATTCAGAGAGTAGGACAGGATAGCAGAGCCAGACATGAGTTCACAATCATGATCTTTGACAAAAAAGGTCAAAATATTCACAATAGAAAGAGAAATTCTGCAAACGTTGCTAGGAAACATGGTTATCCACATGTAGAAGAAAGGAATTAAACCCCTATCTCTCATCATATAAGAAATCAACACCAAATGAATCCAAGACCTTAATATAAGAGGAATGTTACAGGATACAACAGTAAAAACACTTCAAGATAAAAGTATAGGCAAAGCCTTTCTAAAAAGGATTCCAAGCATTCCCGAAACAATGCCAACAACTGAAAAGCAGGATTTCATACAACAAAAAAGCTTCTGTGTAGCATAATTGGAAATTAATTGAGTGAAGAGGTAGTTTAAATAATGAGACAAAATCTTTGCTACATGCATATCTGACAGAGGATTAATCTTTAGAATACACTAGTATCCAGGACTCTAAAAGCTAGTAAGAAATCAAACAACCCAGGCCCTATTGAAGCAGTTTTCAGAAGATGAAGTACAAATATTCAACAAAAATATGAAAAGCTGTTCCATATTACCAGTCATCAGAAATATGAAAGATAAAATTATATAGAGCTCCCAACTCATTCTAGTCAGAATGGCAGTCATCAAAACAACAAATGCTGATGATAATGTGTAGAAAAATGAACCCTTATACACTGTTAGTGAGAATTTAAACTAGTTCAACTACTGTAGAAGTCATGTAGGCTTCCCCCAAGAGATCTATTACATAGCTATACTGCATTATCTATGCCACACCTGGGTATTTTTCTGAATGAGTGTATATCAATATATCATAAGGAGACTTGAGTACCAATGTTTGTTGCAGCATTACTGACAATAATTGAATTATGAAAGGAGCCTGAGACTCTATCAGCAGAAGAATGGATTAGGAATACATAATCAACCCCCTCCCCTGGGCTCCATATCCCAGCCCACAGCTCTGACTGCTTTAGTTTAGGCCAGGCAGGTCCTAGAGACCCTAGGTAAGACCTAGACCACCACTTGCTAAGACTCCTTAAAGCCCGCCCAAAGCCCAGACTGCACCCCCCCTCCCCTGGGATTCCCACAATGTAAGCATGACTTCTACTTTACCTGAGGCAAGGACAATTCTAGAGACCCAAGGTAGAACTCTGCCCATATCCAGCTAACATGCCCTAAAGCTGGCCCAACTGTCCACAATCTCTCAGTCCAGAAAACTACGGTATTGGAGGCCACACTGTATTAAGAATCCTAGATACAAAGCAGGTACCCAAAGCCTCAGAGGCCACACAGGCACTTGGAAACACAAAGGCAAAATTGGCACCCAAAATCCCAGAGGTCTTGTAGGCCACAGAAACCAAAGTAGAGATATTCTACTGGACCTGAAGACTGTCTAGTTACCAGAACCCCTAGCCACTTAGGCAAGAAGACCAGAGAAGAAACAGAAACCAAGGAAGAAAACACCCATCTAACAAAGACCAACTAAGGAGTCAATACCTAAACCTATAATCATACCCAACACAGATGGCTAAATGTTAGTGTAAGAACACAATCAACAACAGGAGGGGCAATTTGGCACCACCAGAACACAGTTATCTTACAACAGCAAGACCTGAATGTTCCAACACAGGTGAAGCACAAGAAAATGACCTTAAACCCAACTTTATGAAGTGAAAGAGGTTTTTAAAGAGGAAATGAAAAACTAATTTAAAGAAATTGAGGAAAAAACAAACAAAATATTCTAGAATTCTGGAAATGGGAATATGGGTAAGAGAACAGTAACTACAGATGCAAGCATCACCAACGGAATATAATGATGGAAGAGAGAACCTCAGGCATTGAAGATATGATAAAAGGAAAAGATTCATCAGTCAAAGAAAATGTTAAATCTAAAAAATTCTTAGCACAAAACATCCAGGAAATCTGCGGCATCATGAAAGGACCAAACCTAAGAATAATAGGAATAGAAGAAAGAAAAAATCCCAGCTCAAAAACCCAGAAAATATATTCAACAAAATCATAGAAGAAAATTTTCCCAATCTAAAGAGGGACATACCTATAAATGTAGAAAAAGCTTACTGAACACCAAATAGATTGAACCAGAAAAAAATCCCTGTACCACATAATGATCAAAATAATAAACATAAAACAAAGAAAGAATATTAAAAGCTTCAAAGGAAAAAGGCAAAGTCACATATAAAGGCATACCTATTAGAATTATACCCAACATCTCAATAGAAACTCTAAAAGTCAGAAAGACCTGGAAAAATGGCATGCAGACTCTAAGAGACCATTGGATGCTAGCCCAGACTACCACACCCAGAAAAACCTTCAATCATCGTAGATGAAGCAAACAAGGTATTTCATGACAAAGTCAAATTTACACACTATCTATACACAAATCCAGCCCTATGGAAGGTACCAGAAGGAAAATTCCAATCAAAAAGAGGTTAATTACAACCACAAAAACACAGGCAATAGAAAACGTCCCACCAGCCAAACCCAAATAAGGGACACACACACACACACACACACACACACACACACACACACACTACCACCACAACTGACACCAACAATTGCTTCCACCAGACTTAATAGGTGAGCAGATGCCTAGACTTAGTGCAACTTAACGTACCATGGCTGGCTGATATCCATGGAGGCCTGCACTTTTCTGAAGAGGAAGGAGAACAAGTTGATGGGTGGGGGGAGGTACGGGGAAATGTGATTTGTCTGGGGAAATTAAATAAACGAACAAATAAACAAGTAAATAAAAGGAATATGTGTGGCCTGGAAGAGAAGACAGGAACTGCCTAGGGCCAGTAAGACTGAGCAGGAGACGAAGATTCACTGGCCGCTCCTGTGCTCTGAGCCCCAAATGAGCCTGCCCTACCCAGTGCCTCAAGGCACTGTGTGAATGGCTCTATTAGAGTGAGCAAATATATTGGTGAAGTATGGAAGAGACAGAATGGTCCATGTCTTGTGGAGAGAGACTGATCCCAAGAGACAGAAGCAGTGAGGAGTGGGCAGAGGTGGGTGGCCTGCTTGCTGTAGGGGCCATGGTGTTGTTTGAGCCTGAGCTGCAGGCAAGGATCATGTCTATGACCATGGCCGAGCCGAAGCCATGGTCTGAGTTCATGTCTGTGTCTCCTGTTACCAGTGAAGACTGAGAGGATAGGGCTGCACAGTTGGACTTGCCGCTCACTAGCTGCAGCACTAGGGAGAACTCGTCCTACCCCTCACCCACTCCAAGGGAAAGATGCCCTTCCCCACCTGCTCCTGCCACCTGTGGCAGGTTGGAGAGCTGACCTAGGCCCTCACTAGGGAAAGTAGGCCCTTACCTCACCTAGGCAGCACAGGGGAGCTGACCTTGTTGATAGGGGCCTGGGTGAGCCAGTCCAGAGAACGTGAGCATGGGAGATCTGGCCCTACCCACATCTGCTATATGGTGGTATGAGTGAGGGGGAACTGTCCCCCACACCCTTCACCCCAGTGGCAGGTGGGACAGTCCTACACCTCACCTGGGCAACACAGTAGAGCTGATCTTGTCTGGGCACTATGAACTGGCCCTGAGAACACGAGCCCGAGAGATCTGTCCCCTCCCCTCATCTGCTGTAGGGTGGTATGGGCAAAAGTGATAGGTCACCTTCCTCCCTTGTTGCCCCTCGAGGCCTGTGGCAGGTAGGGGAGCTGTCCCTGAGGACATGAGAGCAAGAGAGCTGGCCCTGCCTTTCATCAGCTGCAGCACTCAGGACAGTGGCCCCTACACCTTGCCTGGGCAATACAGTCGACCTGTCCCTGGTGGTGTAGGTCTAGGTGAGCTGGCCCCAAGGATATGAGACCAGGAGAACTGGCCTTGCCCCTTGCTGATTACTACATAGGGTGAGCTAGCTGGTGTGGTGATGGAGACCTCACCCTGGTGTTGAGGATGAGGGAGAGTTAGAGAACTGACCGACCCAGCAATGACCCAGTCCCAGAACTAGGACTATGAGTTGGCTTACCCCAGCACATGTAGAGACTGGTTTTGCAGACCCAAAGTGGCAAGATCTCCATGACACAAGACAGTGACAGAATATCCAAGATGAGCCCAAGTGAAGGTCCAGTATGGATGATGTAGCAAAAGTCAGAGGCCTTGAACCAGACCAATGACTCACTGCAATAAAACCTGCAAGTAAAGATATATTGACCAAAGGATATAATGTGTGTCTCAGTGTCACACTACAGCATCCACAACAAGATTTTTCTTTCTTTTTTTTCTCTTTTCATTTCTTTTAAATTTTATTTTGTTTTATCCTGAGGGCAGTGTTGTAAAGATAGAGGGTGAATGGGAAGGGACAGGAAGATTCCTGGGATTGAGATGCATGATGTCAAATCCACAAAGAATCAATAAAAAGTTAAATGGGGAAAAAAAGCTGTAAATGAAAAAAAAGAATATGTAATCTATATATTGACAATGGAATTTCTTTTAATCACAAAGGAAAATGAAGTTATGGCATTGGTTAATTAAGTCAGTTTCAGGACGAAAATTACCGCATACTTTCTCTTCTTTGTAGACCCTAGATTTTATATAGATAGGTAAAATTATTCATGTGTATGTGACATGAAATTAGAAATGAAATTGTCCAGGTGAACTAAGGTAACCAACACTGGGGAAGGGGTGGTAGAAGAGATAGGTGAGGAGAGAAAGAAAAGGAGATGGAGATATGCTTAGTGTACATTATACGTTTGTATGAAAATACTTTTGTGAAACTCAGTACCATACACAATGGATATAAACCAGTTAAAACTATAAGAAAAAAAAAATTTAAAAATGCTTCATGCTTCATTTCTCGCCAAACCTGAACCTCACAATGAAAACTCTTTGAAATTGATTTTTTTTTTCAGTGTAAGTAAGAAACTGTTCGAAAAAGTTAAATCAGCTCTTCTGCATCTATATCACTGCTACCTCCCCTGGTTTCTATCAGGACTAGAGTTGTGCCACAGTTGCCATGTCAGAATCTGGTGGGGCATCGCCTGCCTCTACAGCCACATTCATGCCAAGGGGCTGTTGTTGGGAACCGTTTGTTTCCTAGTGCCACACTGCTTAAAATAAGCTCAGGGCTACAGTTCCAATATGGTTTTCACTCTGTTTTTCAGAACCGTGTACTGATGCATGGGCAATGAGCTCCTGGAGAGTACCCTAAGAGTCTGCATCATTGCAGAGCACTTCAATATATGAGAGGACTCTCTGGTTTGCAAAATTACTGCCTTATCATGTCATGTTAACGAATATCATTCTGAAGAGGCCAATGTGCATACAGAGAACAGTGGGAGCACGGAACAGAACCTATTTAGAATTCACCTCACAGGGCCCTGTCATCATCAGTCTGCTACATGATCATCAGAATACCTGGGAAGTAGCCACTCTTTAATCATCTCTCAAGAGGCAGCTCACTCCAGTGGAAAAAGCCGGGGCCAGAAAAGGAAAACAGCTTTTAAGTCGTACACTGATTCCAATTGATTGGTAATGGCGTCTTCAAATGCTGGGTAGAAAAGGATTCTGGGATCATGCCAAAGCTTAGAGCAAAAGAATATTGAAATTGATTAGTGCTGTCTGTCATGCACTCAGGAGAAGGCAGTTTGTGTGCACAGATAGGCAGCTCCTGCTCGGACACCGGAAAGACGGACTTCCCAACCACAGTGCTTTTACTCCCGCTTTGCAGACTTCAGATGATTAAGTTTTCAGTTTCAGTTTTCTTGTCGGTGAGAAAGAAAGGCTGATTCCTGAAGCTCAATTTAACTGTTACTACTTGGGAGAGACAGCAAGTGTGTAAAAAACCCCCAAACACTATTTGTTATTGATTTTTATTTTAGTATGAGCATATGTCTTAAAGCACATTAACATAGAACTTTGGTCTACTCTTCTAGCACAAAATGAAGCTCATTTAATAATTAGGTACATGGAAAAATATTATCATTTTAAAATATTTTAAGTATACAAAATCTGTTTAAGATCACACAAATATATTAAACATAATGTCACTATTATTCCTACTATTGGTAATATCAAAATTGTTTTGTATTATGATTGTTCTTTTTCTTAAGCATTTACATTATGACAGAGATGCAGGAAAAACAGAATTCAGAATTAAAAAGTCAGTGCTCAGGGACTGAGGAAATGGCTCAGTGCATAAAGGAATTGCCATGCAATCACTAAGGCCTTTGTTTCTATTTGAAACACAAGCTCCAGGTTCAGTACAAAAACCTGTCTCCTCTCAACAGACTGATGATAAAGCCCTGTTGCTGAAAACAATACTTACATCTCATGTGACACAGAGAAGTCCAGCTGGTGCCATGCTCACTAGCATTCATGGTAGTGGAAGGTACTTTGCACCCTACCAGAGCAGAGAGGTAGGAGAACGCTATGAATTCTTAACGAAAACAGTGACCTACCTGTGAAATATGCTGATACAGCACAAATATTGTGGGAGTAACCAACCTCTCATGATTTGATTGAATGCAGATTCCTCCAGCTAGAACCCATGCCCAGGACCTTTGGGGTAGCCCAAGAATCTGAGACTAGGTAGGCTGTGTGTCTAGGGGAAAACCAAATACTCTTGTTTCGCTAAGGTAACATAGCAATAAAATGACTCTTAATGACATTTATTATTCCCATAGATTAGTGACTCGCTCGGCCATCATCTTCTTTTTGCAGTAGGTGGGAACAAATACAGAGAACTAAAGCTTGGCAAAATTCAGAGAGCAAGAGACTATGATGTCTTCATCAAAATCCTCCCCTCAGAGCTCAGGAATCCATAAGGAAGAGAGGACAGAAAGATTGTAAGTGGCAAAGGTGATAAATAACTACAAGGAAAGAGTGCTTTTTCAGATACAACAGTCATGAATTCATAGAGACCGTGGCAGCATGCATAGAGCCTGTCCAAATCCAAGCCAGCATTCCAGACCTGAGAGGGCAAAGTCGACATGGGTGACTAACCAAGAAGCTACCTACAATTGATTCTTTCTGGGAAAGGAATAATTAGTTGCCTCCAATAGAGTCTCACTGTGCATATTAACCACACTTCAAGGTATGCCCTTCGCCCTGGAGTAGTTGACCAACACAAAATGAACTTACTGATATTTTTGTAGACTTTTTGTCTCATATTATTTCCATTTTTGAGAGTATGTGTCTTAATTTTAAGAGGAGAGAGAAAAGGAGTAGATTTCAGTGGGTGTGGACGTGTGGAGGATCTGAGAGGAATTGGTGGAGGGGAGAAGTATGATCAGTATATATTGCATAACATTTTTTTCAATTAAAAAGAAAGGCCCTTCTGTCTCAAAGAATAATGTAAAGAATAGAACAAGATGTCAGAATTCAAACTCTGGAATATGTACAAACACACACACACAATGCACATACAAACACATATAATGCATACACACAAAATAAACTTTCAAATTTAAGATTAAGTGGTAAAATTTTAGGTGAATGATCTCAACCAATGCTACTTACTTTCCTGGAACTTTGTTCCCAAACATTTGAACCTAATATTTTGTTAGGCTAGTGTCTATCTTTGCTTCTTTTGCTACCTGTGAAATTCTTTGTATATCTTGATAAATTCTCTCCTGTTTTTTAATGAAATTGATGTAGGTCTTCATTGCTGTGGCTGCAGCTGGTGGGTTTGTAAAGAAGGAGTAATTAACTGAAAATGACCACCTTGCTTTATTTCTAGTAGACAAATGAGCTGGTTTGAGTCAAGTTTGTGCACCTAGGACTTGGTATAAGAAACTCGGAGTATACCAAGCAAAAAGTGTAATTCATTATACACTCTGTTTTTGAAGCTGGAATAAACAGTGGAAAGATAAAAACAAACAAACAAACAAACAAAAACACATTTAATTTTTATTGAATCTATATGAAGAAACTCCTCAATTTAATGATAATGAAACAGAGGCAGTAAGAGAAGCAGCAAGAGTGGACACGGTTTGCATTGTTCCAATGATGACTAAAAAGTGCTTCAGAGTTCTGGCCGCAGCTTTTCCAGCAAAGCATAAAAACAGCACTTTTGTGCGGCCACTATGAGTTCCATGAAGTAGAGTGCAAAATCTGAGTGATGTCAGCTATTGTATCTCAAGCATGCGTGCGCGCGTGCGTGCGTGCGTGCGTGCGTGTGTGTGTGTGTGTGTGTGTGTGTGTGTGTGTGTTGGGGGAGTAGGTAAAAAGTTTTCTCGTATGATATAAATAATTCATACTTGAAAAATCCCCTTAGTGTTTTATTTCTGGGAGCATAGAATTAGAAAACCTCAACAATTTCATGAGGGTAGCTATAATGTAGCATATTCAGTGTGCTTGTTTGCTCTATGACTTAACATCTGATGTTAGCTTAAGTCTCTGAAGAAATATTCTCATAATTAAACGAAGACTTACTTTAACAGATATATCCTACCCCCAAGTTAATCAAATGTTGAACCAGTCTCTTCCAAATTTGTTTAACCCAGCACAACATTTGAATAGTTATCACAAATTAGAAGACATAAACTGTGTTTACAGGAGAAATCAGATTCTTAAATAGAAGAGGTAATTCTATCCCTCATAATCTTGGTCCTTACATTTTATCTTCCATCAGATTTTAGTCAGTTTCTATTAGTTGCTGCCCTCACATAACTGATTTATTAAGATGATACTTTTTCACAGGACTCTTTATACATTACTAACAGAGAAAATCTAGAGAAATGATACAGCAGCCACCAATAACCCACTTATAAGACTTAAAAATTCTTTGTGATTTTTACACTTCATAACATCACTCATATTTTGCAATCTACTTCATGGAACTCATAGTGGCCGAACAAAAATGCTGTTTAATGCTTTGCTGGAAAAGCTGCGGCCAGAACTCTGAAGCACTTTTTAGTCATCATTGGAACAATGCAAACCATGTCCACTCTTGCTGCCTCTGTTACATTATCATTAAATTGGGGGATTTTCTTCATATAGATTCAGTAAAAATTAAATATGAAGAGAACATGTGTAAACATTTTAGGCTACCAGAAGTTCTTGATAAAATTTAACTTTTACTGTATTTGTTCATTGGCCTCCCACCCTGCGTGTGTGTGTGTGTGTGTGTGTGTGTGTGTGTGTGTGTGTGTGTGAATGTCTATGTGTCTGGGAATCTATGGCCATGTATGTGGAGGGCACTAGGAGTTGTTCCTTAGGTGTGTACCCCTTGATTTTGAGACACAGTGTCTCATTGGCCAATAACTCACCAGGGAGGCTAGGCTGACTAGTCAGTGACCCTCAGGGATCTGTCTTTTTCTGCCTCCCAAGCTGTAGAATTCTGAGAACATGCCACCATTCCTGGCTTCTCTTACAGAAGTTCTGAGGAATGAACTAAGATCCCCATACTTACAAGACAAGCCTTTACCACCTGAGATATCTCAACAGTCCTACATTGTTTTACACATAAAGATCTCAGGATTGACAGGTTACTGCCTATTGGGTTGGCCATCTTATTCCAACTTACATATTTTTATTCAACTTACAACAGTTTATAAATATTAGAAAGTAAATATCTCTAAAAGTCACTGTGTTTTCCAAATTTATTATTAGATGATAGGGATGTTTTGAAAACATCCAAGGAAAGAATAAATCAGGATCTTTTCAAGTATTTGTTGCAATTGTGATGTTTAAGGTAGTTATGTATTTTATGATAACTCAGATCCTAAAATTTTAAAATCATGCAGCATATTAGTTAATATAATTCTATCAATCAAATTTTCTCAAAATAATAATGAGTTGTCAAGATTGCGTGCTTAATATAAAATTGTTATCATCCCACTGTGGCTTTATTTTGCTAAAAGACAGATTATTTAAGCCTTCCAGTCCACTGGTAAGTAGTTACTCTGTTATATTTAAAAATAAAAAAGCCAAAGATCATTTTACTGATATATAGCATATGTACAGAAAATGCAAATCATCAGAGTATAACATGATGTGTTTTATAAATGAAATGCAAAGCTCTAGAAGCTCCCTGTATTCTTTACCAGCCAACTCTATGGTAAGGTTAACTGTTTTACCGAACTTTAAAGACGGTGGCCAAAGCTTTGCTTATTTTTGGATATATGTAAAGAGAACCACATCACTGTATTTTTCTTGCCTGTGTTTAACTCATTTATTGTAATATTTTGTTTGACTTTTTTTCCTCAGAATATATGTGAGACCACATATTGAGGTTAAAACTAATTTGTATGTGGTTTACCATTTGCTCAAGAACATATCAATATATTTTACAGAGAACATCATTTTTACATTAATCCCTAAACAGCTTGTATTAATATCTGAATTTTTATATAAGCCTAAGACTCATGAGTAGTATGTACTTTTACTATGATATATAAATACAGTTGGTAGAATGGTGGTCTAAACTAACATGTGTCTAGCTTTACAATTTAAAGTCATAAATGTTTCAATTATGATATCAGAAATACTATGATTTCACCAAGACATGATTGACATGAGAGCTATCCTTGATTCCAGGAATAATTCAGTATTATAGGTATCAGCCTGCTAATTAAACACTATCAGCAATGTACTGAATTGTACTAATGGAAATAGTACAGAGAAATAGAGAGTCACCTGGGTCTTTGGATGGGGTAGCCTGAGGTTGGGAATGCTCCTCGAAAGCACCTTTCCAAAGAACAAAGTCAAGTCCACAGGAGAGGGTAAAAGAACTGTTAAAAAAGTAGGGACAAAAATACGATAAGGTGGGTCACCAGGACAAGACAGACCATGTTCTTAGTATTGTCCACTGGGACTTTAAATTTTCTTATTTAAGTTTTTTCACACAAGATATTTTGATTTTTTCCCCTCTTGCAACTACTCCCAATTCTTCTCCATCTCTGAATCAACCAATGAAGCCTTTGAGGTAAGTGTGATAATATCAATCTGTCCAGGAAGACATGAGGTCTCAGTGTGAGCTCCACCTATTCCTACTGAAGAAAGAAGAGACAATCAACCATATTCTATCACTTCTGGCTATGAAAGGTTACAATCAACAAATGGCTATTGTATATATCCTGAGTCTCAGAATGAATATTTGAGAAAGCAGAGAACTAAACAAATTTATTAGCATGACTTTACCTTTCAGCTTTTGTTGCCTTTGGGCCAGGAAGGCACAGCTGATTTTCTTTACTGTCCTCAATTCACCCTTTAGTTTTGTGGCTAGTTTTGGGTCTCAAGCTACAGTTTTGGCTTTGACAGAAGTTTGAGGATTGTTTGTACAAACATCACCATTTGGAAGCTTTGAGTTGCCTCATTGACAATCTGTCTTCTCTCCTGTTTCTGTAATTCCTTGCCTACTTTCACAATAGGACATGCTATTTTACAACTCAGGACAAAGAGGTTATTTTACTTCTTATAGTTATGAACTTTTCTCATTATTATGTGCTAAATAATAAAAAAGCTTTTCAGATTCCAAAATTAGAAGTTGCTTTGCATATATGGATTACACTTTCTTAATCATTTCATTAGTTAATAGTGAAGGCAATTCTGATTTGTGCTATTGTAAATATTGCTACACAAATATGGACAACCTGACACCTCTTCAGGAGTAATAACAATCATATTTTATACTTTTAATAAAAAGAAATATTCATACTATCCTTTCTGTTTTTGAAATTCTCTAAAGAATTGTTTTTACTTCTTAATGTTTATTCTTATTTATTTTTATTGAAAATAGATTCTTCTCTCATGAAATACATCCTAACACAACTTTCTCTCAGATATGCCTGCCTCAAAGCAGGAATGCTGTTACAAAGTATTTGGTAATTGTTTTTGAGAGCTTAGACACAAGATCACATGCTATTAACACTAGGGAGATATATATATATATATATATATATATATATATATATATATATATATATATATACTTGAATGTTACTTTATGGTTTGTATATACTAATGCTTCTGATGAATCCTGCAAAGGAAAAATGAACCAGAACTATTGCTAGCAATATTTAAAGTTTAAAACCAAATACTCATAGCTAGAATAAGGTCCAGCCTTTCTTATGCACAGGGAAATTCAAGTTGGCTAAGGGAGTTTTAGTTAGGTGATTTAAGCTAATAAACAAACTGTGCTATATATCTTTAGCTGTAATATTAATATGACATAGCTCAGAAGCTGTCAAAAGCTATGCTGTTAAATAATTTTTAAACATTGACAATTTAAAATTGTTAAGTCAGAGAAGAGAAACTACCTTCAAGTCTGAAATCTTGTAGGGGAATTGCTTTTGATCCCTAAACTTACTATCTGAATTTCTTTAAGGCTAGCTCCACTCAGTGAATTGAAATGCATGTGCACGCCCCCCCCCAATCTTTAGTGATGGTTATAAGCACATGAAACATGCTGGAAGCAAATATACCATGTCCTATGTCTAGTGAGCTGTATTGACTATAGTTGAATGTACATGGATAAGGAACTCAATCACCGACATCACTGATGGTGCTGTCCAGATAGCAGCAGGAATAGGCCTGAAGCTATAGCTGTTCTCTTGCAAAGGAGGGCAAATCCTCCATGACTCAACTCAGGTGTACTTGTAGCATTCATCTTAACAGGTCTTATTAATAAAATCAAACCTGAAGCCAGTTATTGGGGTAAATACTGGAAGATCAGAGAAGCAGAACAAGCCACAGCCACCTCACCTTGCTAATTCCTCAGCTGATGCTATTTCCTCAGACTGAATGCCTCTCAGCTGAACTGTGCTGCTCAAAAACCTAAAAGCTTAACCAGACTGAAAGCTTAACCAGCCTAACTCCTTATCCTCATGCCTTAAATACCTTTCTGCTTCCTGCCATCAGTTCCTGGGATTAAAGGCCCTTGTTACCACACCTGGCTGTTTCCAGTGTGACCTTGAACTCACAGAGATCCAGGGGGATCTCTGCCTCTGGAATGCTAGGATTAAAGGCGTGTGTGCCACCATTTTCTGGCCTCTATATCTAGTGGCTGTTCTGTTCTCTGACCCCAGATAAATTTATTAGGGTGCACAATATATCGGGAAACACAATATCGCCACATGTACTCATCGTGGACACAGGAAAATATTCCAGAAGAAAGGGTAGGATAATTAGAGGAAAGTGTACAAGGGGCTTAGAGAAGCAGCAGATGATGAATTTACTTGACTTCTGTCCCAGTGGAATCTGATCATTATGTGGGACTACTATATATTTACAATTCTCTGTTTACCTGGATATCGTCTTTTATAAAAGTTATCTTTTTGAGAGTCAAAAGGTGTAAGCTATTTTTTTGTTGTTGTTGTTGTTTACAGGAATAGGTTTTGGGTAACTTACTTGATGATCTGAGGTCTCTAGACTACTTGATAGGTTATTTTGACTTTGTCAAGGTAGCCATGTATCATTGAGATCCTTTTGTTTAAGTTGGCTTCAATAGAATAATGGAAACATGGAATTGTATCACTCATATAGGTGTTGTGTAGAGTCAGTGCCTTACTCGAAATGCGTATAAGAATATATAGGTAAGCAAAGGGAGAGAATTTGGAAAGACATTAAGGTATGTCTTCCTTCCCCCACCCCTTCATCCTGTCTTCTGAAACAAAAAGCTTACTGTCATGAGTCACATTGGAGCGTGTGGACCAGAAGCTGCACACAGACCCTGAAGAGAGAAGCTGGAACTGGCTGGAGTTTCTGGCTGCCCTACAAGCCTGAGCAACCGTTATGTCTCTTAAGGGAAATAAGCCACTATCTGCTTTAATTCATTTTAATTTGGCAATGTACCACAAAGTACTGGTGTGCCACAAATGGATTGCCACAAAATACTAATGTGTCAACGTATTGATTTCCTTCCTCTTGGGGTAGCTAGGTAGAGCCTGAAACTGCTTGAACCCTGGACAGTCCCAAACCTCTAAAATGTTTTTGTCATGGTGGAGATGGCAGTTATTAACCCCTTCTAATGTAAGTGATTGTTTTATAAACATTGAACTACTTCGCTAATTCTTAGAGACTCCGTTTTAGGAACTGCATTTGGGGTGCATTTAAACAGCAGGAAGTACAACCCAGTAATTATGTCACAGGATCAGTGGTAATGAGCCTGCTCTGGTTTCATCTGTGTGGCTGTGGTAAAACTCTCACCAAGACCAACTTAGCAGAGGAAAGGATGTATTTCAGTTTCCAGATTACCATCTGTCAGTGATGGATGTCAGTCAGGGCAGGGAATGTAAGCAGGAGCTTGGAGCAGAAACTTTGGAGGAAAGCTGCTTGCTAGTTCGATCACAGACCCATATTAGCTAGTATTTTTAGACAGCCAGGCTCAACCGTCCAGGCAATGGTGCTGTACACAGTGAGCTAGACCTTCTTATACCAAGTAACATCAACACAGTACTACTCGGATGTGCCCAATAGGTTAGTGTGATCTGAGCAATCCTTCAGCTGAGACTACCTTCTCGAGGGACTCTAGCATGTGTCAAGTTGATAGTTAAAGCTGAGTAGGATGCAGCCTTCCTTCTTACAATAACAGTGTGACTTATGCCAGTGTTCTCAGCTTGAAAGATAGAAAGGACGCTGGTAGCTGCCGGCTTACATCACCACACTCCTTCCTTGACTTATTTGTGATATTGGGAAGTTCCAGAAATGGCTTTTCTTAGCAGAAAAATAAGAAGGCATCAGTAATCTAAGTATACTCTGATAACTATACAGGATTCATTGTCTGTATTCTCATCTCAGCTTCTTAGCTAAAGCAATTGATCCTGCCCGGGAAAGGTGTCTGACTAAATTCCAAGTTATCATTTGTGGTCTATTCTTTAACATGAATATCAGTCCTAATACTGTGAGCTCACATTCTTGTTATTCTTTAAAACAGTTCTGTCGTGATTTAATTAAAAAACAAGACCCAGAAGAAAATTATCAATTTTAAATAAGAAATCCATTGAGAAATATTTGCTGTTGTCTTAAAATATTAGCAATATTAAAATATATATAAAAATATTAAAATATTAGAAAGTCCCTAATGGGCTTTCAAACTTATATAAGAACAGAAATTCATTTTTGATACTGATTTGAAAATGCACACACAAATTTTACACATATATACATATACATATATGTATATATATACATATATATATGTGTGTGTATATATATGACCAGGCCAACAGGAAGATGGCCTAGTATGCACCCTCCACCCATCTATGTCCTCCACCCATTCATCCTCTCAAGGAGGAGCAAGGTTTTACTTACCCCACTCAGAACAGTGTGCTAAATGACTAGTAGTTTCTTTTGTAGTTTAATGGTAAAAGCATTTGAAGGCAGCTTTATCTTTCTTTGAGGTCCTTATTACCATGGGGAAAAAGTGATATTTCCTCCAACTTGATCAAGTGGAAAGTAGAATATGAAAGCTACCTGTGGCCCATTAAGTTATATTATAGTAATGGAAACAGAAAGCTACTTTCAAAACTATCTGCCCTGACCAATGCTGTATCTATCTTCTCTTTGAAAAGAGTCTTGATTGTAGTTCTGGCTGCAAGCTTTTGGTCTTAGAGAAATAAAAAATATCTAGCAATTTACTCGTGGTCAATCACCTCAATTAGAACAAAACAGGATGGACTAATTTGATATGTGCTACTAATAATAGGGAAGAAACGAAGAAAATGCAGCAATGTGTTTAAGGTTTGTGTCTCCTCTGCTCAGTAAATATGAAAATTGTTCAAGAAAAACACTTGAATTGCATTCATGTATTCTCTCCCTCACTTCTCTGTCCAGACTGTGCGAAAATGCAATTTACATCTCTATTTCCATCTCCATGGCCAGAGTCTTACCCAAATTCCTATCTTCTTTCTGCTGGATGAGAAAACTTGCCAAGAGTTTAAGTAATTGTTAATTTCTCCTTTTATTAATTTCTCACACATTTTTCCACAAAATAGTGTAATTATTCCATCTCACTTATTTGCTCAACAAGTTCAATGTCTGTCTATTGTATTCAGAACAAACTCCAATCCAGACTCTGACACAGTCTTGTAACATGTGCATGATTTGGGGTCTGCCTTGTCCGGATAATACACTTCTTCCCACAATCCCCACTGCTTGCTTGTCTGTACTGAATTTGACGTTCTGAATTTTGTTTCACACTAGGGACCTTCCTGAAGCACCACATTTTTTCACCTAGTCATTCTTAGTTTTCAGTAGCTGTTTTCTTAGAGGTCCTTCTCTCATGACTTGTTCACCATATGTTCCCATGTAAGCTTTCCTGATTGGTGCTACAAGTTGTTAGTATCTTATCCTTATGTTCACTCTCTCCCCATCCAGCTTTCATCACTGTGTGCCAGGGCCAAATTTTCCTAGTATTTTGCTTTGCAAACAATATATTACTATAAATAAATTCTGGATTATGGGGGATGAAGACATGGTTCAGCGGCCAAGAGCACTTACTGCTCTGGTAGAGGACCTGAGTTTGGTTGCCAACTCTCTTGTCAGGGAGCTCCCAACTACCTGTAACTCCAGTTCTAGGATATCTGATACCCTCTCTTGGACTCCATGGACACCTGCATGTATGTGATACACATACATACAGTAGGGCTTGAGCATATACACATAGAATGAAAAATAAAATTATGGAGCTGGAGAAATGGCTCTGCAGTTCAGAACAAAGACTGCTTTTCCAAAGGACCAGAGTTGATTCTCATCACTCACATTGGACAGCTCACAATTAACTCCCTTTATTGCAGTCTATGGCAATGTAATACTATTGTTTTTTTTTTTCTGGTCCCTGCAGTTGTGTTCCATAAGTATTTACACACACACACACACACACACACACACACACACACACACAGAGAGAGAGAGAGAGGGGGGGGGGAAATTAAATATAATAAAATAATTCTTAAAATTAGAAAAAATGTTAGATTAATTAAGGTACAGACAAAATGTAGTTTGAATGAAGACAGACACACTGAGTAAAGGAGTAAACTATGTAAAGGTTAGTAGTCTTTGTCTACTTGTCTGGCTTCAGAACAGCCTTGGAAATGGAATCATACCTCTGCATGGATCTGGGAGGGAGCTTCAGAAGGGATCAGCTAAGGGGTGAGAACACCGTTGACTGTTAGTGCCATCCATTGAGTCATGAGTTGTGGTTCAAACTGAACAGAGGGAGAGACAAGACAAAGCCAGCTGAGTATCAGCAATCTCTCTCTTGTTTCTCAGCCTATTACGGTAAGAGCTGCTGAGTTCTGCCATGCTTTTCTCCTATGACCTAATGAGTCCTCTGAAGCTGTGAGTCAAAAGAAATCGTTCCTCTCTCAAAATTTCCATGGAGTATTTTGATCCCAGTGGTAAAAACTAATAAACAGAGATGTATAGATAATGAAATTAAGAGGAATAATCTGAACAATTAACCTAATCATATCTGCACACTAGCATTCATGCTTCCATTTTTACACACACAAACACACATACACAAAATAATAAAAATAATTCCATCAAAATAAATAAAAGATTAAAATGTCTGAAACAGTTTGTTGTATGCTAATTTAAAAACAAATAATAGTAAAATTAAATTTAAGAGGCTAGCATCACATAGAAGTATGGGCAGAAAATACAAATAACACTTAAGAATTCGCTGTATAACTTTGAATATATTTATTCCTATAATATTTTTATCTAAGGAAAAATCTTTTGAAATGAAGTGTGGAAATCTGTTTTATACATGAAATTTGTAGACATCAACCAGGAAAAAAAAAAAAGAAAGATCCAGTGTCCTAAATAGCAATTCTGTCAAAGATACTGCAATAGAAACCTTGTATTTCAGGAAGGATAATGCAATCAAGGCTTTTTTACCAAAGGCAAGATTGCAGGATGGAGAAGGCAATTTCCTGGAATAACACAACTTGCATTCATTTCTGGTTTTGGTTTGCACATTGAAAAGAGAAGTCTGCTCTTTTCATTCAAAGGAGTTAAATTTTTTTGACAATGAATTACGCAGAGTACTCTGTCATATTTACATAGCCAATTTAAGAAGGGTGTTCTATGGTAACTTTCAAAATTCCTTAAGTAATGTGTTCATTCACTTTATTTTTCTTTCAATACATATCTATCACCAATATGTGGAGGTTATATGTTATACACATGGTATTTTTGACTAAAAAAGTCTCAACAATCATCAGTAGTTTTCTAGACCCTGTAACAGGAGTAGACTTCATGTTTCTGATATGGCAACAACTAACATCTTCTGGAGTGTTCTTAAAATTACAATACTCCCTTCCTACCAAAAGGGAGAATCTATGTAAACTTGTTTTGGGGGTAGGAATTTGGAGTTTTGGGGATTGTTGTTGTTTTGCTTTGTTAATAGTTGGGAACATTAGCTTGTTAGCGAAGCTGCTTTCTATATGATTCTGAGCTGCCTGGTACCCAGTACTAAATGCCCGCAGTGTCTTTGCTGGTGCCATTTTCCTTACTGAGGGCTAAACTACTAAGAAGTTTGGTCTTTCTTACCTCTAGAAACCTTATTACGTATTATCCTGTGTTTGTTTGATGTATAATAACCTTCTTCATAGAGAATTGATAAATATTTGTCATGTCTTTAGGGGAAGTTGTTTCCTCTGATTGAGATAATTTGTCGTAAGCCATTAGAGAATTGCACACAGTCAATACAGTCCTACAGATAACTGCAAATAATTTCTAGTAACACCCCAAACTGTTTGTATTGCTTGTAATATTTCACTTTTTGTCTCCTCATGTTAAAATTACCCAGTAAAGGCCGGGCAGTGGTGGCGCACGCCTTTAATTCCAGCACTTGGGAGGCAGAGGCAGGCAGATCTCTGTGAGTTAGAGGCCAGCTGGTCTCCAAAGTGAGTTCCAGGAAAGGCACAAAGCTACACAGAGAAACCCTGTCTCGAAAAACAAACAAACAAACAAAACAAAACAAAAAATTACCCAGTAAAATGCATATTTCTTTTAATAAAAAAGAATATATCAAATTGAAAACCTATTTTTTTTTTTTAGAATGATAAGGTACAGTGAGTATTTGTCAGTAGGTAAAATATACTTCTGGGCTTGGGAATATTTTCAATATGTTATTGTTAAATTCTTTCTCAGTTCTCTGTCTCCATAATTTATTGTGGCATATATACTGTGGCATACATCCCAAAATGATAGAATGTTAGGTAGCTGCATAGATTTCAGTCAAAGTACTGCATTAAGACAACAAAACGAGAGCCTTTTCCTCTGTGGTATGAGTGGTAATGTTAAATATTATAGGAAGTGAGAGGAAAGTGGTAGAGAGAAGATAAGATAGAGCTGCCAGAAAATCTGTCAGTTCACAGTATTAATCCTATATAGTACTGAACACGTGCCAGTATCTTTGGAACAAAGTATCTCCTGTGGAATCAGAGGACAGTAAGAGCAGGTGGCCAGGGGAGGCGCCTAGACACTCACAAAGCTTCTGCTGTTCAGTGTTCAATCTTGAAAGCTGCCTATTCCTGGACCAGAATGCATGAAGCTGACTTCATTGACACTACGGGCATCAAAGAGTATTTTTGGAGTTGTCTTTAACATGCTGCCTGTTCTTGGACCTGAATGTATAAAGCTGACTTCATTGACACTACGGGCATCAAAGAGTGTTTTTGGAGTTGTCTTTAACATGCATATGGAACCAAAACATTTAAACAAATGGCTGTAATCTATTCACCTTTATAAACCAGTTCAAAATGCTAGTCTTTAAAAAATATAAAGGGAGAATCATTTCTTTTTTTTCCCCTTCAATTTACAATTTTTGGATTCGATGGTTGAACAAATTAATGAGGCTTCAACAATTCATTGGTCATAGTTGCTCTATTGGGAAAATGTATAAAGAAAGAGACTATTAAGTCCCAACCATATTCATTCAGGAACTTTCCCCTTTTAGCAGAGATTCACATTGAAAGCCAATTTAATAATCTAAGTATGGATTACCATAACACATCCACTGAGCATATTTTTATAGCATTAATTTTTCTTTTTTGTGTGTATCTAGCAAATTCATGAATTATCACTACTGATGATCATCATATTGAAGATGCTTAGTTTCTTATTTCAAGCATTTCCAATCTGAACAATTTAAAGGCAGCAAAGTGGTATAGTAGGAACATCAATAAATTTTCCAGAAGCCAGAACTGCACAAGTGTTCAGCTGACATAGATATTAAATATTTTTGTGGACCCACAGATGCCAGGCGATGACTTTGTTTTATAGTTTGTAACTTGCTCCAAGCTTTATTACAATGTTTGGAGCACAGCTATGGCATAGAGCTAGACCTCTTGGTATAAAATCCCCTCTTTTGCAAACAAGCACATAGAAGGCTCCAAGTTTATCTTTCTTTTGTCTACAGGCCCCGCTGAGACAACTCCTTAGGCATAAGTGATATGAAGGACAGCTTGGTGCTCAGGGATGTCTATGAATAGTTGAAGGTTTAGAGAGACTGTAATATTATTACCACTTAATTTGAAAGCAGAAAGTATTTAAGAGTTTGCTTCTGGCAAGGATAGACATCTTTCCTTGCTGCGCAAGAAAGTGGCATTTCTTCCCTCCATCTGAGATGACTACATACATGATTTTTCTCTTTAATTACAAGTCTCTGAAAAGTTACTGATGTAATATGGGTTTTTCATTTGGACATGATACCATCATCCTCTCATTGTCTTGGAGAAAAATAACCTAGACTCAGTAGTCATGACAATAGGGTAAGCTGAATGACACAGAGGTAGTTCAATGGTGACGGTAATGTAGCTGTTAATCCTCCATAATAGAAGGAGGGAAGGGAAGTTCATAGAATCCTCATATAGACCTTCATCCATTACTCCCTTTACTCTACTCCTCATTCCAAGTTCACATGTTCTTCAGAAATTTTAAGCATGTAGGAAATGGATGGCTAGTGGAAAATGGGATTTCATGATTCAAGAAGTCATCATCCGTGATGACATAGAACTTGACAATGATGTAGCTGTCTTGGATTATGTTCAGTCCGTAAGTATCCTCTGTCAGTCCAGTAGATTCAATGGTTTTGAGTTGGACTTTGATGGAATATTTGCATTTGTTTGGCATCATGCCCTACCTAGAATGAATATACCCCTTCTTACATCTTCCTAGGAAAAGTTAACATGTTTATCAATTAAAAATATCTCACTGGAATCTAGAGAGCTGGCTCAGCTGGAAAGGTGTCTGCCACACAATCATAATGACCTTAGTTTGGAACCCCAGCATTGACATCAAAAGCAGGGTTCAGGAGCAAATATCTATAATTAGGTCTAGGTGATTTAGACAGGCAGATGTCTGGGGCTCATTGGCTAGCCAGATTGATGAGCTTCAGAGTGAGCAACAGAGCCTGTTTCAAAATAGAAGGTAGAAGATGGTGAGATGAGTCAGCAGGTAAAAGCTCTTGCCTTACAAGCCTGATGACCTGAGTTCAATTCCACCGTAGTAATCCCCAAAAGTTAGCCCCAGAACTATACACACACACACACACACACACACACACACACACACACACACACACACACACTGTGGTACACATACACCTGTGCACACATCATGCACACACAGAAAGACACGAGATTACCACACATCCATCTATCCAGTTCTTCATCTAGACTCAGTCCTGACCTTTCTCTACTACAGCTTTTGTAGTCCCTCACCTTGTTTCTGCACCTCATCTCAGTGGTGAGGCACCACTCACTTCCATAACTCAGGACCACTCTGATTCTACAGCCATGTGTTTCACAGAGATCTCCAGAAGTTGAGTTATCACCTCATCACCAAGAGACCTGGATCTCTATCAGATCTTGCATCTGTCTGTTAGCTCCTTGAAACCCCTTGAACGCTTCTGTAACCTGTCTAACCCCCTGAAGCCATTCTGTAACCTACATATGCAGAGGTGTATTTATTGACTGTGTGATGTGTAATATGTGATATGAGAGTTAATATTAGTAGTGAAGAATGAAAAAAGAACCTTTGTTTGCAATTCCTATCCCACCGAAAGTGGGTCTATTTAGCAAACTATTTCCAAAGAAACTATTGTGTCCTGGAAATTTATTGTTATTCAATAAATTTTGACATCATGGAAAGACACATATGTGGTTTTTTTTATGTTTCTGACATGCAATTACACAGGTTGATCATTGTACAAAGGAATTTGGCTACAGGGTCAGGAGAGCCATATTTTAATGTGAATTTGTCCACAGGTCATGAATTTGTAAGATGCACTTAAAAAGTTGTCCCCTCTGCATGGATTTCCCTGGGAAGAGGAAATAGAAGAGATCTCCTAGGCAGATTGGGGGCCAGAGGGGATAAGAACATGAGAGGTAGGCTTGGAGGGGGAAGATGTAGGGGAGAGGAATGAAAGATGGAGTCACATTTTGGGGTCAAATAGAAACTTGGTGCAAGGGAAACTCCCACAACAAGGATGCCCCCAGCTAAGACTCCTAGCAATCCTGGATATGTAGCCTGAACTGGCTTTCTCCAGTAATCAGATTGGTAACTAACCTATTTGTCATCAGAGAGCCTTTATCTACTGACTGATGGAAACAAATGCTGAGATCCACAGCCAAACACTGGGCTGAGCTTGGAGAATCCTGTTGAAAAGAGGGAGGAAGGATTGTATGAGATGGGAGGGCTGGGGAGAGGTGGGTGTCAAGGCTATTACAAGGGAATCCACAAAAACATAACCTGGGTTCATAGGAGCTCACAGACTTTGGACTGAGAGCTAGAAAGCCTGCATGGGATGGACCTGGGCCCTCTTCATATGTGTGACAGTTGTGTAGCTTAATCTACTTGCAGGATTCCTAGTGGTGGAAGCAAGACCTGTCCCTAACACTTTGGCTGGCATCCAGGAGTCTATTTTTCATACTGAGTTGCCTTGTTCAGCCTTAACACCAGGGGAGGAGCTTCGTCCTACCTCAATTTAATATGCCATATGCATGGGAGGCTTGCCCCTTTTTGAATAGAAATGGAGGAGGAGTGGATTTGGGGGTAGGGGTGGAGAGAGGGAATGAGAGGAAAAGAGGGAGGGGAAACTGCTGTCAGAATATAAAATAAATGAATAAATTTAACAATAATAAGAAGTTGTTCTCTGTTTCCTAGAGACTATTATTTCTCTAGGCTTTATAAATTTTAATTATTTTCCCTCTTTGCTGGGAGTCCCCTTTTCTAGTTTTATAAATCCAGTAGTGATTGTTTTCATGAAGCAGTATTCTCTTGAGTGTGAAACTGTTTGTTGCTGTCACGGTCCAGTTCTCAGTGTTAAAGTTGGCAGATTAATGCCAATCATGTCATATTAATCAAGCAAAATTTCTGAAGTTTCAGTGTGCACACACTGTTCAATCACTTCATTTTTTAAAATAAAAACTAATATATTCTCCAAAATAATGAGAATCATTCAGGAATACATCTATGTGAAAAAAAAGAATCTCCTAGCAAGCTACTCTGGAGTAAATATTGCTTGCAAAATACTGCTCAGAAAAGGGCAGATGAAGTTCAACATTCTGCCTACAGTGACTGAGAAGGCTTGCACAAACTAACAGTATATGGAAATAGTGGAAATATGTGATTTGGACAATTCAAAATATTCAGATAATTATATTTAAAAAGTTAAAGCCCTCTTTAAATAAACTTTCTAATGGGGTGAGAAAAATATTTACTGAATATCTTTCAGTTCTTACAACTTTCCTTGAGGCATGAGATTATGTCTAAACAATTTACATCAGACAGAAGATGAATATTCGGTTTTATTTATGTTATTGTAACGTGGGTAATGCAACTGGTAGTGTTGTTAGTTAAGATCACTGGGTTTTTGTCTAGATTGCTTTCTGAGGGTCAAAAGTGCTTGTAATGTATTGGTGATGAGGTCATAAGCCTTCGAGCAGCATTTGCTTACAGTATGCTTGTTTGCACTTTCTTCACAACTGTCAACTTTCCCTTATCTTGAATTGAAAGCCCTTTCTTCCAGGGAGGAGAAACACCAATCACCAAACTACATTACCCAATAAGAAAACATATTTGGGATTCATAAAAATGCATAAACAAAACTTCAAAATACATAATTCTGTATTCTTAAAAAAGCATGAAATCTGTTTTACTTCAGTGGCCAGTAATGAGCTTTAAAAAGCAATGAACAAAACCCATTGTGATTTTTCAAGTCAAGATAAATGGACAGTTAAGGGTAGATATATGCAGAGTCCATCCAAGACTGCCTTGTTAATACTCATTTCAAAACATGTGGAAGATTCTGTGCATGCTAAGAATCATTACACTGTACTAATAGTTTTTGAATGTAAGAACAATTGGAATGCATTTTTCCTAAAATATATTTTATAAATACAGTTTTGAGACATGTAATTTCCAGGACTGTTTGATTCATTAAAATCTTTAAAAATAAATTATCACATAGGGCAAGGAAATGCAGTTGGAAAGATTAAATTGCACTTGTAAATAAAATAAAATAAAATAAAATAAAATAAAATAAAATAAAATAATTCAGTTTTAATGTAAGTCAATGTTCTGGTACTGAACACCCACAAATACAGAAAGAAAGAGAATGGATTTATGGATTTTTTGGTTTATTTTTCAGTGATCTCCAATACAATTGAATCTCATCCTATATTGTTCAGAGCTATAATACAAGTTATTCAGCAAGACATTTCAGTTCTCTGTATTTGCAAGCATCCAAGCAAATTGCTTACCTGCTCTGATTTTAAGATCTTCATCTGTAAAAAGGAGCTCAGCTTGTCCCACAGTTCTACTGATGAATTTAGAATAACGTCCATACGTGCTCTCTACAGAAAGCGAAGGTAAGATGCATTTACTTGCTTCCATTTAATATAAACCCATTTACCATAAATGGAGTACTTCAAATTCTGTTCTTGAAGACTTATATGTTTAATATTTATGCCTCTCAACATGAAGTATTCATGAGATCTTTTAAACAATGAAGATAAATCAGTCTTCAAATTGGATCCAGCCAGATGTGGTGGTATTAGGTAGATCAGATTCTAAAGCTTTGGACCATCCCTAAGTACAGCCTCATATTTAAGAAGTGTGAGTTAGATTGAATTAATCATTTTTTGACAGTGTGGCACTCTGCAGCCCAGGCTGTCTCATGATCTCTGGTCTACATTCCCCAACTGCTACAAGTGATCACTGCCAAGCTGGATCAGAAATAATCAGCCGGGCGGTGGAGGCGCACGCCTTTAATCCCAGCACTCAGGAGGTAGAGGTAGGCGGATCTCTGTGAGTTCGAGGTCAGCCTGGGCTACCAAGTGAGTTCCAGGAAAAGGCGCAAAGCTACACAGAGAAACCTTGTCTCGAAAAACCAAAAAAAAAAAAAAAATAATAATAATAATCTATTTCACACAAAGATTCACTATAAAATAGGCTCACTTGGGTTCCCTAGAGGAAATACTTATTTTTAAAATAACAAATAGATATCACTATAAATTCATTTCAGAAGTACTGATATTATTTATTGTATTATGTTATAACAAATATCATCATGTCTTAAGACATGAATAGAATGCAAAAATGCTTATGATAAACATAATGAAGTTGCTTTGAAACATTTTTGCTGGGTTGGCAGGATATATCAGAAGCAACTGTTTACATATGCTGAAAAAGAACACCAAAAAGTAGAGTGAAATCATGGTGGAAGATAATGCTCAAATAGATGCCCTGATGATTTATTTCGTCAGGTAACATGAGCAGTTTTTACACGGGTACTTATTACTATGAGCCAAGAGGCAGCAGTATAAAAAATGGTCAGGTAACTTGGAGACTGCTGCCTGAGTTTCTGTCCTAACTACAGTGGGACTGACTGTGTTGTGTGGGGTAAGTCCCTCAGCCTTACTGTTTGTTCTTCATTGCTGCTTTCTAGTCTGTACATTGAGGAAAATTAAATATCATCTTGCTACGCAGATAAAAAACTTATCAGATGAAATATCTTTGGAATAACGTCTGACCCACAGAAACAGTATAAAACAGCGAGTACGTATGTGCTGTTCCTTTCTGTGAGTATTTTCTTCTGAGATTCGGTAACAGCTTTCTTCCCACTCTGCTTTCTCCTGTCCTTTCAGTCCTTAGCTTGCTGTGGCTGGCTTTCTAATTAGCTCCATGTTTAAGTAGCCTCTATAAGTTTACCAACTGACTTTAAATTGTAAATTTGAATAAAATAATTTTCATTTCTAAACTTTTCGTGGTATTTATAATACTGGTCTATCTCTTAGATTTGAAATTTTATGGTTTTCCTTTGGAATCTATGAATATATAACATGGGTCTGAGAATGCTATGCAATTGAATGAAATACTATATGTTTACTAAATTCTTAGCCCTGTGCCTAGCTAGAAATTGTTGCAGTATATAACACTAAACTACTATGTTACAACTGATATTGTATTATTGTTCTTAGTGTGCTCATGCAGATATAAATATATATTTATGTCTGTCTATGTCTCTGTAAATTATGTTATATATGCATAATGTAATGTTACACATATTTTTAGATGAATTTGACAATGTTCTCAAGATCAGTTTTAAATAAAACATTCTGTTGCCTCAGCCTCCTTGGAACTAGAATTAGAGGCATTCACTTCCATCCCTGGCCAATGTGCCTATCTTCATGGTTCCATAATACTCATCTTCTCAAAACTCATACCAGTGTCACAGCAAATGTCACATATATTCCAGTGCCTTACAACATATGGCATCATCCATTCTGGAATAAAAAAGTTATGGCATTCATATTGCAGGTGTTAACATAGATGGCAGAAAAAATACACAGAATGTGTACAAATTTTAGAGCAGAGAAACTCTTTTATAAGGAGTATAACAAAGGATATATTATTTAAAATTGTTTTTAAAATTGATAGCATGCTCAGCAGCAAGACTGAACCCAAGTGTAAACCATAGTCTACATGACGATAATGCTACAGTAATGTACTTTCAGCAATATAATAGACGTCACAGGTTCATCTATTTCTTGATGTGACAGAGAGGGTGTCTGTGCACGTGCAAGGATGGGGATTGTACTTGAGCTCCATGTACTGTGAGCTCAGCTTTGCTTTGAACCTACAATTGCTGTAAAACTTAAAGTTTATCAAAAACAAATAATGACATTGGGGGAGAGTGGATTGGGAAGGAGGTATTAGAGCAGGTGACAGCTGCACCAGAATTGAAATACGAATGAACAGAATGCCGGGGAAGCAGAAGATAAGCAAATCTCAGGTGGAGGGTACAGCTTGTGTAAATAGTTGGAAGCCTGCAAATGCATTGACTGCAGAAAAGGAAATATGCCTTGAAGATTAGCACTGCTAAAATACCTCTACTTACACATTTTAGTTTATGTAATTACTAAATATCTAACTGAATTCTTTAAGTCAGACAGCACATTTGATTATTTTTACTCACATACAGTCATAAATAGGAACATAGGATTAACTTGATTTGACAGAAGGACTCAGTGAGAGAGAAATCTGTGCTTTGGATCTGTTCAGAAACAGAGGACTTGCATTCACACAGCTGCCTTTGCTCACTGAGGACTGTGACTAAATAGTGTACAATCCACTGAAAGAGACACTGTAGTCCTCTATAATTGCATCCTGTGGCCTTAAAAGGGGATTTTGATTCTGTTACTACAGGACATAAAGTGTTTTCACAGCCTTCATAGGATAGCACTGTTTGAGTTGGGACTCTGAGATTTCTTTCATCCTCCAAAGGAGCGAACTTTACAACCCAGTGCAGTTCACCTTCTTCCTTGCAATAACCAGAGGCCAAGGCACTGAGAGCTCATAGATGCCTTGCTTTTGAGTAGAGCTAGTCAATAGGAAGGTACTTTCCAAAGTGTGATTTCTAAAGCACTATATAACGAATGACTTTATTCCACACCTGATTATTCAGCTTTGCGATTATAGCCATTGATGTTATACTTGAGCTAGAGAAGTACTATGTAACATGAAATTATAAGGAAATTTGTTATTTACACATTAGCATGTCTGGGTTTTTGCTTTAGTAGGAAACAACAAATCTAAAACCAGTATTCATTTGGTGCATTTATTGCTAACTTCTTTCAAATAAATAATTATCTGAGTCTCCCATGAACTTATGCACATAGCACAAGGGACTGAGAGGAGCTGAAAGGCAAAAAATATGGGATCTTATCTCTAATTAGGGATGGCAGATTTAATTTGCTATGATGATTTTGTTCCTGGATATGATAGGATTTTGATCCATGGTATATATATGAATTTGATCATCTCCACATACTCACTGGATATTGTAAGTATTATAGGCATGTAGCAATTGCTTATTAATTGTATATTATATTATAAATAAAATTTACTTTGAAATTACTAACCATGTCATGTTTTGTGATAACATAATATAAAAACAAACATTTAGAGATGAACTATTAGTTTTTTTTTTTCTTTTCTTTTCTTTTCTTTTTCTTTTTTCTTTTTTTTTTTTGTTTGTTTGTTTTGTATTTTGTTTTGTTGAGACAGAGTTTCTCTCTATAGCCCTGTCTGTCCTGGAACTCACTTTGTAGATCAGGCTGGCCTTTGTAGAGGTCTGCCTGCCTCTGCCTTTCCAGTGCTGAGATTAAAAGCATGCAGCACCACTACCTGGCTATTTTTGAGTTCATAAAATCAATTGGAATCTATAGCTAATGTAATTGATAATTTTATGTATAACAGCCTTCTTTTTTGCAACAAGTTCACACTTCAAGTATTTAAAATGTGCTACTCTCATTGTCATGCTTTCCAGAGAATGTTATACAGGAATTTATTACATGGACAAGGGAAAGAAAAGAAAAATTGGTAAAATAAATGCAGGATAATGAAAAAGCAAATTTCCTCAAATTGAATTCTCATTTTCCTCACAACTTTTTGAAACCAAGTCGGTAATTAATTTTTGAAAACTATTTACTTGAGTATTAACACTTGGTATTACTTGTGCTGATATAACAGAAGAACAATTACTCAAAGATGAGACATTTTTAGGTGCTCAAACTCCATTAAATTGTTTACATAAATAACACATCTTACAAAAGGTGTCCCTGTTTTGTTTATTTTAGAGATGCTTGTTGACATTTACATTAATTTCAATAACCTCCGAATTTTAAAACCTTTAGAAAATTCTTTTCCAGTCATTCCCAGAATAAGTCACCCAATCAGTAAAGAACACGTGAGTATACAGTGTACTGTGTGTGGGTCTGCAAATATCATTTCATATTAAATTTGATAATAACCCCTAACTTCTCACAGAAACTGCTAGTAATAATTTCCTGTCTGCATATGATGACAGGCCACCAAGATGGTGCCTAGGCTAGGTTTGAGCATCTGTTGTATTAAAAATCAAGTTTTATGAACCAAAATTGTCTTCTGTCCTTTTTATGCCATGCAAAACTTTGTAAAATGTATGGTTATAAAAAGAGAAGCTATTGAATTTTTCTAATAAGGGGGAAAGAGAACAAATTGTAATGATAAATTAAAGAATAACTGATAATTGCTAAAGTGATTACAAAACTAACAATATAAAAACATAACAATATTGATATTAAGAACAATGGATGACATTTGCATTAATTTTAGTATATGATATTTATTTTCAGATATTGATTATTTTCTTATATACATATTACATATATATATGTATATGTAATATGCAGTTAAATTATTCCATTGTGTTTTGTGTAGTGATATTCTACTGACAAGGGAAAACTGAGGTATTTTAGATTTGGTTAAGGATGGGATCCTTACTTGAGAAGGTGTGGCGGCATTTCTGCTGAGCTCCTGGCTTGGCTCCAGAGAGCAGCACCTAGCCCTAATCTTTCCTTTGTTTAACCACACCTTTTGTTTCTCTTACCTTTTGTTTCTTTTATCACCCTATGTGAATCTTGTTTGAGAGTCTAGGATCAGAGAATCCCCCAAGGATCAAAGGCCTATGCAAAACTTGGTCCAGGAAACCAGAAAACCCAGGTACCTGATAATTCAAGTAATTTGCACCTGGCATTTGGTCTCTGGGAGCTCCTTTTGGGTTGCTTTGAAGGTATGGAAAGTAACTATCTAAAATGTAAAAAAGAGTAAATAAATGTACCCTAGGTGAAGGGAAAAGGGCTTCAGTCCTTGGAGGCTGGACCCCCCTGCAGCCATGAAAGTCTAGATTCATTCTTAAGATGCCTCTGTGTCTTCATTCCATGGACTTGTGTGAACCCACACACCCATGTAGCAACTCACACAGCTACAAGAAGGCTTTAACTTATGAGTTAGGATGTGGGACACAGAACTTCCATTAAGTCAGTGACCTCCAGGATGTGAAATCCACAGACAATAGAAGGAAGAAGTCAGAAAGAATTTTCATTTTAGAGTTGTGTGTGAGAGTTTTAAAGAAAGGAGACAGAATTCCTGTGTAGCAAGAGCAGGTCTTCAGAAATGGGATGCCACCAAACAGCTGCTCTAGTGGCTTTATATAACTTGTGGAAGAGGTTGGTTAAGCAGAAAATAAAGTGGCTAAGCTAGTCACCATATTTAGCCACATTGAGAAGTGTCTACAGGCTTCTTCTCAGTCTGGTCACATCCTCAAATGTAGATATTAGGCAAGGGGGCCCATTCCCTGGAAACATGATAGGAGAAACTCAATATTCCTTTTGGAATCCCTCGCCTCTGTCCAAAGCAGAACCAATGATATTTTAAAATTTGAGGTAAAAACAGTAATATTTTGATACCCCTGCCCTAATCTATTTCTGTCTCCTCTTTACCTCTCTACCAGCCCTGTGATGTAAATTATATTTACTCTTGTGAAATGGGAAAATATCTAATTTGATAGAAACAGTGATAAAGAAATTTTGAAATGATTAAGAAAGAGAAAAAACATCAACAGTATTATTATCAGAGAAGAGTGCTTTAGCTCAGTAAATTTTAAACTTTTTTTGAGGATTGTCATTTGGATGTTCTTGTGGGCCGCAAGAATATATTATAGAGATTCAGCTGTGTATTCAAGCTATACCTTGACGGGCCAAGGGTCTGTCAAGAGGCAAGCCATTTATTGTGAATATTTGGTGCTATCCAGCCTTTAACATTTCAGCTGTCTTCTACTATGAAATTCTTGCATGCCTAAATATTTTCAGACCCATTGAACTTCTAGGTTACTAACTCCGCCACTGAGCCTAGAAGATAAGCTGGCTGGAGATGCACAGCTTTGCTTCTTGTGCAAATGAAGCTCAGACCATCTCCTGGCCTTGAGGCCTAGTGGCTCTCCAGAGTACTTGACTGAGAACAAAAGAGGTTTTTACATATCAAGGTGTAAGGTGGAACAATATTCCTGAGAAGGCAGAGAACTGAGTGCCCAAGGAAAGAAAGGGCAGGCATTTTCTGTAGAAAGAAACAGACCGGCATGGCAAGAGAGAAGAGAGAAAGACAGAGGTTCCGCAGAGGGTAAGCAGATCTCGGGTAGAGTTTTCTGAGTATCAGGAGTAGAGAGTAGTAGAGATGGAGAAAGAGGATACAGGACGAAGTGTCTTAAGAAAGCCAAAGAAACTGGGTGCTATTTCAAGAATAAGGTAAAAGCAGAAGCCAGATGTGTATCCATTAACTGTAGCTTTGATTAGTTGTCCTTAAATTCTAATGTTCAAGTGTACATTCTAGTCATCTTTTTAGACTTTTTGGATCCCTTTGTCTCTATATGAAGTCAACAATCCTATCACTGAACAGATAAGACTAACTGATACATTTTGTTCTATTACTTAATTTCAAGAAAATATGTTTCATTGTCTTTTAACTTTTGGTAGGGTTTGTTGGAACCAAACACAGAATTTTGCACTTGCTACATGAGCACTTTATCACTGAATTAAATCTTTGATACACTACCATTTTTTATACTTCCGCCTCTTGGCTCATAGTAATAAGTACTTGTTTGAAAACTACTTATGTTACCTGTTACATCAGGGCATCTATTTGAGCATTATCTTCCACCATTATTTCACTCTATTTTGGGAGGGAATTTCTATGGGGCCAGCATGTCAATTTGATGTAACTCATTTCTGGTACAGGAGGTTTCAATTGGTAGTGAGAGATATCTTGTTAGAGAATGTCTCTGCCAATATTTACTGATTGCATTTATATTTCTTTCAGGTGTATATATTTTAAGAAGCTTCTACTGTAGTAGTTTTCTGTATGAATTTTAATAAGAGCACTATTATGTACTTGAGAGGGCTGAGAGGGAGAAAAGGGAAGTGGAAAATGATGGAATTGTATTATAATCTGAAAATATTGAACAAAAATAAAGTTTTGAAGAAGATCACATATCATGTGCTGTTATCAAAGAAATATTTAAAACACAGACATGAAGGTTGTATGAATATATACTTGTGTATGTGCAAGTTTTTGGTACCTAAGTCTGTAATTGTCAGAATTGAAACAGAATCCTGTTGAAGTGATTGCTTTTGGTTGCCAGCTCTTTTCACCAGTTAAACATAGGGAACCACCGAGACTGCTCATGGTGTTTTTATGCATTATATTAGCATTATTCTATGACAACTGGTGAATGACATTTGATGTCTTGGTATTTAAACTAAAGTGTCCCAAAGGTTTAATTCAGTGATAGAGTACTCATGTAGCAAGCACAAAATTCTGTTTGGTCCCACCAAACCTTACCAGAAATTAAAAGACAATGAAACATATTTTCTTGAAATTAAGTAACAGAACAAAATGTATCAGTCAGTCTTATCTGTTCAGTGATAGGATTGTTAACTTCATATAGAGACAAAATGGAATCCAAAAAGTCTAAGAAGATGACTGGAATGTACACTTGAACATTAGAATTTAAGGACAACTAATCAAAGCCACAGTTAATGGAGACACATCTGGCTTCTGTTTTTACCTTATTCTTGAAATAGCACCCAGTTTCTTCAGCTTTCTTCTTAAAATCAGTGACTTATAGTTTAGATATTTGAGTATCTCCTGAGGAGATCATTCCAGATACTAGCACATGTATTATTTCCTCATGTTCAAGACTAAATCCTGTTTCAGAAAATTTTATCTAGGCAACACCAAATATTATCCAGCATTTAATGAGTAAACACTCCTGGAACTGCCAGAGTTTAAGCAGTGGGGAGTAGACAGGAGTAATGTGCACAGCTTTTAGGAATCCACTGCCCCCAGGATCCTTGAAGGAGCAATAGCTGTATGGAATAGGGGTAAAGAAGAGATCAAAGGAACAAGCCCTATTTTATAAAAATAACAATTTTTTAACTGACACACCTTCATTGTAGAAGAAAATCTGATGAATCAACTCTACAAAATTATAATGTTCTAAATAAATAAGAATGCAATGCCAAAGCGTTAATAGCAATGTAGCTAGAGTTTTCCTGCCTGGCCCACAGTCAGGGCAAATCTCTCTCACCCGCCAGTCCCACAGCTTCTCAGACCCGATCAAGTAAATACAGAGACTTATATTGGTTACAAACTGTATGGCCGTGGCAGGCTTCTTGCTAACTGTTCTTATATCTTAAATTAATCCATTTCCATTAATCTACACCTTGCCACATGGCTTGTGGCTTACCGGTACTTTACATCTTCCTTGTCCTCATGGCGGCTGGCAGTGTCTCTCTCTCTCAGCCTTCCACTTCCCAGAATTCTTCTCTTTGTCCCGCCTATACTTCCTGCCTAGCCAATGGCCAATCAGTGATTTATTTACTGACCAATCAGCAACACACTTGACATACAGACCATCCCACAGCATAGCAAGAATCATACAATTATTCTGTATCCAAATTTTCAGGTTACTGTGCAAATGATCTTGGAAGCTGATCTAGTATCTGAGTATTACTTTTTTTGTCCCTAAAAATTCAAATAAATTTTATGGAAGATTGTTTGAAGAGCAAACACAAAGGAGCTCCCCATTGACACCTTTCTGCACTTTGTCTTTTTCTACATATTTCTTCTTATGAAATATAAAACTGAAAAATAATACAATGCCCAGCATACTTTGAGTATTCTTACATTTATTTATTTATTTATTTATTTATTTATTTATTTATTTATTTATTTATGATGCTTAATATTTATTGTGTATAGATTGATTGCATATGGCTCTGTGAATGGCATGCTAATGCCAATTAACTAATTCTTTTGATTCAGAACACAGATACACAAACTCACAATTCTAATATATAAACCAAGCTCTACTCCAGAACAAGTATGTATAGCATAAATACAATTTTAAAATAATGCAGAGCAGATGGAGACTTCATCTGAAGAAGCCAGAGCTGCTGTGGTAAATACAAATTGCACTTCACAAAGGAAAAGCCATGTTATATGTTAAATTAAGTATTTCTTCTATTGGATTAAAATTTCATTCAAGTGTGTAGTTATTGTTAAGTGGCTGATCTCTTATTTGGGTTGAGATTCAATAATCTCCTTTGCTATTTATAAAAGGAATATTATTTATCATTTTCAAACCCATATAATACTGTATTTTGGAACTTGAGGCTGTGTGGTAGGAAGAATAATGCCCTCAAAAGATGCCCACATCCTAATATTTTGGTAATGGAAATGTGTATATAGAAAGACCCAAGTCATGATAACATTGGGGCCATGGTGATCTGAGTGGCCTGTGCTGCCATCTGGGGCCATGGTGACATCTGGACCCTGGATGCTGCTCAGAATCATGTCTGAGTCCATGGTCCTATAACAGCCAGGGTCTGAGCTGTTGTACATGGCCCATGTTGCCACCAAAGGCCACACTGATGGCTGAGGTCTAGTCTGCAATCTTTGACCATGGTGGTCTCTAAGGACTGTGCCACTGCTGAGGCCATGCCAATCTGAGTGGACTGCACTGCTACCCAGGGCCATGGTGAGGGAATGCCTGGGCCCAGGCTAATGACAAGGACCACATCTGGGTCCATGGCCCTACAGCAGCCAGAGTTTGAGTCGATGTTCATAGCTGCTGTTACCACTGAGGCCTGTGTGGATGCCCAGAGTCTGGTCAGCCATCTGAGACCATCTTGGTGTCCAACAGCCATGCTGAACTGGATGGAGTGTGCTGCCACAGGGGCCATGGTGACATCCAGGCTGGCGGCTGCTAAGGGCCACGTCTTAGTCCATATTCCTGCTATAGCTGGGGTCTGTGGTGATATCCATGGCCAGTGTTGCCATAGGAACCATTTATGTTGAAATCTGAAGGCCATGCTGAGCTGGCCCCACCCTTTACTGGCCCTAGGATAGCTGGCTCCACCCCTCACTTGAAACTGCAGCAGGATAGCTGGTCCTGCAACTCATGGGAGAGCTAGTCTCCCCTACTCAGGAGAGATGGCCCCGCCTCTCACCATCGGCATAGGGATGCTGGCTGCACCCCTTCCCTGAGGAGGGCAGTCCTAGCAACCTGGACTGACCAGCTCAGCTATCACTCAGGCTTACATCCTGAGCCTTGGGTTAGCCCACGCTAATGTCTATCCCATCTATGACTTGCTAGAGCACAGGAAAGGACTGGTCCTGTGGAAAGGTAGCTGCAGGATCTCCATGACTCATGGTAACAAAGATTATCTAAGAGAAGTTTCAGTGTGTCAGAGGCCAGAGGCCTTGAACCAGACCAATGACTCATTGAAATGACCATTTCCTGGTAGTGCTGAATAGACAAAAGAGTGTATTATGTGACATACCCCAGCTCCCTATTCCATTAGGAGGAATGAAGAGGTGTTTGTTGGAGAGGTAAGAAAGACAGAGGAAGGCAGATGTTTGTTTGTTTGTTTTTAGTTATTTTGGGGGGGATTCTGCAGGGGTGAAAGGCAGATATGTAGAGACTGGGAGGTGAGTGGGATTGGGGTGTATGATGTGAAATTCCCAAAGAATCAATAAAAAATACTTTATAAGAAAAAACAAACAAAATGAATAAATTGGGGCAGCCCAAAATGTTATCAAAAGAATGCTGATATGAGAGTGGCCAAGAGATCATAGGAGCTAGCAGCAGATGTGATGGTAGAAGGAAGGAGCCAGAAATTTTAGAAAGCAACCATGAGAGGAAGAGTGTAGGTTGATTCAAAGTTTGAGAAGGCAAGAGAGTCTGTTCCTTTCCATACAGTTGAGGAAGAATCACTATGAGTGCCTTAATTTCAATTTTTCAATACAAACTGACTTTAAACTCTGACTTTAAACTTCCTTCAGAGCTGTAAGCAAATTAATTTGTTGTTTTACATTGATATGGGTGTGATAGTTTTTATACTAGCCATTTATTAACTGATGCATCCCTTATGCCAAGCTTAGCTCCCACTGCAGCTTGCCAGGGTTCAGGGTCCTGGTACATCTTTCTAGAGATCTCTAGAGAGTACAGTAGAGATCTAGGGTATTGGGTAGTTGCAGTGCTGGGTGAGGTGATTAGGCACCTCTGGATCTCAACTGAGATTAATGATTCTACATGGTTCCTGAAAGTAGGAGGTTGAGTTAGGGTTCTCAAAGTGACATTTTTAGCTTCTATAATGATCTAATTTTGTTCAGACTTACAACACAACCTCATACATATTATCCATAATTTTAACTATGCCTACATGAGATTAGTCTTCAAATCTTGACCATGCTTTAAAGTATGAATTTATTGATCTCATTTCCACCTTCAGAATCTGAACATCTAGAAGGCAAATGAAATTGCTGTCTTCATAACTGTCTTTTTGAAGCTTGTTCCATTCATAGGCAATTAAACATCCACTAAAGCTTTGAGTGAGTGGAAGCTTTTCATGGACATGGAAAAATTTATAAAAGGAAGTCATGTTCTCCTGACTGTAGTCTAGTGTATTATCAGGAAACAGGTTTGTGTTCATGAGCTCCTGTAGTATAGTAGAAAAAAATTGAAGCTTATAAGGTCTAGCAATATCCACTTAAGTATAGAGACAACCACTACCACCATCTAAGCCACAATTAGTTTTAGGAGGTTTAGTGATAAAGACATTCAAGTGGTGGAAATAAGAGTGTACAGTGAAAGAAAATTTTTATGAAATTGTTTAATTACTTCTGTTTGTGTCTAAAGCATAAACTCGTTGAGATTCAGCTATCTACTTAAGCCACTAGAAAATTAGCAGTAAAGGAAATCATGAAGTAGCATCACTACTCACTGAGCTGCTGCTACCTGTCACAGTGAATAAGAAGATGATACCTACCGTCATGCAAAGGCCAGCTTGTGTTAAATGCTGAGTTGTAGGCAATCTCAGAGTGTAGGTTTCTTTTCTTCATTATGCTGTGGATATCGCTCTATATAAATAAAGCACTGATTGGGCCAGTGACCAGGCAGGAAGTATTGGCGGGACAAGGAGAGAGGAGAATTGAGGAAGGAGGAAGGAAAGAGGTGACCGCCTGGACCCGCCGCCAGGACAAGAACGATGTAAAGTAAGCCATGAGCCACGTGGCAAAGTAAAGATTAATAGAAGTGGGCTAAATATAAGAGTAAGAGCTAGACAATGATAAGCCTGAGCTGATGGCCAAGGAGTTTAAATAATGTAAGAGCCTGTGTGTTTATTTTATAAGTGGGCTCTGGGACTGGCAGGACTTGGCGGCGGCGGGAGCTGGAGAGAAATTCTCCAGCAACATCATTATTTTAAAATTTTTTAGCAAAATAAAATAAAATAAGGTAAATAAAAACCATCACATCAAAGTTGAACAAGCAAACCAACTAAAGGAAAATATCTCCAAGAGAAGGGACAAATATCAGATATCCACTGATTCACACATTCAGGAATCCCACAAAAGTACCAAATTGAAAGTTATTGTGTGTGTGTGTATGTATATGTGTATATATGTATATATATACACAATCTAGTGCAGACCCATGTAGGTTCTGTGCTTGTTGCTTTAGTATCTATGAGGTCATAAGACATTTGCTCTTTGCTCTGTTGATTTAGCGGGCCTTGTTCTCCTGGTGTCCTCCATCCCCTCTGGCTACTCCTTCTGCCTCCTTTCCCTCATGGTTCTCTGATCTCTGATGGGAGGAATCTGATGGAGCCATCTCATTTAGAGCTGCGTGTTTCAAGCTCTCTGTCTCTCTCTCTCTCTCTCTCTCTCTCTCTCTCTCTCTCTCTCTGTGTGTGTGTGTGTGTGTATGTATATAAAATGTGTAGCTATAGGTATTTGTTCCCATCTGCTGCAGGAAGAAGTCTCTCTGATGATGGCAGAACAAGGCACTGATCTATGAGTATAGCACAAGGCCATTGGGGTATTTTATTGTTATTTTTTAGACCAGTTATGTTTGGTTTTATCTTAGGTCTCTGAGATACCTATTTTTCTTGTTCTTAGTCACCCAAACAGTGTTGGGTATGGGTTCCATTTCATGGAGTAGGCCTTAAGTCAAAGCAGACATAGATTGGTTATTCCCACAAGCTTTGAGACACTAATGTCATAGAATATTTTGTAGGCAGGACAGCATTGTATATCAAAGAGTTTATGTCTGGGTTGGTGTTTCTGTTTCTCTTTTGGTAGTCTGCATAGTACCTTCCAGTACCACAGACACTAGAATGTAGGGTTGAAAGTTCTATGTTGGTACCAGGTTTACCTCTCCATGTTTAGTGAGTTCGGTGGTTGTTGTTTTCAGCAATGTCTTGCTTTCAATTTGTAGAGAGCAACCTATTGCATTGGCAATAGCCTGAGTTATTTGGGGTTTCCATTGGACCCCTTTGACCAACAACTCAATTGGTTGTAACCTATTCATCAGTTGGGCCTCTGTCTCCTTCATTATTTGGATACTTCATTAGGATCACCTTTATATGTTTTAGGAAATTTCTACTGCACTAGGTTTCTCTACTGCCCTTCAAATGCCCCTCAATTCTAGCTATTTTTCCCTGCATTCTGTCCCTCAACCCCATCTCCCTCACCCTCCCACTTGATACCACGTGTCTCATCCCTCTCAGCTCCAATCCACTCATGAAACCTATTCTGTTTTCCCTTTGCAGGGAGATCTTTGTGTTCCCCCAGTCCCTTCCTCTAACATAAGCTCTCAGAGTCTATAGATTGTACCTTGGTTACCATTTATTTAATGACTAATACCCACATATAAGCAAATATATACTGTATTTATTTTGGAGTCTGAGTTACCTTACTCAGGATGATTTTCTAGTTCCATCCATTACCCTGTACACATCATTTTTATAATAGCTGAGTAATACTCCATTATGAAAATGCACCACATTTTATTTGTCCTTTCTTCTGTTGAGGGACTTCTAGGTTGCTTCCAATTTCTGGCTATTATGAATAGAGCAGCAATAAACATGGTTGAGCAACTGTCCTTCTGATATGATGAGGAGTCTTTTGGGTATATACCCAAGAGTGGTATAGTGGATCTTGAGGTAGATTACTTCTCATTCTCATGCAGGTGACAGCCTATTTGGACTGCTGATTGTAGGAAATTAGGGAGCATGGATTTTCATCTGTTCTTCATCTGGCCAGATAGATCATATGAAACTACACTATACCAAAAGAATAGATGGTACAGAGTGGTAGAAAGAATTGAAAATGGAAAGGCAAATATACATACGAAGGAATCCTATAAAATCTGAAATTAAAAATGTTCAAGATGGTCTGTCAAAACAAAATAATGAGAATTTGCTGTTACTGTACATCATTACTGCTTGGAAAACTAATGTGGAAAAGCAGGCAACAGTCAAGGCCACATTTTATTGCATTAAGGTTTAATATTTCTCTTTAATATTTGATCTTGGATTGATCTTGGATGGGTATCATGACAAGAGTCCATGTGATACATACCCTAGGTAATGCTGCTGTATGATGCATAGACTGCATAGAAAACTGTGAATAGAAAGCTTAAGGCTGTCTTCCTGAGTAGGCTTTTGTTAATCAAAATTTTTGTTGACTTAAATTTGTGGAAGAACTCCTCAAGGTAACTATGTATGGTATGCCTTTGCTTTGTAAAGAGAAATATAAAAACAATATTTTGTCTTCAAATAATGCTCAAGGAAAGAATAGCAAAATTAGTAATGGGTTTGCTTTCTGGGGGCCATGCAGGTCATTGGAAAAAAATTGTATTGTCAGAATATTTTCTGTTTATCAGAACAAAAACAGTGAGCAAAGCAGGCATTCTTGGCATTGGGAATCACTAGTTGTGTAGATTTTAGTATTATTTTACAAAAATGTAGTGTGTATTTTTAGAGATAATATTTTTATGAAAATATTAAAAATAATAAAAACAACAAAATATGAGAACTACATTTTCAGCTGATAAATTTTTAGAACAACCAACTAATATTTTGAAAAGATTTTTATTTATAAATGATAGTTGAATATATTTATAAGGTAAAGTGTGGTATTTTGAATCCTATCTACCTTAGGTAATGATAAATTAACTTATTCATCAACTAGAAACTTATCATTTATTATGACAAGTGCATTCAATTTCTCCTCTATTCTGAGGTGTATAATTACATTCATCCTACTGTGCAATCAAACACTAGACATTAGCAATATATCAGTCTCTCCCTGGCTCCTCTCATTTCCAGAGTCCTAAGTCCCTGAAAATTGATACCATATATTCAATTTTATAAAATACTCCCTTTTAGATTAGGAGTTCAATACCATTTAGCAATTCGTTCATGTGTTGCTTGTCTTTCTGTGTCTAACTTCACAGAACCATGTCCTCCAGGCCCATACAGAAATAACAGGACTGTTTTATGTTTTCTTATAGCCAACTAATATTCCATTACCATTATGGATATATACCATATTTTCTTTATTTTCCACTGATTTATATTTATTTTTATTACATATCTTTGTTACTATGAACTAAAGAGAATCTTCTATACAACAAGGACACATCTGAACAAGCAGCAAATCTACAGAATTTTGAAAGGACTATTTATAAACTAAATTTTATAAGATGTTAATAACCAGAATAGATAAGGAAATTAAGGAACTCGGTCTTGAAAATGATAACATCACAGGTAAAAATAGGCTAAAGTTGTGGAAAAAACAAATGACCAACAGTGAGATGAAAGATGTTCAATATCATTAATTATTGGGAAAAATCAAAAGAAAAGCACTATGGTAAAAACCATAATCCAGTGAGAACTACTATAAAAAAGACAAATGATAACAAGTGTTGATGAGGATGTAGGGGAAAGGGAACTCTTCCACACTGCTGATAGGAATACAGCATAGTACATTTGTTGGGGACCACAGTATGGAGAGTTCTAAAAGAAAAGAATTGAAAAAAAGAACCAGTGTGCTATCCAGCAATCTCACTGCTGGGCATGTGAATGAAAGAGAATGAAGTTCCATAGTAAAAAGACTGATGTATTCCTGTCTATAATCCAGTCCACTAGGGACTGTTCCGCAGAAGCTTTTTATTATTTATTGGCTTCCATCCACTGCAATGCAGTCTCAGAACACACACAACATCAGTGCCCTGATGATATTGCTACAGGAGTCATATAAAATTTAATCAATTTAAAAATTATTCAGAAGTTTATCAAAAAGCATTCTAAAATTGCATTTTCTTGCTGGATCTGTCAGTGCTGGGTACTAAGCTCAAGGCTTTGCTTGTGCTAGACAAGCACTAGAGCCACATCCTTAGTTCCTGTTACTATTTTATGTTGAGGCAGGATTCAAGTTGTCCAAACTGGTGTTGAACTTCACTAAGATCCTCATTTACCAGCTCTAGAGCAGCTGTGCACACTTCTGACTAGTTTAAAAAAATTATTGAATATGTTTATATTAAATCTTAAAACAGCAACCTTGATGTGATAAATTTCTCAAGTCATATATATATGTATGTATAATTTTTTGAGACAGGGTTTCTCTGTGTAGCTTTGTGCCTTTCCTGTAACTCACTTTGGAGACCAGGCTGACCTTGAACTCATAGAGATCCACCTGCCTCTGCCTCCCGAGTGCTGGGATTAAAGGTGTGCGCCACCACCGCCCAGCTAAGTCATATATTTTTAATGCCTACAATAGGCAATTGAATGTGGCCCTCCCTATTATCAATGAAGAACCTGACTCATTTTTTTTTTTGAAGCCTGTGATTCTAAAATCCTCTGCTTCAAGACATAAAATAGATCAATTTACCTTTCTGAGAGTGACAACTTTTAATTTTTTTTTTTTTTATATTTCTGGAGTTTAGAACTTAAGGGTATATTTTACTTGTGATTAATATTTTGTATTTTAAAGTTTTTACTGAGTACGTTTTATGGATACACATACAAGAATCCTCTACAACACCATGGAAGCTTTTGTAATAATCCCAGATTAAATCATGATAAGATTTCAATCAAACAAACTGTTAAGTGCCTACTTTCTATCTCATCACTCATATGGCATGTTCGTATAAACTTCATAAACACCCTTTGAGTTGATTTAGGAACTTGAAAACTAAGGTTCAATAAAAATTCCCACCCTCATTGTCAAATAGTAAGGCATAAAGAGAGAATTATGTGCATCTAGATTTGAAGTCAATGCTTCATACTATTACAGGAAAGAAAAAGTTGCAATATGGGAAGAAACAGTGTCTGCAAAATTCCATCAGAATGGTTTGGCCTTGAGTCTGAAGCTGTCTGTATTAGCTCTCATCTTCATTTCGATATACCAACCGAGGCCAAGCCTAGCTCGTAGCTCATAAATGCTATCCTCTTCTCCCAAGTTTTTACTGTGTCTACAACTTGTTTATCTTTCTAAACTTAATAACAAATTCTACTGCCCACAAGGCATGAGAAGGTGATCAGCATACATGGCCAATACCCTCTTGCAGCTTATAATTCAGTGAAATGTGATCATGTGTTGCTAATTCTCCACTTAAAATCTCCCAAATACCCTCTGTATTAGATACAAATATACTAAGACAATTTTTAGAGACATTTTTCACAAGTTGGTTCTACATAGACATTAGAGTTTCATAGATCCATATGCTTCCTCTGCATTTTGATTGCTAAAATCCTTATTCTGATAAGGGGCCAAGATCTTATGTAACCCATTGCCTCTACTCAAAATAAAACTCAACTTAAGGGCTGATAAAATTTAGTAGAGTGTTTAAAGTTAATCTATCTATCCTATTGATCACTGAAAATATGTCTTCATTTAAAAATATATTTTATCTTTATAGAACACTGGTGCACATCAAAATCTATAAAAAAAGAAAACAGGCTAAATATTGATATTTTTTCCTCAATTCTTGTCACAATTGACTTTGAGCAGTTTTTCATACTTTTATTCATTCTACTTTAATGCAAAGTCTCATTCAGCTAACAAAAAAAAGGAAGAAGGAAAGAGAAAACAGATTTATGATACAAAAGGTCATTTATTAGATGCTGCCTTAGCTGTGTTATTATCAGAGGTCCTGTTTCCTATGGACTCCTCATAAAAAGGAAATGATAGCACTGTCTTCCCAACATGATTCTCTGATGGATATAGTTGGTTTTCAAAAGAGCATATCATAACTTTCGCCGGATGAAATAAACCAGAAAAGTACATGGTAGTTTGAAAAGCAAAAAATTAAGAAGTTTTATGAATCAGCCTTTTTAGTAGATACTTGGTGGCTAGCTTTCTTAGTGCTGGAAAGTTCTATGTGTGATTCTGGTGATGAAAAGTCATCAATATTCTTCCACATCTGTCTTACCCTGTGAGCTATAATAATAACTGGTTTGGTGTATTAGTTATTTTTCTACTGTTGTGATAAAGTACTATGATTAAGACAACTTTTATAAGGAAGAGTCCCATAGGGCTAGAATCCATGGTGGTGGAACAGAGATGACAGATGGCAGGTGGCTGAAGTAGCTGAGCACTCTCCACAAATAGATAGCAGAAAGGGCACTTGAGATAGTAAAATGCTTCTGAAAATTTAAGGTTGCCCCAAGCAGCATACCTTCTTTAACAAAGGCTACATGTCTGAATCCTTCCAAGACAATTCCAACTGGGAACCAGATGTTCAAATCCCCAAGACTATGGAGGACATCTCATTTAAATCCCCATACCTGGCAAGATATATACTCCAGTGCAGCAGAGGTGTGACTATTGTGGAATACTCAGTCACTTTATGAGTAGATTTAAAATGTCTTCTGCAAGATAGAATGCATGTCTGGTACTGTTAGCTCGGTCAAACATTCATGACTCACGAGGTGTTGGGTCCAAGACAGAATACTAGTGTTTATTATATTATCTAGTATTCTATCCTAATACTATTATTTTGATAAATTAACATAGTTGTTAACTATCCCCTAATTTCTTATCTTTATACCCATAGATTGGTGTGTCTCTCAGGCCTCATCAGAGAAGCTTATTTTTGGTGATTAACAAGAAGATGGTGATTAAAGGGAAACCATAACTGGTTGACCTGCAAGAAATGAGACTGTGGTGCTCTGCTCTATATTAGTCAACTGTGTTTTATCATATCCCTTCTATGTAAGTCTCGGTGACCCTCATGGAAAAGGTGGAAAAAGTCTATGAGAGCAGAAAATAGACATTGCTGTGGAATAATCCGTTCATACACTGTGAATACATATTGTTCTCACTGGTTTAATAAAGAGCCAACTTGCTAACAGCTAGGCAGGAAGAGGGTAGGTGGGAGAGCCAGACTGGGAGAATGCTGGAAAGAAGAAAGTTGCGTTTGCCAGCTAGATGAAGAAGAAGCAGGAGATGAACATGCCGTACTGAAAAACAGTACCACCAAGTAGTAGAGTATAGACAAGAAATATGAGTTAATTTAAGTTGCAAGAGATAGTTAGTAAGAAGTCTAGGCTATTGGCTGAGCACTTATAATTAATAATAAGTCTCTGTGTGGATATTTGGGGAGCCAGCTGTCAAGACAGAGCTGACTGGTGGGACGGAGAAAGTCTGCCAAAAGGACATCTGCAGCAAAACAGCATTTAATGGGCATAACAGGGTTGTTGTATACATGGAGTCACAGTGACTGTAACTATATACACAAGACCATTATTAGATCAAGCAAGACAAAATCCCAACAAGTATAGGTGTGGGGAATATTGCAGTTGGCCTGGTGTAGCTGCCTGGAGAGACATATGTAATAGGTTTTTCAGGTTAGAGTCTATGGCTCCTGGAGTACTGTACGCCTTTTAGTTTCTGAGAAACTTAGGCACTCCCTTAGGCAGTGAAGCATTTAAGCTGCCTCATGTTTCTCTGCATTCCCTAGAAGTCAGTAAGCATTTAGAGGTTTGACAGGACAATTGGCCTTAGACATTAATCTTGTATACCTAGTATAGTTTGCAAACATGATTGTGTCCTGGCAAGTACAATTTTATTGATCCTGGCAACAGCCAGCCTTTATCTTCTGTTTCTAATAAGGGGATAAAAAGTCTGATTACTTACAATAAACTTGTCACAGCCTCAATCTTGCTGTGACCCCTCCAACTTATGTCTGGTTAAGATTCATTTCTTATTGGCCGTATCAGGTGACCCTGGCCCATTAAGTAAACACTGGTGCTTACAGATCAGGAACGGTATTCATGAATGTCCTGCCTCTAGTTGAGGATCTATTATAATTGTTAGCTACTAGGAAAAGGAGAGTCAGTTTTCTTCATAGATGCAGCCCCTCGAAGACCATCCATGCTCAATTACATCCACCAAGATACACAGGCAACACTAAATGGACTCAAAGAGCATTTTAAAAGGGAGCCCATAAAGTTGGTAAGGTAGGAAATTAAACGACAGATAAGGGGTTGTATTTGATTAAAGCACATTGTATGTCTGTATGAAATTCTCAAAGAACAAAACAAAAGGAAAAAAAATAATAGGGTATCTTGGTTGCAATGTTTTAAATAATCTACCTCTTGGACTTGGATTCTCAAGCAGAAGTATCTTAGATAGGTTCACTAAAGTATCTCTATTCATTACCAAGATTTGCCTTTTGTGAGAATTATTCATCAGAGTTGATAGGAAATCTGTAAGTTTTATACTGGTACATTGTTGTTACTGTAATGGGATAACTGAGGTATGGTAAACATTGCAAAGAAAAAAAAGACTTGCTCTGTTGCAGGAAAATTGTTAACACTGCCAATTCATTATGCCAATAAAGCCACCTTGAATCAAGGATAGAGTCAGAGATTGGCTGACCGGGATTAGCCATTCAGATGTTGGAGGACTGAGGAAGTCAGTGAATGAAAACCAAGGTATTTGTTACATTGGGGAAGAAGTTTTGCTTTTGTTTCCACGGGAGAAGAAAAGCTATGGATACCATCAAGATTGATAAAGATTGAATTTGGAAAGACCTCTTGATTAGGAGAGGTGAGTGTTCCTCAACTGCATGGCCATTTTACCTAAATTAATTTATAAGACTAACAAGTGATCAGACATAACCTACCCCCTCAAAAGAAAGAGAAAACTCCCCAAAGTTAGGGTTTGTGCAGCGTTTTGTGTTTGTCTTTCTGGGAGAATAAAAGCATCCAACTAAAGAATCTTAAGACCATTGGACTAATAAGACATCTGATAAAGAAGGACAAATCATCCAGAGAAAATGTCCCAAGAAAAAGAATAAATTGGCTTAATGGTATAACACATCTCTAACAGAAACAAATTCATAAATCTTCCCAAATATTTGTTTCTGCTGTTCTCTACAGACATATAAAGCAAATAGTCTTTTTGTAGTCTCAAGTCAATTAAAATTTGAAGCTGGAGTTGAACATGGCTCTCTGTTTCTAAACCTAAGCATGCTTGTTAGAGGAAAATCCGAAGTCTCTGTCTCATGTCAGAAGAGCCACCTGGTATGGGACAGAAGAAAACCAAAATTAAGGGGCTATTATATTGCCACTAATCTCATAATCCTTTGGTTTTATTTTGACTCTTTAAAACTTTTCTTAAGGTGTAAATATCATCTCAATATTTATAAGATTTATATATATATATATATATAAACTTCCTGTACTTGACTTTGGGCTTGAGTCTGAAACAGGTAATTAGGAATTAAGCTTGTGTACCTCAGATATATTTAATAGATTATGGTCCTGTATCCTCTCCATGATCTGCTGCATATGACATTTAAAATGCTTAGGTTTTCTGCAGTGAACTGTGACCATTCCTAACATCAGCCTTTAAAGTCTCCAAAAGGAGACTATATTGCAGAGGAGCCTTGGGTAACTATCCAGGCAGCTAGATATCTCTGTTGTTTCTTAGTTTCAGAAGTTGCTTGCTCCATACTTCCTGTTTAATCAGATAAAATTATATCTTTCTCAAGTCTCTGTTGAGGTTGAAGACTAGATAGTTATAGTTATAGTTTTCTTTAGTTATGATAGAAAATAAATTAAGTACAAAACTTTTGACCCACCGTGATAGGACAGATAATGGAATATTTTCTCTGAATTTGCCAAATGTAGACAGAGTGGACATTATAAATGTAATACTTACATGATAATTTTTCTTACTATATATAGTTTTGTTGTATTAGGGTTAAAACTTTCCCTTTTTATTTAGACAAACAGTGGGAAATATGGGATATTTGTACACTGTGTGACGATGTATTGCTGTGGTTGTTGTAATAATAAGCTGAATGGGCAATAGCTAGGCAGGACTTCTGGCAGACAGAGATCTCTGGGAAGAAGAAGGCAGAGTCACCAGCCAGATTTGGTGGAAGCAGAATGGGCAGCATGAGAGATGAGGTAACATTGCATGTGACAGAACATAGATTAAAAAATACGGGCTAATTTAAGTTATAGGAACTAGTTAGGAACAAGCCTAAGCTAAGACTAAACTTTCATAATTAATATCATGTCTCCATGTAATTATTCGTGGGCTGGTTTCCAAAAGAAACTACTACAACATTGTTCAGATCATAGTTGCAGAAGTTAAGGAGCTTGATGCTGACCTACTCCCTATGCCAACATCATGGCAGAAAGGGTCATAACAGTGAAAAACGCCCGAGAGGAGGACAGATTCACAGGGCAATTCTAGAGTCAGCCTCATGCTTTGATAAAACTCAGGTCTGGGAGAACTGAGGCTTCCATGAGAACTACCTTAACCTCTTCTTGGAATTTAATGACTTCTCACAAGGATCCACCTCTCAGCACTGCTACTGAACACTAATCTCAACACATAGACCATTGAAGATGCACCCAAACCATATTCAAACTCTAGCAAAGTACAGATTTTCTGGAACTTACTTATTTATATGTAGATGTGATGGGTTTAAGCATATTTGTTGGTACTTTAGAAAGAGGACTTATTTCAATTGACCTGAGACATCAGAGTGCCTGCAATGGAGAAAATGGAATGCTGCTTAAGCAAGTTCCCATCAACATCTTTCTAAAATTCTGTTTATGCCTATGGAGAAGATTTAAAAGTAAAAAAAAAAAAAGTTATTACATGAGCTGAAAATTACTTTTGAGGATAATTGTTTTTAGGGAAGAGACAATGCTCTCCTCATCATACCTTCAGTCTTCCAGTGCTCCATCCTGTCTCACAGCTTCTGTTTCCAATAATTCTGCATAACTGTGGCCTAATACCTAGCAGAGGAAGGGGTTCTTTTGACTTAGGGTTTCAAAACAACATATCAAGCTGGAGAATGAGCACTCAAAACGTTAAACTTGGAAGACATTCTGAAGTCAAGCCATAACAGCTGCCTCGTGGTTTTAGTGGGAAAGTGTCATGGAAACCACATGTTCTTTCTCTAGCCTTCCACACACTGATGTCCACCTCCAATTAGCACCGTCTCCATTTTGCCTTCTGTTGTCCATGGCATTCTCTGAGATTGTGTGACAGAAAATACATGTCATGGGGTGTTGTTGAGTGCTCTGTATGGTAGAAATGTTGAAAAGTGATGCTGAGGGGAAAAAAAAATCTTCCTAAATTTATATTTATTAATTTGCTACTTATCAACATTTTATATTTTAATTTATTTGGAGAAAGAGTATTATATAATCCAAGCTGGACTCAAACTCACCAGTGTGCCAAGGATGACCTTGACTTCAGCTTCCACCTCACTCCTGAGTGCCAAGATAGGAACCATGTATCACCATGCCCTATTTATACATTGCTAGGCCTTCATTCATGTCATGCAGGCACTCTGCTAATTGAACCATACTCACAGCCTTCCTAAGTTTTTAATATGCCTCTTTCCTTTTCTAGAAGTAGAATAAAAGCAACAGGACTATGTAAGGCATTATGCTTGTGCATCACACAGTGGTTTATTTGGGAATCCCAAACTCTCTTAAGGCTCCTTCTGGTCTTAAGCACAAATCTAATTTGTGGAAGCATGTTCACTTGAGTTCACATCTATTCACTGCATTCTTAAACTAGTGAAAATTGATTCTTAGAGAACCTTACCTCAATTGATTACCATGCTAATATCTATCCAGGCATGGGAAGTGACTTACTGTCCAAAGCTTGAGACTGTAAGGATATAAGACATTGAAAAAAAAAAAAAAAGAAAAACAACAGTTTGGATTTCTCAACAAATATAACCCACAGCTCTCCTATGTTCCTGGTTGTTCCACAGTATTTTGAGTAATAAAAATCAGTAGTTATTTCTTTCTCTCAGTTCTCAAATCTGTTTTATTTTATTTTTTATGGTTACATTTAAATAATGGTAAGCATATACATATTTGCGTAAACAGCGTTTTCTGTTTCTTACAATCTACAAGTGAATAGATGTTAAGATAGATCACTGAGTAGTATGTTTTAAAACAGAGATAGAAGAAATACTCCCAGATCTTCAAGGAGCTTGGAAGGCTGCACAGAAAAAACAATTCAAAGGCTTAGTTTTATCAGAAAATTGAATGTAAATTATGAATTCCAGATTCATGGAGATGTTAATTCTTGGTGACAGTTTGATGACAAGCAAATAAGGAAAATCTGATTTATTTACAAGCCACAGACAAATCCACAAAGAAAGGCATGCTGATTCATCGAAGATCTGAAGCCTGGTATTACATTAATATTGTGTTCCTATCGAAAAGGAGGACTATCTGGAGGATAGAAGATAATAAGACATAGGACATCACGCACATGGAGGAGGGCAGTGTTGGAAGATAATGACTGAAAACAAAGTACAGTGATACATATGCATGAAATGCCATAATGATGTCCATCTCTTTGGATATTAACCAGTTTTCTAAAAAAAAAAAAAAAAGGAAGAGAGAAACAAGGAAAGAAGGAAACCAAGGAAAAGAAAAGAATAGAAAAGAAAATGATCTACACACTCCATGGTGGAGGGATGGAAGGAGAAGAGAAACTTGAAGAAAAAGTAATACTGTGCTTCTTGTAGAAGCTACAGCTTTGATCAGTACTGCACACACTTGATGATGTTTCTGTATCTGGAAGCCTTCAATGTGAGCCCAGTGCTCGTCAAATTTGATGGACGATATACAGAAAACCAGCAATAATCTTACCATCCAGTGCTTACCAGAGCTATCTGTCCAAAACAGAGAGTGCAGGAATGCATAAAAAGATTATCGTTTTCTGCACTTATTCCTTAACAAAAAAATCTATAAAGGTAAGTTTTGACACAGTGCACTAAATAAGTTCATCAGGGTTCTTTTGAATATGAGATGGGGAAGTTTAATTCCTGTATTTTGCCATAGAGACTCCAGAAACAGTTTCTTCCTATGGTCAAAGGTGTTTCTGGCATTGATAGTTGACAGTTAAAGACATTTTTAATTGTGCAAAAGCTCTGGAGGAGCAGTTTGCTCTTATTGAAATGTCTTGTTTTATTGAATTAGTCATGCTGGGGAGTTTAAAATGTAAAGGCCAATTGCAGATAAAGCAAGGGGCACTGTATCTGCCCTGATGTTACTAACTGGAAATACCTTTATCATTTCAGCTACCAGTTGTTATTGCCTTTAAGAACATGGAAACTTAACTCTATTAAGTATGTATTTGAAATTTCCCACTAGGTGTTGGAAGGAAAATGATCTGCCTATAAAACATAGTTTACTATTCAGAACAAAGGAGGAAAACTGAAGAGGAAAAATGTGAGAAGTGGGAGAACAGATTAATATTAAGGAGGATATCATCAGTGCACGTAAATCAAAAATAATGATTTAAATGATTTTTTCCATTACATGCACTAAGATGTATTTGAGCAGCCACTAAAACTTTCTTTGTTAAAAGTGCTTTGGAACTTGTTAAAGCAGTTTTGAGTGCAGCTTTCTCATCCATATCAGTATCAAACTGTGCCTCTGTTACACTTCTCTGTATATGAGTGTGCTTGGCCAGGTGAAAAATACTGTTTTTTGCTTTACTCCTCTCATAGACCTGTCCATGTCTTATCTCACTGTCAGAGGTCTCCTCAGCACCCTCCGTGAGCACACAACTTGGCACCCATCACTTTTGTAAAGCTATATTCAAGAGCTTGTGTAGAGAGCCGTGCACGGCCGTGCCTCAAAGATGGCGCAGCATCTGGCTTCTGTCTTCCCGATGGCAGATGCTCCTTATTTGGCTAAGGCTAGGATCTGGCTTGCTTGCATATGTCTGACCCTAGCGGCATTGTCCACGTGGCACCACGGGGTTGATTGCCCAGTGGCTATAAAGGGCGTGGGCTGGCTTTCCCGTGAGGGTGATTGTGAGAGGGACTGTGAGAGTGACTGGGAGTGTGACTGTGAGAGTGACTGTGGGGGTGACTGTGAAGAAGAGAGAGAGAGAGAGAGAGAGAGAGAGAGAGAGAGAGAGAGAGAGAGAGAGAGAGAGTGAGAGTGAGAGAGAAAAAGAAGATGGCTTTCCCCGGGGTTAGAAGATTGTTCAAGGTTCCTAAGTAAACTGCTTAGAGAAGAGCCTGGCGTCGCGTCGTCCTTGCTGGTCGAGGCGGACACGACAAGCTTGCATGATGTAGTCGAATTGATCACTCCAACTTCTATGCTTCTCTGTGTCACATGTCATGCTCAACATGCTTGTTAGTCAATACAGATGTATTAAAGATTTGTGACTAAGTGCAGCTTGCTTCTTAGGCCTTGGAGCCCAACGGAGCCCTGTGAAAGGACTCATTCTATGGTTCTTTTTAGTTCACTGCCAACACCTTTGTTTCCCGAGCTTTTTTGTTGTTCCTTGAATCTGCATCTATGATTATAATTTCTTCAACTTAATGTTTTCAGTTTTCCTTCTTCTTCTTCTCTTAACTTTCCTTCCTTAACCTCACTTCTCTCTCACCCCCCAACTTTCTTCTCTTCCTGTGCTAGATATTCAACTTAGGACCTTGCACAGACTATGCAAGAAATTCTACTAAGAAATTCTTCCAACTACTCATTCAGTTTTAAACATTTCATTTCAAATAACATGGTGCCATGGAGTCTCTAGGGTATTCTGCATTCTCTCTACTTAACTGAGCAGAATGGTTTCTAGAATACCTTTCCTTGTGTCATCCTAGGACAGCACTAACCAAAAAGGACATTTAAGTGAGATTTATAACATAGAAATGAAGCACTGGGCCAATGAATCACAAGCCAGGAACAAATCTACTGATAAAGATGTATTAATTTCTTAGCATTGATGTGCCAGTTTGCCATTTGTTGGGGGTGGTAATTTGTTGGTCATGTAACTCAGTCAGCTCATGCTTAATCTGCTTCAGTTCCTCTGCATGCAGGTTCTGTGTACATTGCATCTCAGCATAGACGGCAGCTGCTTCTGCATATCTGTATCACTAAAGTTAGATGTAGTTTTAGTTCCTTCTCTCATAGTATCTTTTTCTTTGTGGGCTCTAGTTTCTCATTACTCTCTCAATCTTATGTCTATTTTTTTTCTTTCCAGAATCTTGGCTTATCTGACTTCTAGCCATCTGACACACAGCCCTCAAGCAGAGGTAAAAGTTCTACATGTACTTTTCTATGCAAACAGATTCATATAGTTATTGATAATGCTAGAGGTCTCATTTGATGCTCTCACAGCGATTCTGTATTGCTGATTGAACATTGATTTATGAGATAGTGCCATAGATGGAGATCTCTTAAATGAAACTCTAAAGTAAATGGGACTAGGTTTCAGACTAGCACTGAGGTGGACTGGAGGGGACCAAAAACATGAACAACAGATGCTGACAGTCCTCTGGGTGATTCGGGCAGGCTAAAGCACAAGCAAAAAATGTGAAATCGGAGGTGAGAAAACATGGTAGTAGAGTATGTGGTGGGAGAGGGAAGGAATGTACCAAAGTTATTACTAATATAATGTGAAAAAATATTCATTAGATATTGATTAAGCCAAGGAAAAAGGGCAGAGTATAGAAAGTATCAAACAATTCACTTTAGCTTCATGCATTCATTATAGACGAAAGAAGATGAGCCAAGAAATACAATATTCAATTTCATTGTGAAACATTTAAGGGTGTAAGACTTTTTTATTTTTATTATAAAATTCCTAAGCAAAAAAAAAATCAAGTGAAAAACATATAGTAAACCTTAGGGAAAAGATAAAATCCCTAGTTTTGTTGGGAAAATGTGGCCTCTAGGCAGGTCATAGATGAGGTCAGAGCTGAGACTTTAAAGCCCTCTTTATAGAATTTATCAAATTCTAAGCTAGTTCTTAGAGATCCTTTGGCATAGATAAAAAACAGAAAGCTTCCTTATGGTTTGGGGCTGTTCCCTGAGGATAGCTACTTTTAAGTAGTACGTTTTCTAATGGACTATATTTAACCAGAGATATTTGCACATCCATGCCTATTCACAATAGCCAGGAAATTGAATCAACCTAGATGTCAATCATCAAATGAATGGATCATGAAAATATATTCATTTATACCATATTCATATTCAGCTATAAAAAATGGAAAATTTGAAATTTGCAGAAAATTTATATATCTGAAAATCATTCCGTGCAGTGAGGTGACCAAGACTAAAGAAGACAAATGTTATGGGTCTCTCTCATAGGTGTATCTCAGGTTTTAATATTTCTGCATATGTGTGCATATGTATATCGTGTGTGTGTGTGTGTGTGTGTGTGTGTGTGTGTGTGTGTATTTGAGTCTCCTAATGGGTCATAAATCAGGAAAAAGTACCACAAAAACAGAAAAGGAGGTTTTGAGTAAAAGAAAGGAAAATAATATTGTACAAATCATATAAAAACATAAAGGAGGGGACTGGGAGGCAGAAAGCAACAGGATAGTTAGGGATAGGGAGAAAAGAGAGGGGGAAGGAGGCACAGCAAAAACCAATTATATTGGAAACAACATGAATAAACCTGGATTTATGTTAGTTAAGACAGACAAACCAACAAACCTGAACGGCATCACTCTCTAGCAGCTTTGAAGAAAATAAATGTAGAGAAAGACTTGTTTAAGAAATATTTTCATTGACCCCTCCCAGAAAAGCAGGTAGGCTAACTGAAGGTCTTCACCTCTCTTTTCTCTCCTCCAAATCCAGTCCTCTAGTCTCACCTCCAGTTCTATGGAATTCCACCTGCAGTTGTATCCTCTGCCTCCCTGCCCATCTCCAACCTTTTTCCACCCAATTCACCACTTTATCTCTGCCTCCCCAAACAGCAGGTCTTTCTGGAGAACCAGCAAGCACTCAAACCACCGAAGCAGGAAAGCTAACTTCACATCTCCACTTGGCTCTCCTCTTCTCCAAACCCAAACGTCCAGTTTCATCCCCCTCTGTAACAGGTCCCCTGTAGCTTTCCTTCCTTCCTTCCCCAGTCTGCATCTGATCACAAAGATCTTGCTTCCCAGCTTTCCTTCCCCTCCCTACTCATCTCATTAACCCAGAACCCAGCTTCAACACACGCTCCTTGGAAACTTGTGGACTACTCCAGCCAGGAAAGCAGGCAGCCTAAGGGCAGACCTTTATTTTCCCTTGTCTCCTCTAAATCTGATCCCCTAGTCTCACCCCAGACTCTATAGCAGAAAACCTGTCTGGGCTCCTCCACGTTCTCTGTTCTCTGCCACGATTACTAGGGGACTAAGCAGATACAGGTGGAACACCCTGCTTTCCTTCCTCCTTCAGCAGCCCCTCACCCCACCTCCCACACAGTCCATCTACATTTCTAAATGCCAGGTTCCAATACCCAGAAAAACATTTTACTTGGGAAACCCTGGTGGCCCCACCTGGCAGGATCCCAAAAGAATAGTTGTGTAGCATGATCTGCTTAAGGGGCCCCTTGGCAGTAGGATCAGAAACCATCAGCTGTGCATGAGCAGGCCTTTTGGAGCCCACTTCTCTGATGGGACACCTTGCACAGTTTTGATGCAGGGAGAGGGGCTTGGACCTGCCTCTGCTAAGTGTACCTCCCCATGGGAGGCCTTATCTTCTTATAGGAGGGAATGGGGGGGGTTGGGAGGAGGACACTGGAGGGGCAGGAGGAGGGAAGGGGGGATCTTTGGTGTATAAAAATGAATAATTTTTTTCTTAATTAAAAAAAAAAGAATTCCTTACTAGGCTACACACAGCCACCACACCATCCCCAAAACCAGAAAGGGCAAGATAAACTGAGGAACAAAGCATCCACTCAGCAGCACCTAGAATTACAATCCTTCCAAACCAGCATAGAAACACTAACAAGGAGGAAAATATCTCTACTAGAGTCTAGCAAACCTAACAGGGTAGGCCCTGAGAATTATATCATAGCTGATACAAAAACAGATATTTTAAAATAGAGCCTTTATGAATATGATAGAGGTCCTCAAAGAGGATATGAATAAATCCCTTAAAAACATCCATGAAAACACACACACACACACACACACACACACACAACCAATGGAAGGAAATGAACAAAACTGTTCAAGGCATTAAAGTGGAAATAGAATCAATAAAAAATGCAAACTAAGGGAAAACTGGAAATGAAAAATTTAGAAATTCAAACAGGAACCTCAGAGGCACTCCTCACCAAGAGAATACAGGAAATGGAAAAGAGAATCTCAAGCATTGGAAACAAAATAGAGGAAATGGATGTATCTGTACAAGAAAATGTTATATCTAAAAAAAAAAATGTTATCCAGGAAAAATGGGGCACCATGAAAGACCAAATCTAAGAATAATAGAAATAGCAAAAAGAAGAAATCCAGGTCAAAGGTACAAAAAATATTTTCAATAAAGTCATAGAAAAATATCCCTAATCTAAAGAAAGAGATGCCTCTAAAAGGATATAAGATTCATACAGAACACCAAATTGAGTGGAACAGAAAAGAAAATTTACTTGGCACACAATAATCAAGACACTAAGTATACAGAAAAAAAAGGAATATTGAAATCTGCAAAGGAAAAAAAAAGACTATGTAATATATAATGGCAGACTTATTAAAATAAAACCACATTTCTCAATGGAAAATCTAAAAGTCGGAATATAAAAGGGCCTGGAGAGATGTTCTAAAAACTATAAATGACTAGTGAGGCCAGCCCAGATTATTTTATCCAGCAAAACTTTCAGTCACCTTAGATGTAAAATATGACATTCCATGATAGAACCCAAATTAAACAATACTTACCTAAAAATCCTGGGTGACCAAAGGTGCTGGAATGAAATCTACAACCTTGTGACATTAATCATGACCAGGAAAACACAAGGCAAAAAATAATTTCAGACCAGCAAATCAAAAGAGCAGAAATACCTGTCTCACCACCAGCACTACCCCACCGCCACCACTACAATAACAACAACAAAATATGAGGATCAACATTCAGTTCTCATTCATATCTCTCAAAATCAGTGGTCTGAATTTCCCACTTAAAAGACAAAGACTAACATAATGGATGCCAAAAAAAAGATCCATCCTTCTGCTGCATCCAAGAAATATGCCTTAACTTCAAGGATAGATATCATTTAAAAGTAAAATGATGAAAAGAAATATATTCTAAGCAAATGGACTGAAGCAGCAAGCTGGTGTACCACTTTAATAGCTGACTTCAAACCAAACTCATCAGAAGAGATGGGGAAAGACACTACATACTCATTAAAAGAAAAACCCACCGAAAGGACATTGCAATTTTCAACACCTATGTACCAAACACAAGGACACCAAAGTTCATAAAAGAAAGATTACAACAGCTTAAATTATATATTGACACACACTGGTAGTAGGAGACTTTGCGATACTCAACTTTCAGCAAACAAACTCAAGCAGGGAAATGCTGCACCTAACTGATGTTATGGAACAAATGGATTTTACAGAATCTTTAACTCACACACAAAAATTATACCTTCTTTTCAGCATCTTATGGGCCTTTCTGCAAAATTGATCACTTACTTCGACACAAACAAGTCTCAATAGATACATAAAATTGAAATACCACCCTGCATCTTATCCAAATACTGTAGATTAAAGTTGGATATCAATAACAACAGAAACAACAGGAAGCTCACAAATTATACAAACTGAACAATTCACTACTGAATAACAAATGGGTCAAGACAGAAATGAAGAAATTAAAGACTTTCTGGAATTCAATGAAAATGAATACACAACATACCCAAACTTTGGGGACACAAGGAAAGCAGTTGTAACAGGCATGTTCATAGCACTAAGTGACTACATTAAATAAAAGTAGAGAGAGATCTTAGAATACTAAATTAACATTATACCTCAAAAATTCTACAACAAAAAGAAAAAAATCACACTCAAAAAGAATGGGTTGTGAGTAACAATCAAACTTGGCTAAAATCAATAAAATAGAAACAAACAAAAACAATGCAAAGGCCTGGTGGTGGTGGTCCACACCTTTAATCCCAGCACTTGGGAGGCAGAGCCAGGCAGATCTCTCTGAGTTCAAGACCAGCCTGGTCTACAGAGCAAGATCCAGGACAGACACCAAAACTTCACAGATAAACCTGTCTCAAAAAACCAACCAACCAACCAACCAACCAAACAAACAAACAAAAAACAATGCAAAGAAGTAATAAAACGAAGGGTTGTTTCTTTAAGAAAACCAATAAGATTGACAAATTCTTATTAAATAAATGAACTAAAAGGCATAGAGTGAATATACAAATCAAAATTAGAGAAAGGGAGGCATAACAACAGACACTAAGAAAATCCAGAGAATCTTAATAGGTACCACTAATCAAAGTTAGATCAGGATCAAATGAGCAATTTACACAGACTTATAACCCCTAGTCAAATAGAAATTTTAACTAAAATTTACCAACCTGAAAAAGCCCAGGGCCAGATGGTTTTAGCATAGAGTTCAACTAGATTTTCAAAGATTTGATTCCAATATTCCTGAAATTGCTCCATGAAATAGAAACAGAAGGAATCTTGGCCAACTCATTCTATGAGGCCACAGTTACTCTGACACCTAAACCACATAAAGAACCAACAAAGAAAGAGAATTGCAGACCAATTTCCCTCATGAACATAGATGTAAAAATTCTCAATTAAATATTTGCAAACCAAATCCAAAAATATATCAAAAAGATCATTCACCATTCTCAAGTAGGCTTCATTTCAGAGATGCAAGCCTGGCTCAATATATGTAAATCCATAAATGTAATCTACAATATAAACAAACAGTCAAACATCACATGATTAGATGCCAAAAAAGCCTTTGACAAAATTCAACACCCCTTCATGATAAAAGTCCTGGAGAGATTAGGGACACAAGAGATATACCTAAACATAATAAAGGCAATATACAGCAAGCCTAGAGCCAACATCAAATTAAATGGAGAGAAAATCAAAGCAAATCCACTAAAGTCAGGAACAAGTCGTCAACTCTTTCCATATCTATGCAGTATAGTACTTGAAGGATTAGCTAGAGTAATAAGACAACTGATGGAGGTCATGGGGACACAGATTAAGATGGACGAAGCCAACTGTCCTTATTTTCATATGATGTGAAAGTATACATAAGTGATCCTAAAGCTTCACTAGAAAACTCCTACAGCTTACAAACCCATCCAGCCAATTTCGTGGATAAAAAATTAACTTACAGAAATTAGTAGCCTTCCTATATACAAATGGCTAACGGACTGAGAAAGAAATCAGAAACAACATTTTCACAATAGCTTTAAGTAATATAAAACATCTTGGGGTAACTCTAAAAAAGCAAATGAAAGATTTGAATAATAAAAAAAAAATAGGACATTGAAGAAAGAAACTTAAGAAGATAACAGAAATGGAAAGATATTCCATACTCATGGATCTGTAGAATTAGTATTGCACTGATCTGATTACTAGGGAGCAGTGAAGGAGATACCATGATGGAGGGAGACTTCACTGGTATGGGGAGAGGCCAGTTGCTGGGGAGGTTCCCAGGAATCTACAAGGAGGATCCCGGCTTAGACTACTAGAATAATGGAGAGTGTGCCTAAACTGGAATCTAACTGATGACCCAGACATAAATCAAAACACCTACGGACACCTGGTTTTTGATAAAGAAGCCAGAAATATAGGCTGGAAAAAAATACAGCATCTTCAAACTAGATGGGTGCATGTAGAAGAATTCAAATAGATTAAAAATTATCACACTGCACAAACCTCAGCTTCAAGTGACTCAAAGATACCAATATACAACCAGATACATGGAAAGCAATAGAAGAGAAAGTGGGAAACAGCCTTAAACTCACTGACACCAAAGAAGACTTTCTAAACAGAAGACTGCTAAAGTGAGCACTAAGATCAATAATTAGTAAATGAGAGAGACCCTATGAAACTGTAAAGTTATTGTCCAGCAATGGCCACCATCATTTTGATAAAGAGACAGACTACAGAATGGAATTTTTTTTTATCAACTGTACATCTTATAGGGGGCTAATATCCAAAATACATAAATAACTTAAAAAAAGCAAAACAAAACAAACAACAACAAAAAAGCTAGGTATAAAGAAAACAAATAACCCAATTAAAAATGGGGTAAAGAACTAACAGAGATTTCTCAAAAGACGAAAGCCAAATGGCTGATAAAGACCTAAAGAAATGTTCAACATTCTTAATCATATGGGAAAATGCAAATCAAAACTACTTTGAGATTTCATCTTACACCCATCAGATTGGATACTATAAATAAAAAAAATGACACTTTATTTTAGAGAGGGTTTGAAGTATTCTCATCCATTGCCGCAGGGACCGTAAAGTTATACAGTCATTATGGAAATCATTGTGGGGGTTCTGCAGGAAGATGAGAATCAATCTACCTCAAGATTCTTGAGTATATACCCAATGGATGCTTCACCTCCTACCGAGACATCTGCTTACACATGTTCACTGCTTCTCTATTCATAATAGCCGGAAAATTGGAAACAATCTAGATGCCCCTCAACAGATGAATTGATAAAGAAAAATGTGAGATTCTTTGGTTCAGTTGTCTCTGTAGATTTCCCCATCATGACCTTGACCCCCCTTGCTCATGTAATCCCTCTTCCCTTTCTTTGACTGGACTCACAGAGCTTGGCCTGGTGCATGGTTGTAGATCTCTGCATCTGCTTCCATCAGTTACTGGATGAAGGCTCTATGGTGACAGTTAGGGTATTTACCAATCTGATTACCAGGTTAGGTCAGTTCAGGCACCCTCTCCACTGTTGCTAGTAGTCTAATCTGAGCAGGAGGAGGGATGAGAGGGGCATCTGTGGTTGGTATGTAAAATGAATTAAAAAAAGAAATGAAAAAAAAATAAACTCAAGAAGTGACTACAGTGGAAAAAAAGAAAAATGTGGTACACATACACAATAAAATATTACTTAGCCACTAAAAAATGAAATAATGAAATTCACAGTTAAATGGATCAAAACAGATAAAATTGTGAATATGATAATCCAGACTCAGAAATACAAATATGATGTGTATTCACTCATATGTAGAGAATAGCTATTAAGTCCATGATAACTAAACCACAATTCACAGAACCACAGAGGTTAGGTATAGAGTAAGGGACTAGTGCGAGACAGACAGATCTTCCAAGAAAAGGGTAATAGATTAAAAAGTTATGGATGAACAGAGGTGGAATAGAATGGAATGATCAAGGGGGAGTTGAGGGAAGAAATGGATAAGAGATGGAATATGGGCAGAGATAGCTCAAATTAAAGGCCATTTGAGGGATAGTATAGAAACCTAAAACAATTGAAACTTCCTAAAATATAATTACGTTTTAAGATGATGTAAATGAAATCGCCAATTAATTGGAGAGACAGAGCCCAAACTGGACATGTTTTGTCAGCAAATGAAGCTTCTAGTACCAAGATTGGATTACACCTGATTGAATTGTTGGCCAAAAAGTTCCATGGGAACCCCCAACAACACAGGCTTTTGCCAAGACAACATATTGCTTTCTACAAACTGATGGCAAGGCCCCATTGCCGAAGGCAACACTTGCTCAACTCTTTGAACATGGAGAAGTTGAGCTGGTGACTAAAGCCTCAGCTCTATGTTCTAGTGACCTTGGTACATGCTATCAGAGGAGAAATGTACAGCACCAACACAGCTATAAATCTATTGATCTTCAGTGGAGTCTTACCTGTAAGAAATGCTAGTGGAATGGGAGGCACAAAGCTTGTGAGTATAACTAACCAATATCAAATTTGATCTAAGGCCCACCCCACAAGATGAAACCCATACCAGACCATGAACCTGAGGTGAGATAGCCCAGGGACCTATGGTAAAATCAAATACAAATACAAATACTACTACTACTACTATTAATATAATTTAAAAAATAAAAATAGCTATAATGACATTCTACTGTACTCATAGAATACTACCATGTTCAGCCATCAGTAGAGAAACTTCCGCCTGCAGCATATGGGAACAAATACAGAGACCCACACCAAGACAATATGTAGAGAGTGAGCGGTCTTGAAACACTCAGCCCTAAATGGGGTGTCTCCATCAAATACCTACCCTCATGACTCAGGTAACCCTGAGGAAGAGGAGAAAGAAAGAGTGAAAGAGCCAGAGGGGATGGAGGACACCAAGAACACCAAGCCCTCTAAAACAACATGAGCAAAGCTCTTGTGAACTCCCAGAGACTGAGACAGCGTGCACAGGGCTGACATGGATCTTTACCATGTATAGGGTCCTAGAGCTGAAAGGAGAAATAGACACATCTCCCACCCCTGAACCAGAAGCTATCTCAATTGGATAGCTACTTGCAAATGGAAGTTTAATTTTCTCCAAGAGAGCCTCAATGGGGACACAAACTACTCTGAAGTTTAGGCTGCATGCCCAGCAGTAGATGGCCAACAGAAAATGAACTCAATGGTGTCTTTGGAGGTACTTTGCATATATGTTATGGCTTTCAGTTTAGTTTGTTTATGGGATTTCTTAGCATGAGATGGAGATGGTATCTATATCCATGTGTGTTTCTTATGACTTTTCTTGGTCTTTTTTCTTCTGTTTTATTTTTTTCTATTCCAATATGTTGGTTGTCTTATTGTATTATATTTTAATATTGAGCCAGGCGGTGGTGGCGCACGCCTTTAATCCCAGCACTCGGGAGGCAGAGCCAGGCGGATCTCTGTGAGTTCAAGGCCAGCCTGGGCTACCAAGTGAGTTCCAGGAAAAATGCGCAAAGCTACACAGAGAAACCCTGTCTCAAAAAACCAAAAAAAAAAAAAAAGAAATATTTTAATATTGTCCCTTAGTACTCCAAAAGGGGGTGGATCTGTGTGACAGGGGAGGTGGGGAAAGAAGTGGGAGGAATAGAGGGAGTGGAAACCATAATCAGGTGTGTTATATGTGGAAAAACCTATTCTCAATAAAAGGGAAAATGCCTTATTTTTACAAATTTACAAAAAATACAATTTTTTTTACAAATTTTCAAAAAATTAAAAAATATTTGCATGAACAACTTTTGTCTAATGGAATATAATCCTATTTTGCATATTAAAAAGAATACAGGCTGGGGGGGGGTGGTTGCGCATGCCTTTAATCCCAGCACCAGGGAGGCAGAGCCAAGCAGATCTGTGTGAATTCGAGGCCAGCCTGGTTTACAGAGCGAGATTCAGGACACCAAAGCTACACAGGGAAACCCTGTCTCAAAAAAACAAACAAACCAACAAAAAATAAAAAGAAGAAGAAGAAGAAGAGGAAGGGGAAGGAGAAGGGGAAGGGGAAGAGGAAGGGGAAAGGGAAGGGGAAGGGGAAGGAGAAGAAGGGGAAGGAGAAGAAGAAGAAGAAGAAGAAGAAGAAGAAGAAGAAGAAGAAGAAGAAGAAGAAGAAGAAGAAGAAGAAGAAGAAGAGAAGAAGAAGAAGAAGGAGAGGAAGGGGAAGGAGAAGGAGAAGGGGAAGAGGAAGAGGAAGGGCAAAGGGAAGGGGAAGGAGAAGAAGGGGAAGGAGAAGAAGAAGAAGAAGAAGAAGAAGAAGAAGAAGAAGAAGAAGAAGAAGAAGAAGAAGAAGAAGAAGAAGAAGAAGAAGAAGAAGACAAACAGTTGTTTTGGAATTCTTCTATCTTAAACCAAATGTACAGAAGTACAATGATGCTTAATGAAAAAGAAGACAAAGCTAATGTTTGAACCCAGAAGGGCAGAACCAGGAACTGCACTGAAATGTAGAGTGAGCCCCCTCAAGAGTGAGAAGGAAACTAACAGAGAGGCTTAACTACACAGCAGTGGACCAAGTATGCTTTTGAGAAGAGATATGAGTGTAACGGCTCATCTCAGACGTCATCTTGAGAACATGTAGAGTCATTTGGAAAATGGGCCATATGCCTGTGAGGAGTTGTCTTGATTTTATTAATTGAAGTGAAAAATCTCATCCACTGCAGATGGCAAGATTTCCTGGCTGGGATCCTAGACTATGTAAGCGCAGAAAGGGAGCTGAGCAATACTATGCATGCATTCATCATTCTCTGCTCTCTAATTGTGAATAAAATGTGACCAGATGCCTTCAGTTCTCACTGCCTTGATTTCCTCCACCATGGTGGATGAAACTTTGAAGTGTGAGCCGCAATAAGCCTTGTCTCCATTAAGTTGCTTTTGTCAGCATATTTTATCACAGCCATGCACAAAGAAACTAAGACAATGAGGAAGAGGCATATTTAAAAGATTAAATAGAAAAAGCTATCTCAGCAGGCAAGAAGAAACCTCAGATAAGGCTTATTCTGGGGAGTTTAAAGTAATGATAGCCCCACTCTTCCTTCAGGGAATTAACAAGGGAGATATGTTTCACTCAAAGAGGGAGAACTGGAAATCAGGGCATGATAATACGATATGCTTTGTTTTTAATAGGAAGCTGGAAATACTTGACTAATAATACACAATAAGTAGTTAAGCTGCTAAGTTTTGAAATTCAACTACCTAACTGGAACAGTATAAATGCTTGAGAGAAAGAATGGAATGAAAGTAGAGTCCACTTCAGCATGCTACATAGGAAGATGAAGCAATGAAAGAAAGTTGGGAGGAACTGTTGAGGACTGGAGGCAAACAATAAAGAATATTAATGGGATTATTCAAAGATTGAATGATTCATAGTAACACATGCAGCAGACAGATCTAACAAGATAAGTAGAGAAATTGCTTCTGAATATTAAACAAACCACCAGAGCCAGTGAAGAGAACAGTGTCCTAAATGGAGGAAAGCTAGTTTTCATATAATGAAGAAAGGTGGCAAAAATTAAGCAGTAAAAAACATATTTCTAGTATCCAGATAATTAACATTAATGTACTCTTACAATCAATAATTCTCAGAGTTGCTAGAGATCTTAGAGATCTCAGTTCAATACCTCACGGTAAAACTGTCCTGAAGGTTGGCAATAAAATTGCTATAATTTAACTTCCAGGAACTTTGGGGGAAGCCACTGTATCAGAACTTAATTTATTCATCTATTTAAAGGTCCATTCACTATGTGGGTAACATAGTGATTTGAGTACATATATAGTTCTCTTGGTGGTTAGCCCAGTGTGCTTTTTAAGTACCTATTTAGTTCAATGGTTGTTATATCCCTATATTAGCTTTAAAACATCTCTGACATAGGTTTTCAAAATTACCTGGTTGACAGCTCTTGCAATCACTTTCTGCTTACAGTCATAGAAGTTGGTAGTAACTTTTGTATGCTCTACAAACATAAAACCAAGCAAAATGGACAAAGTAAAATGAATTGATATGGTATAATATGCTGCTCCCATCACATCTAATTTAAAAAATAAAAATTCATGGAAGAAAAGTGATTTTTGTTCTCTCAGCAGCTATCACTTTAAATAGCTTTTTGGTTAGGAGTAGGATTTGGTGACCACTTGTCCTCTCTGTGCTGGAATTTTATCTGGCTTACACTTGTGCAGCAGGTCTTGTGAATGCTATCACAGTCTCTTTAAGTTGACTTGTACATCATCCCTGTTGTGTCTGTAAAATGCTGTTTTCTTGGAGTCATCCACCATCTCTAAATGTTACAGGCTTTCTGTCTCCTCTTCCACAATGATCACTGAGCATGGAGGAGAGGGTTAAAATACAGACATCCCATTTAGGGCCAACCTCTTCAAAAGCCCTTAATCTATATATGCTGTCTAATTGTGGGTCTCCTATACAAAATCCTAAACAAAATCTGAGGAAGGTAAAGGCCCTGACTCAGCACTATCATCTCGTAAAAGTCTTTCTTCAACTCCTTCCTTATACTCTTTCTATAGCTTAAGAATATTGTTTTCCCACAAGGGAAAATGTTAATAGAGACAGTTTATCCCAAGAAATTATGGAACACTTAACTCAGAGTCTTTTAAGGACTGAAAGATAATATTGACTATCCTGTATGCCTTAAAGTATATCTAATAGATAAAGTATATCTCATCTATTCAGAAATGTCAATGAGGTAAACATAAGTGTTGAAGAGAAAGAAACACTGTTTTGAAGATAGATAGAGCTTTTAGAATATCATGAGGCATAAAATTACAGAATTTTCTGTGTGGTTTAACTTGAGATTAATGTGACTCATATATTCTCGGGAGCTTCATGACCTACCAGAAACAGTGCTAATGTATCTCTCACAAAGCAATGCTTCTTATTCAATAGGTACATGTACTTGCTAATGTAATTATCACCCATTTCTTCCATGAGATTACTGAATATAGTTAGAGTTGAGGGCCTCCATAAGGTTATAAACTGTTAATGGGATTCAAAGTTTCTTGGAGATATCACCTGAGTCTTGTTCATAGGGAGGTACTTGATTTTGCTAAGGTCTACACCATTAATGTGACCTACTCTAAGTCAGTTTCTAAAAGGTCCAAATGGAAAGTCAACTTTGACAGTTTCAGGCAAAAAAATCATTATGCTTCTGTAGTTATTTCAATATGAAATTATTTTCCTAAATGAGGAGGGGTTCAATTTTGCTTGCTGTATGACAGAACACAGTCCATTATGGCAGGGAAAGCATGGTGACAGGAGCCTGGATTGGGTAGCCATATCATATGTCCTCACCCAGCAGAGAGAAATGAATGAATGCTTATATCACTTTTTCATTTTTTTCAGGCTAGGACACCATCCCAATGAATGGTGTCACCAAAGTTCAGAGTAGACAATCCATACTCAGTCGAATCCTCTGGAGACTCCCTCATGAACCCTCAAAGGGATTCTATGGGGTCTCTACATCCTATCAAAGTGACATGAAGATAAGCTATTATAGTTCTACCTCTTGTTTACTTGATATCACAACATATCAGTTTGAATCATAATATTCCACCCATAGCACCTAAAATTCTTGACCCATTTTGTTTTTTCATCTGATAACGCCAAATGCTTTATTTACTTTCTGATGGTATCACAGCTGTTTTCAGTCCCAACACTGTATACATCTTCAAAGTCCAAATTCCCTTCTGGGTATGAAGGAAATCTCTTTGTCTGTGAACCCCTATGAGCCCAATAAACAAGTATTATACTTCCAATATACTATTGCATCAACTACCTAGTCTCATTCTAAAAGTAAAGAATAGGGGCATATCAAGAAAAGATCACAAAAAGGCAAGACCCAGTCCCACTGCACCAGATCTTACGTCTCTATGTCAGGCACCTGAGAATGATGATAGAATCATCTGTGTTATAATGGCCAAGGGCTGTGCCCCCCTTTAGGGTCAGCCTTTAGCAACAAACATAGCCTCTCTCATGTGGAGCTCTACCCTGTGCCTGCATATTCCTGTGGCAAACACCTCATTTTCCTAGCATTTATGACAACTCAAATTAACTTAGGTTTTATATTCACAGCTTCATGCTGTGAATTCAATTGCATTGAAATTTCAAGGCTTCTCTCTGAAACCTCATGAGCATGAATTGCATGCTCAATATTTCTCTCACAACTCTGGTCTTTCCATTTCTTACCAAAATTATCCATTATCCTCACCTTTCAGCACTGTAGGACTTCTCTATCCCATTGCTCAAAATTCTTCTACATTCCTCCCACAAAATAGTTCAAAATTCATATGAGACACATGTTGAAATTAGCACATTAAGGTTCCACACTTTGGTACCAGTGTTTGCATATTACTTATTTTCCTTCTTACCATAACTATATACCCAGTAAGAAACAGCTCCAGGAAGAACAGGATTAATTTGGCTCAGAGTTTGAGTAGGTATAGTCCACCATGGCAGAAAAGGCATGGAGGCAGAAGCCTGAGGGGCTGGTTACTTCACATCTGGAGTCAGGTACATACTCAATTCTTATTCATCTTTTATTGTCATTTTGTTCAAAATAATTTCATGCTATATATGTCCCTGTGGTGATATTTTATTTGTGCTGGAATGTGGTGATATTTTATTTGTGCTTTAATAAATAAAATTTCCCTTCAGATCAGAGGAAATAGCAAGCCATATTGCTGCAGGCTGCAGGAATATATCATAAGAACTCAGCTGGTTATGGCAAAGTCACTACCTGGAAGGATCCGGGAATTCCTCCAGAGGAAGCCAAATTCCAAGGAGTTTTTGGTGTTATTTGGCTTGTTATATATCAGCTGTATTCTGTTATGAAAACCGTGTATGCCTTCATAATTTTCCCAATTGACTTTTCCCTAATAAGGGCTAACAGTGTGGATTGATCACTCTCTGGACATACACATTCCAGGTATTTGGAGAACAGCCTCAGGAAAGGCTTTCTCTGGAATCAGATATCTACTTTAGCCACTTTCAAGGACTAACAGTGATAACAGCCCACATGCAAGTCTCCTGATTTAAGATAAATTCCACAAGGAGACACTGCCTAGGTCAGGTGAACGTTAAATAATAGCTTTACACAGTTTAGTTTGGACCCTCCTTTCTTACACAACCTTACTAATAGACCACTAACTTCTTTCCTAACCACTTCTAGGAATGTAGACTGAGCACATAGATCCCCTTTTTGATATGCTAACTGCTCATTATCACTCAGTTGACCTCTTTTACCACTCTCATTTTGGATTGTAAAAGAAAGCCTGGTGGTCGCTGCCTAAGGAAAACTGTTACCTACCTTTATGACCCTGTAGAATTCAAGCCTGGTGACCTTGCTCAAGCAGGGGCTTGCTATAACTGGATTCCTGGAACACTTAGGTAGAACTCAGAGAACGGAGGATGGAGAGGAGAAAAGAGAATGGAAGATCTAGATGGGTCAGAACTTGAGAGGAACAAACGGAGATGGAGAAGAACTAGATTACAGAGTTAGAATGAGATGGAAGATGAGGAAGAGCCAGATGGAGAACAAGATAAGAGAGAAGGAGATGGAAGAGGAGATGATACGGGAAAGAACTAGATAGATGAGAACCTAGAAGGGACAGAACTAGATGAAGGAATTAAGATAGAACCTAGAGGGGACAACAGATAAATATAAAGAGAAATTGGACAAGAAAGGAGCTAAAAGTGAGAGCAGAGTATACGCTTGTAGAGAGAAAACTGACAGAATAATAAAATGTATGGACTAAGGAATTTCGTGTACATAGATTCATTTCTTTACATCAAAGATTAATTATCAGCTGGTTGTAGATTCTTCCTAGACCCTAGGAGGAGACTATTGAGGAGCTGGGCCCCCATAGTCCCTGATACCATATTAAGTAAACAAAGAAGTCAGGCAGCAGCAGCACATGCCCTTAATCCTATCACTTAGCAGGCAGGGTCTCTGTGTGTTCAAGGCCACACTAGGGACCAGAGCCAAAAATGGTGACACATGCCTTTAATTCCAGTACCAACCATAGAGTTCTGGAGGCCTGAAGTGACAGAGCTGGCCAGGAAGAGGAAGTGATGTAGTTAGACAGAGAGCAAATAAGAGGGCAGAACAGCAATGCAATAAAGGCATGGGTAGACAGGAAGTAACTCGCATTTGGAAGCTGCAGAGTTGATGAGGTAAGGTTAGCTGGTGGCTCTTTCCCTATTTCTCTGATCTTTCTAAGGCTTTCACCACTATATTTGGCTCCATGTTTTTTATAAAATAAGCCCATTTAGAAATTCATTTACATGTCCCTATGATAACAACAGCATGGAGGATAACAAGTATTCAATATCTAAAATACTGGAGTGAAGAACTGTAGAATGAGATTTAGGAAAATATTGAAGTTTCTAAAGCTGATTAATTTAAAAATCCCTTTCCCAGTAGTGATTCTTTTTTTCAAATAATTTTTTTATTTGAAAAATTTTTCTTTCTTCTTACATATCAACCCCTGTTCTCCCTCCCTTTCCTTCTCCTGATCCCCTCCATCAACCCCCATCCCACTCCCATCCCCTCCTCATAGAAGGTAAGGTTTCCCTTGGGTAGTTAACACAGGCAGGCATACCAAGTTGGTGCTGGACCAAGCCCCTCCCTCCCTCCTGCATCAAGGCTGAGTAAGGCATTGTACCACAGGGAATGGGCTCTAAAATGCCAGTCCGTGTACCCAGAATAAGTCCTGGTCCCATTGCCAAATACATCAAGCCATGCAACTTTCACCCACATTCAGAGGGCCTAGTGCAGTCCCATGCAGGCTTCCCAGCTGTCAGTCCAGAATTCATGAGCTCCCACTAGCTTGAGACAGCTAATTCTGTGGTTTTTCCCATCATGATCCTGAACCCCCTTGCTCCTATAATCCTTCCACCCTCTCTTCAACTGAACACCAGGATCTTGGCCAAGTGCTTCCCAGTAGTGATTCTTAAAGTCAAACACAAGTTTGGCAACATGTTCCATTTTTATTTTGTAATGAATTGGAAATAAAGATGCTCCTTAATTTGTATCACTTAATAAATTTTCATTTTGCCTGTGTGCAGAAAATGTCACCAACCACTTTGGACATAATTATCAATATCAAAGGAATATACTCTATGAATCTTTTCTATGATCATTCATAAGTGACATTGTTTCTTAGAAAAACAAACAAAAGCTTCACAGCCCATTTAAGTTGTAGTGTACATTCTAAGAGATATTTTGGAGTACTTTTTGTTGTGACTGACAGCCAACTAAAAAGTGTGTTTCTTCAGTATACATTCTTTGCTTTAAAATGGTTAATACTTACAGTATCTTATTTTTCTTCATTTAGTAGTCATTTATGCTTAAAAAAGTCTAAATTTCTGTGCTAAGTTACTTTTCAGCATACAGATCATGGTGCATGAAGCTATATTTATGCTTTCCAGTTGGGTCTGTAAGTCAAAGGAGAGTAAGAAGTCAAGATTTCTCCTTTTGGAAATTTGTCATGTGTCATGGATTAAATCATACCCAAGAATTAAAACACAAGTGGAAGAATAGATGATAGGAACTGGCTCCCTCACATATTTTAAGATTTAAATTATATTTGCTTCAGTATCATTCTAGGTATTGTGTAGCTCCATTATTGAAACTTAGAAGGCATTTTCTAAAATGTGATTACAGAAATTTCAGAAACATATCCTTACCAGCAAAATTTCATAGAAATCTTTCAAAATTTAGTTTTACCCCATTTTTAGCCAGCTGGAGAAGTAATTTTCCTGACTCTAGCTTAGTCCAACACTGGATGGAATCAGGCTTGGGCACTGTCTGTGGGCAGATTGTGGCTTTAAGTGAAGAATTATAGCAATGAGAACAACATATTTGTCCTGTGTGCCACTTATCTGGTGGTTTGGCAGAGAAAGCCTTAAATTTGTGTCTGTACCAGTATGTATTACTTTAGCTGGTTCCTATTAAATATAATAATTCAATGTTTCTCTTTAGGATATTTCTTCTTGACTCAAAAATTTTCATTAATGTTTGCAGTTCAGCAAAAGACAAAAGCATAGGTTGTTTTTATCATTCTTCTTGCTGTCTCATACAAGCACATCATTGAATCCTTTTATTGTTTTAGTTTAATCCTTCTGTTGGGCACACATTTGATAAGGTGAGAACAATTGCTACTTGTGGCCTCAACAAAATTTTCAGAAAAAATTTCTCCTTTTATGCATCCTTTTAACTTTAGAAATGACATAGTTATAAGTATTACAGAATGACAGTGTTGATTGTAAAAGTAACCTCATGTATCACAATTTATGTAATTTTCTCATAATAAATTCCCTTTGCTATATACTATCAAATAGGTTTTATGTTTACTTATAAGTAGAAATTGCTACTTAATCTTGATGTCACCATCATGTACTTCATTTGGAAAATAAGGCAATTATTTATAAATATGAGCTGATGCATTTTTATTCAGAAATTACAATATATTTTTACTGATTAAAATGTACAAACAGCAAAAGATATCCCTCCATATACATAGTTCTATAATTCAGTTTCTTAGTATAATATCATTTCAGTGGAGTACGCAAATTCAAAAATTGTGAATTCATCATATTTTTGAAAAACAAAACTATAGTTGAAATCTGGTTAAAATTTGATCTTGGATATGCCAAGACCATACTAGAAAATCATCTAATGAGCTCTAATTTAACTACTTATGTGCACTGTAACCTTAGAATCATCCAAAGACTTATAAATAGGGACAAATAAATCAGAAATTAGACATTATAATGTGGTATTGATTTGTGTTTCAATATTTGAAGATGGAGAAGGTAATGGAAGCTGTTATTTATGCATACCAGAACAATCATTTTTCTACTGGCACATTCACCTCCCATCAGGCCTCTACAAGAGTATGAGTTTTTCTTATGAGTTCCACATGCTTATCTCATGATGGAGAATTGAGACAATCTTAGATGATTCATAATATGATTACATTGGAAAAGGGTAAAGACATTTATATAATCTAATTTAGAGGAGAGAAATATGAGAGATGTCAATCATTTTTCCTTTAATTTGTTAATTTACAAAAGTATGTTTAAGTCAGTATGTATTCTGCTTTTAAGTGAAATAATAAACTCATGCCTGTCTTCAATCTTCAAGGAGTTTACAGGAGTATTTTATATCTATATGATTCAAGATACAATCCTAAATGACTTTTACTCTTAAAAAATAAGAAAATATTAATTTTTATCAAGAGAACATGAGAATGCATAGCTATTGTTAGTAGGTAGTAATTGTAACATAGCTACTATATAAATTATCTTAAATGTTATGAGAGATTGTAGAAATTCTAAGATAAGATCCATTGGGTCCTCTAGAACGGAAAAAAAAACTTACAAAATTTGAACTAAAACAATCAGAATGTAGTTTTGCAAGGAACATTGGAAGCTGTAAAAGGAGGTCATTTAGTTAGGAAACAGTTATTAAGTGGAGAATATCCAACCTTGAGAAGGAAGACTTTGAGAAAGATCAAAGGTATTCCTGGATGTATGTGTCTGTCATACATGCACAATAGAGTCAAAGAAGGAATTGAATTAGAAAATGACAGAGATATGTCTTAGAATAAGTCATGACTTAAAAAGACATTAATTCACATTTGAAAAATACTAAGCAAACCCCAGGTGTTGCAAGATTTTGACCACACTGTGAACCCCAAGATTGTGTTATTTACTGGAAAAACCTGCTTCTGGCTGTGGTATGGTTCAACCCTTGCACACACCTTTAATCCAAGAACTTTCTGCTTGAATATTGTAAACAGTATTAAATAAAAGCAACCTCAGGTCAAGAGGTGGAACAAGTAACCACTTGATAGAAAATAACCACAGAGAGTATGTTGAAGCTAAGAGGAGAGAGCGAGAGACCCACACAGGAAGTAGAAGGGAGGGGCATCTGGTTGGAGAAGTTATTGTTTGAGATGGTGTAGGAGACAGCTCTCTTTCTGGGAAGATGGCAGAGGGTGGAGCAGCTGGGTGCTTTCTGGCCTCTCTGAGCCAGCAGATTTTTACCCCAGCATCTGGCTCCCGAGTCTTTATTCATAAAATAGAATGATAGAGGCTTGGTTAAAAACAACAGCCAAGAAACATAACCAAACTTTTCAAAAGAAAATTTGTAGACAATACCCTGAGACCAGACGATGATTACATCCAATACTACATAGGTACATAAATGTGTATGTCTGGATGAAAATGAATAACCAACCCTAACCTACTTCACATCAGAAAGTGTGAAAGACAGAAGACAACACTTTAAACAAACTAATAAAACAAACTCTTGAAAGTTAACATATACAAAGCAACCATCCAGCCTATGAGAATTCAAATTTTATATTCCATGGACATGGTCTTTCATTACGTAGGAGCAATAAAGTTATATTCATATAGGAAGAAAATGAAAACAAAGGCACAATATCATTTATCTGAAGTGAACCTACCCAAAATGCATTTCAGATGAAATACTCAAGACAGAAGTGAAATAACAGAGTAACTCAGACCTTTGAAAAGTATAAAGATACATTCTGGTTCCATGGCAGCTAGTTCTCCTGGGAGGAGACTTTATGGCCAAATCTAGCTTCTATCCTCTGGTTCTTTTTTTTTTAATTTTTATTTTTATTTTGCAATACAATTCAGTTCTACATATCAGCCACGGATTCCCTTGTTCTCTCCCCTCCCGCCCCCCTCACCTTCCCCCAAGCCCACCCCCCATTCCCACCTCCTCCAGGGAAAAGCCTCTCCCGTGGACTGAGATCAACCTGGTAGACTCAGTCCAGGTAGGTCCAGTCCCCTCCTCCCAGGCTGAGCCAAGCGATCCTGCATAGGCCCCAGGTTTCAAACAGCAAACTCATGCAATGAGGACAGGACCCAGTCCCACTGCCTGGATGTCTCCCAAACAGATCAAGCCAATCAACTGTCTCACCCATTCAGAGGGCCTGATCGAGTTGGTGACCCCTCAGCTATACATATACACAATGGAATACTACTCAGCAGAGAAAAACAATGACATCATGAGGTTTGCAGACAAATTGATGGATCTAGAAAAAATCATCCTGAGTGAGGTAACCCAGACTCAGAAAGACAAACATGGTATGTACTCACTCATAGGAGAATACTAGATGTGGAACAAGGATGACTGGACTGCTACTCACATCACCAGGGAGGCTACCTGGAAAACAGGACCCCAAGAAAGACACAGGGATCACCCAATAACAGAGAAATGGATGAGATCTACATGAACAGCCTGGACATGAGTGGGGATAATGAAGGGCGAGGGTTGAGGGAAAAACAGCTTGGGAGAGCGGGATATCCCAGCTGGATCAAGAACAGAGAGGGAGAACAAGGAATAGGAGACCATGGTAAATGAAGACCACATGAGAATAGGAAGAAGCAAAGTGCTAGAGAGGCCCACAGAAATCCACAAGATACCCCCACAATAGACTGCTGGCAATGGTCGAGAGACAGCCAGAACTGACCTACTCTGGTGATGGGATGGCCAAACACCCTAATTGTCCTGCTAGAAACCCCATCCAACTACTGAGGGATCTGGATGCAGAGATCCATGGCTAGGCCCCTGGTGGATCTCTGGGAGGCCAATTAGTGAGAATGAGGAGGGTTTATATGAGCGAGAATTGTTGAGACCAAGGTTGGATAAAGCACAGGACAAATAGCCAAAAGAATGGAAACACATGAACTATGAACCAATATCCTCTGGTTCTTGTGTCCAAAGTATATAGTGTCTTCAGCAATAGGAACTTACCTTCAACCTCTGGGCAGCAACCAAGGGCAACAACTGTCACCTATAATGTTTTTTATTTTTATTTTTATTTTATTTTATTTTATTTTACAATACAATTCAGTTCTACATATCAGCCACGCATTCCTTTGTTCTCCCCCCTTCCACCCCCCTCCCCTTCCCCTCAGCCTACCCCCTATTCCCACCTCCTACAGGGCAAAGCCTCCCCCGAGGACGAGGACTGAGATCAACCTGGTAGACTCAATCCAGGCAGGTCTAGTCCCCTCCTCCCAGGCCAAGCCAAGCGACCCTGTATAAGGCCCAGGTTTCAAACAGCCAACTCATGCAATGAGCACAGGACCCGGTCCCACTGCCTGGATGCCTCCCAAACAGATCAAGCCAATCAACTATCTCACCCATTCAGAGGGCCTGATCCAGTTGGTGACCCCTCAGCCATTGGTTCGTAGTTCATGTGTTTCCATTTGTTCGGCTATTTGTCCCTGTGCTTTATCCAACTTTGATCTCAACAATTCTTGCTCATATAAACCCTCCTCTTTCTCACTAATTGGACTCCCAGAGCTCCACCTGGGGCCTAGCCGTGGATCTCCTCCTCCATTTCCCTCAGTCATTGGATGGGGTTTCTAGCATGACAATTAAAGTGTTTGGCCATCCCATCACCAGAGTAGGTCAGTTCAGGCTGTCTCTCGACCATTGCCAGCAGTCTATTGTGGGGGTATCTTTGTGGATTTCTGTGGGCCTCTCTAGCACTTTGCTTCTACCTATTCTCATGTGGTCTTCATTTACAATGGTCTCCTATTCCTTGTTTTCCCTCTCTGTTCTTGATCCAGCTGGGATCTCCTGCTCTCCCAAGCTCTCTTTCCCTTGACCCTCACCCTTCATTATCTCCACTCATGTCCAGATTGTTCCTGTAGATCTCATCCATTTCTTTGTTATTGGGTGATCCCCGTGTCTTTCTTGGGGTCCTGTTTTCCAGGTAGCCTCCCTGGTGATGTGAGTAGCAGTCCAGTCATCCTTGTTCCACATCTAGTATCCTTCTATGAGTGAGTACATACCATGTTTGTCTTTCTGAGTCTGGGTTACCTCACTCAGGATGATTTTTTCTAGATCCATCCATTTGCCTGCAAACCTCATGATGTCATTGTTTTTCTCTGCTGAGTAGTATTCCATTGTGTATATATACCACATTTTATTTATCCATTCTTCAGTTGAAGGGCATCTAGGTTGTTTCCAGGTTCTGACTATTACAAACAATGCTGATATGAACATAACTGAGCAAATGCTCTTGTGGTATGATTGGGCATTCCTTGGGTATATGCCCAAGAGTGGTATAGCTGGATCTTGGGGGAGATTGATTCCCAATTTTCTAAGAAAGCGCCATATTGATTTCCAAAGTGGTTGTACAAGCTTGCATTCCCACCAGCAGTGGAGGAGAGTTCCCCTAGCTCCACATCCTTTCCAGCATAAGGTGTCTTCAGTGTTTTTGATCTTAGCCATTCTGACAGGCATAAGGTGGTATCTCAGAGTCGTTTTGATTTGCATTTTCCTGATGTTATAATGCTTTGAGAGTCTCTTCAACAAGTATAGCCAACCACTCAAAAGGAGGTTTCTTATGTAAGCATGTAAGACAGTGGTTCTCAACCTGTAGGTTGTAACCCTTTTGGGGTCAAGCAACCCTTTCACAGGGATCACATATTGTATATCCTGCATTTAAGATTTACTTTATGATTCATAATAGTAACAAAATTAAGTACCAATACAATAATTTTATGGTTGGGTGTCAACACAACATGAGGAACTGGGCTGAAGGGTTGCAGCAGTAGGAAGTTTGAGAATCACTGTTCTAAGAGAAGGAAGGAATAGCAGTCCTCTCCAGATATGATACCTATGAACTACAATAACTAGCATGACATGATATCCCTAAGGATTCCATAGAGGCATCCATAACCAACAGTAACCAATAACTCTATAATTGAATTTGAGGTCTGTTTAACAGCAGGGAAATAATGCCTGGTCCTGGAAATTTAGCCAGCTACTCAAGGCTAGAGAAGTCATCTGTCTTGAAGAAAAACCTGTAACTACCCCTCTGCTAAACCAGTTTAATCTCTAACTACAGTCTAAACACTTATCTTTATACCCACAATTAAGGGTAAGTCTCATGCCCCATCAAAAAATGAATATTTTTAACAGGTAGAGATAACAAGAGTGCTTACTAATTTCCTGACCTCTCTGGGTATTACATACGGGACAGACTCATCTGAGCATTCAAAGCTGACATACACAAATGAGACAAAACACTTGCTATTTGTCTTTTCGTGTCTGGATTATTTCACTTGGAATGATTGTTTCTAGCACCAACCATTTGCTTGTGAATTTTATAATTCCATTTTCTTAAGAGCAAATAATGTTCCATTGTGTTTATAACACATTTTCATTTTCCATTCAGTGGTTAACAAACATCTAGAGTGTTTCTATTTCCTGGGTATTATGATTAGAGAATCAATGACCTAGAAGAGTAATTATCTCTGTAGTATGACAAATAATAATTTGGGAATATAACTCAGAGTGTTACAGCTAGGTTATATGTTAGATCTATTTCCAGGTTTTGAGGAATCTCCATATTTGCTACTACAGTGCCTGCAACAGTTTGCACTTCCCCCAGCAGCTAATACCTGCTCTTTTTTGGGTCATATCTATGACAGCATCTGCTGCTATTTTTGTTTTCTTATCTTGGCCATTCTTACAAGAGTAAAATGAAATTTCAAAGTAGTTTTAGTTCTCATTTCTTTTTTGGCTCCAGATGTTGACCATTAAAAAAATAGATTTCTAAGCCACTTGAATTTCATATTTTTGGAACTTCTTGCTTAGTTTCATGTTCCATTTTTATAAGGGTGGCTGTTTTCTTAATGTTTTTATTTTGAGTCTTTGTAAATTCTAGATACTAACCACCTTTCAAATGTATAGCTGGTAAAAATATTTTCCCCATTCAATAGACTGCCTCTTCACTCAAAATTTTCTTTGCTGTACAGAGATATTTTAGTTTCATGTGGTCCTGTTTTTCAATTGTTAATCCTAATGTCTGTGCTACCAGGGTCATGTTCAGAAATTCTTTTTCTGTGCCTAAAAGTTCAAGCACATTGCCTAATTTTTCCTGTATTATATTCAGGGTATCAGATCTTATGCTGAAATCCTTGACCCATTTAGAGTTGAGAAATTTGCTAGGTGAGAGATAAGGATCTAGTTTCATTCTTCTAAGGTAGCTATCCATTTTGATCAGCAGCACTTGCTGAAGATATTGTCTTTTCTTCAGGGTATTTTTTTTTTTTACATCTTTTCAAAAATCAGATGGTTTTAGGTGTTGGGGCTTGGGACTTACATCTGGTTTCTCAATTCTATTCCACTAATCAGTATGACTTTTTATGACACTACCATGCAGTTTTTATTAATATGTCTCAGAAATATAACTTAAAACTAGGAATGGTGATAACTCTGGATTATAAGTATGTGCTTATGTATGTTTTCAAATGAAATTTAGAATTATTTTTCAATTTAATTGAATAATTATATTGAACTTTTGATGGGCATTTGAATCTATAAACTGCTTTTGCTAAGATGGTTATTTTCACAATATTAATTCTACCAATCCATGAGCCTGGGAGGTCTTTCTATCTCCTGATATCAGCATATCAGCAACTAACAGAAATGGGGCACATGTGTTCCCTTTAGATTGGTTATGAACACACAAGTTGCTCAGAATGGCTGGAGCAAATTCTTTTCTCCTGACTGTGAAAAAATGTGTAAGTGGTACATTGGAAGAAAAGCAATGGAAGCAGGAAATTCTCTAAGCAGTGAGATAGTGAATGCATAAGTTAAGTAGCTGTGGGATGTGGCATGATAATCAGTACTGACCAACATCTAATAAACTTTATCTAACTCTTATTTCATTAGAACTCATATATTTGTAAGTCTGGTCTTTATGGGCCAGGTAGACAAATTATTTTGTACCCTTTGCTGAACAGTCATATTCTTAGTTGGCATAGACATAGTTCAAAATTCGTATGGTGTGCTCAGTGCTTTAAGGTCTTTACTATATTATTACACCCATTATAAAGCATGAGAAATAAATATGACACATCAGTATAATCCCCATATTCCAAATTCTGCAGACAATACCTAGTATGTGTCTACATATACTCTTTCACTCTCTATGGATGAGTATGGCAGGGTTGTTTGTGCTAGTCAACAAGCTTGTTCATGTTATAATTTATTACAGTTTCACTATACTGAGATTAATATTTATCATCACATGTTTTTATTGTCTTCGTATTGTTAAATCTGAAATTGAGATAATTAATTTCACATTTGCTATAGTGAACAGCACAATGACCTTGAAATTCGGATAACAAATGGGCCACTTTCTCTATGGAGAAGTTTTATTGCTGTGTTCCTCAAGGCCTTCTAATAGACAACACTCTGTTTCATTCACATAAAACTTAGACCTTGACATTCAATTTTTGTGTCCTTCTGGCTTTTCCAAAGGAGTATTTTATCTTAAGATCCCTTAAATGAACAAGATAACCTATATTGCTATACCCCACACACTCGAACACTTATATATTTGAAAAGAGAGCCAATTTTTCACAGAAGTCTTTATTGTTGGAAATTCAACTGGTGGCCTGTGCCCAAGCCTGTTAAGATTAAAGGCATATTACTTATCTCAGGCTTTGTAAAAAGTTGAGATAAACTATTGAAGTTGAAAGATATTTTAAAGAGTAATTAGTTTCTTTTATAATACTTGTCTTCATAAAAGTTTGTGAAAGAATTTTAGTTGTGTTAATAGTGTAATCATTAAGCCCAGAGTCTTTCAGAAAATGAATCTGTAGAGATCATATTAGAGTTAGGTGTTTGGGTTAGTTTCTTAAGCAACTGCTTTTTAAAAAGGAAAATAAATTACCAGATGAAATTAGATTTTTGGCAGTGCATTAGGAACTAATTGGCTGGATAGTTTACTCTTGAAATCTGGATAGTTTACTCTTAACTGGAAATCTGTGTAAACATAGCCCCAGGCATATATAGAAAGTACAGCTTGCCTTATTTTCATTTTCACTAAAAGCTCTCATCTAAAATTTCCACACCCTTTATCTTAAATGTTTGTGCTGGATAATCTCTCACAGAAAATAGCAACTTTGAATACATATATACATACACACAGATATAGTGTATATATATATATATATATATATATATATATATATATATATATACACACACTATTTATTTCAAGAACCTCATGACCTTAAGGATGCATACTTAGTAGGTAATTAAACATATCTTTTGATGTTTGTAAGTAAACACTGAAGATAACTTCAAAATATAACATCTAAATTATCTATTGTCATCTACAATACTGGTAGCTAAGTCAGAAAAACACTCAACATCTGGTTATTTATATCATTTTTTCTTTTGTTTTTTTTTTTTTGAGACAGGGTTTCTCTGTGTAACAGCCCTAGCACTCCTGAAACTTGCTCTGTAGACCAGGCTGTCCTTAAACTTATAGAGATCAGCCTGCCTCTGCCTCCCATGTGCTGGGATTAAAGGCATGCAGCATCATTACGGACACTATTATTTTGTTAAGTTTATTTTGTTTATTTTGACATTCTAAGTTTGAAACCAAACAGTATAAAATCAATGATATCTTTTTAGTTTTTCTCTCTGTTAGCACAGTGTGGTGGAATCATAAAAAAATGAAGATGATGAATTTTTTTCTAAGTAGCTTTATTTAAAGGGTTTGGGAGATGTTTGGGCTGTTAATTCTAGAATACTATCCTTTAAAAGATAATTTTGTTGTAAACATGAGAGACAAAGAATAGCCTTGCCCTTAATTTTACCATAGTTTAGGTTTATAGGATATACAAAATTTGGGTCAATAAGAGATGGAGAGTTTAGGGCAAGTCTTAATAGTAGGAAAGTAGAGATGGGATGTAAACAGAAGGATTTATTAGACTTGAAAAGAACTCATACAATGCTCCCTGGCATTCACAAGTACAGGCTTTGAAATGAGTGATTCCAGCACAACAGCTGATTAATGCAGATCAGGGTAAGCAATTCTGTGGCCAGTTATTATCTGATTTTGTTTACCTTTCAGGCTCATATGAAATAGTTCACTTTCTTCCTCTTTAAGTGAAATTTTAAAAAGACACATCTAAAAATATAACTTCCACTCAGAGTGGAAGTATAATTCACAGTAGAGGAAAAAGTACCAGCCATATCCACTTGACATTTCCCAGTACACTTTCTATTAGAATCAATTCAACCTTTGCATTGGAAAGGAGAAATCTCATACTAAGTTAGAAGGTTTGAATGGAAAAACAGCAACAACAACAACAAACCAAGGCTGACATTTACTCTAGACCCCTCAAAATAGTAAGAAAACCTCATGAATTTAACCAAGTAGTGCAGTGGTCCTGTGGTCTGTTCTCCCTTGCTTGCTTCTATTATTTTTCCTTTTAAGTTTGAAGAAAAGATGTGAAGTTGTGGAAAGAACCCTGATTCAAAGACATGGGAAAACTGAAACATCTCTTCCGTACAGTCCATAAAACATTTTTTTGTGAACTCAAACTTCCTCAGCTGCTAAATATGTCTGGATTTCCAGGAGAAAAAGCCCAATCCCTCTATACTTAAAGGCAAGGTCAAATCCTTTTACAACTCAGCCAGAGAAGTATTGTTCATCAAACTGAGAGTCAGTATTTCTAGATGAAGACGCAAATGAATTTACATAAAAGCAACAGATATGTCTAATTAAACAGATATCAATTCTTTTCTTGTAATATATGTTCAGTAGAAGCAGATCTAAGTCAGAGTGTATAGATTGACATTCTGTGCAGTTGAATTTATCAGGATAATAGTTTTAATAATTTCGATTGAGGTTTGTCTTCAAAATTTAAATAAATTCAGTAGAGGCATTGTTTTTTACTGTTGAGTATATGTACCATATTTTCTTTATTTTTCTTTTTTTATTTTAACCTTGACTCTTAGCTTTATTTTTATAACTTGTCATTATTTTAACCTTGACTCTTAGCTTTATTTTTATAACTGGTGATGTGGTGGTTCACAAATGTCCATGTGGCAACTGAGAGTCTGAGACATGGCAAACACTGCCATGAGTTTAAGGGCAGACAGGGCTATAGGGTGTAACCTTCTCAAAATATCAAAAACAGAATAAAAATGACAAAAAAACAATAGCACACACCAGTATTTAAATATTAAATGTAACTTTCGCAGCATAGACTTATTTGACTTACTGATAGATATAGGGCATCAGAAGACTTTAAATATTTCAGGGTTTGTCAAAATTCTAGTAGCATTTATCAACACTTTTGTTCCATGTATCATGAACTAATATTACATTGTATTATATTGCACCGATTACAGTATGCATTCAACTCATTGATAAGATTTGAGATGTTTTCCCTTCATGGCTATTGCCAATAAAAATGTGAGGTAAGTGTTCATGTACAAGTGTTTGTGTACATCTGTATTTATCTCTCTTAGTAACATACAGAGAGTGAAATTACTACCTCATATGGTAACTCCATAGTACCACATTTTCTTAATCCACTATTTACTTGAGGGGCACCTAGGTTGTTTCCAGGTTCTGGCTATTATGAATAATGTTGCTATGAACATAATTGAACATGTGTTCTTGTGGTATGGTTGAGAATTCTTTGGATATATACCCAAGAGTATATACTGCTGGGTCTACTGAATGTCCCAGGCTCTGTTGACTCTCCATGGGAGGCCTTACCTTCTTCTAGGAGGGAATAGGGAGGTAGGTTGGGGGGAGGCTGGAGGGGCAGGAGGGGGAAAGAGAGGGATCTGTGATTGGTATGTAAAATGAGTAAAAAATTCTTAGTAATAAAATAAAATTAATTAATATTAACAAAAATCATTATATGATCAAATACAGGAAGAAAGGTTTGTTTTAAGGTAGACTGGGGTCTGGCATCTAAGAATATGCTCTTTGATTACCTTTTATTCATATGGTCTTTATAGTCCTAATCTTTTGAACTTTGATTCTTGTTGTTAAGCAAATCACTTTCTCAGAAGTCAAATGACATGTCCACTCTCATTCTTTATCTTTTAAGAAAATGAATAAAGAATGTTCAGAATATTCTATGAATGGTTCTCATTTATTTTTGAGAAAAATTTCACATGTGAATCTATCTGAATATTATGGCACTTCCTTTATTAAATACAATTAAAATATTTGGGATGTACATACATGGACATGATGACAGTTTAATTTGGATGTTATCTTACTCTACACTATTTTTGTACTTATTAATTGCCTTTTTGGGGAACTGTTGGCATCACAGAATGAAGCTTTTGGAGCATATGATTGAGTTTAGAATGCTAAGGAATATAGGCCTAAAGTGTTCAACCATTATCTCTTTGCAGGATTACCTTAAGTTTAGCATGAATAGTCTTACACAACTAAAATATACAGTTTACTATGTGGAAAGTTGAAAAATACATTATGTTCTACATTGTGAAAGGACCTATCTCTCCAACAGTATTCTCAGACAAGGAAAACAAAGCGTTAAATGTCCTTGTGGTATACTGGTCACATCAGCAAAATTTTGCTTATAGAATAATCTCCAGAAATTCATAGTAGTAGCCAGTATTGCATGGAGAATGACCAGGACTGGGAAAAGCAACAATTATTATATACTAGGAATCACTTTGATGTTATTTTCTTCATTGTTTTCCTCAGTGGACATAATGTTCCTAGAGTGTATGCCAGAGTTATTTCTCAGATCACAAAAAGTGAGATGAGCAATTGACTAATGTATATATATATATATATATATATATATATATATATATACACACATATATATGTATATATACACGCATACATGTATGCATATATATAAATATATATATATATATATATAAATGTTTACTAAATAGTTTGAACAGTCAAATATTTGCATTGTTTAAACATTGTTTAAACATTGTCACAGTGTTTGGAAATTGATATTATTCTCTATTACTGAAGTCATGAAGAAAAAAATGATACATTGTAAGTTGCTTATGTAGTTACTAGATTTATAAAGATTGGAAGCTGGGTCATTGGTGTCACTAGAGCAACAAAATTGCTTCCTAACCTGATGTTGCTAAAGATGATTATGGTATTTGCAGTATTAATAAGTTCCATTTACCTCTGAGTTTGCAGGTTAGCATAGAACCACAGGACTATTAATTTATGATTCATCCTCCAGGCTAATACTTTTTTAATGCTTCTCTTTTCACTTTCACTCTTTCTCCCTCTTTCTTCTTCCCTACATGCTCCCTCTCTCTGCTTTGGTTTCACATTGTAATTCAAAAGCATGTGTTTCTTTTTTAAATTATTTTCTCATAAAATGCATCTCAACTACAACCTCCCCTACATCTACTCTCCCATGTTTCCGCCATCAGTCCTCTCCTCCAGATGCACCGCTCCTCTCTTCTTTCAGAAAAGAGAAAGCCTCCCAGGGGTATCAACCAAACATGGCATTAAAAAGACTGCTGCAAATATCACTCTGTATGCTGTGAATGTGTTGCTCTGATTGGTTAATAAATAAAAAGCTGATTGGTCAGTAGCCAGGCAGGAAGTATAGTATAGGTGGCACAAGCAGAGATGAGAATTCTGAGAAAAGGAAGACTGAGTTAGGAGTCACCAGCAAGACACAGAGGAAGCAAGATGTGAAGGCAGAATTGAGAAAAGGTACCAAGCCACGTGGCTAAACACAAATAAGAATTATGGGTTAATTTAAATATAAGAGCTAGTCAGTGGTAGGACTGAGCTAATGGCGGGGCAGTTTTAATTAATATGAGCCTCTGTGTGTTTACTTGGGTCCAAGTGTCTACAGGACTGGCGGGTAAGAGAGATTTGTCCTGATCATGGGCCAGGTGGGACACAGGAAAACTTCAGCTACAAAAGACAAAATAACACTAGACATAAACCCTCATATAAAGACTTAACAAAGCAACCCAGAAAAGGGTCTCAAGAGCAGGCAAATGAGTCAGAGACACTCCACTCCCACTGTTAGGAGTCCCACAGTCTGTGAGCCATGGGCTCTAGAGATGGATTAGTCATTAAAGGTTAGGCTCACAACCAAAAATAAGCAAATATTTTCAAGTTTTTTCCTAATTTTCAAACATATCCTCTCACAACAAATAGCAATAAAATTCTTGGGCAGAAAAAATATCTCTTGAACTTTGGGATTGATATGAGTTACTTTCAGATGTTAATCATAGAAAGTAATGGAGAGTTGCCCTTATTTTATATTTGTTTACATATGTTGATTCTCTTGTAAAACATAGACTGGGCCAGTGTGTACCAACAACCAACAAATCAAACTCTTGGGATCCCTCATAGAAATAGATCTTCCTTCATTTGTCTTCAAATCAGGGGCTCTGTTCACTACCAGGTGTGCAATGCAGTCACTCAAAGATTTTCACCAGAAGTAATTTAAATTCCTATCATACAGACTTTATATTGGTAACTCATGAGCTGAAATCTAAGTTGGTTGTTCTCAAGATTAACTTCAGAAGAACTATAAACATAGGAAGATTCAGCTTATGTTTTAATCAGACTGAACAGATTTCAGAGTTTTGAAAAATGGAGTTATACATTATATAATCAACAAGGAAAGTTGCCAACAAACCCCTTTTACCCAAGTTCATACTCTATCACAAGCCAGGACAAACTTTTTATAAAAATCCAGATGTGCTAATAGCTTCTATTTCTCCATATCCCTTCTTACTTTTGAAAAAGTTAAATGACATACTCAGCTTGATGTTTTTCATATTCATCATTTTATTTCTGTTTGTCAAACATGAGATTATCACTGAGAAGAGAAAAAGGCCACAAATCATACAAATGTTCCCACTGAGATTGAAAAATTTGGCTGCATATAAAAATTGTCAATGGTAATTGCAGAGTTGTAATAAACTGTGGCCTTAAGGTTCTTGAACAGAAGGTCTAATGAACTTATGTCTCATAAAATGGCATAACGTGGCCATTAAGTTGAAAACAGGGAATGTATATTTTGCCACCACAAAGCCACAAAATTGTTGGGTTATGTGAGAATGTGAACTTGTGGACTACATATGTTGCTTTATATTATTATTGTAGTGAATTCAGCAGTAAAATCTTCCTACATAACATACATATATGCTCAGTTGTAGACCTGTAACTGAGATCACATAAGTGAATCATATTACTTTCAAATCTATCTAAAACTGACTTCAATTTAACACCTTCCTTATTTAATCTGTTTTATGGTTGTTGGTGTGTTTCTGATATTAGACCCTAAAGTATGGCCAACCTCAGGCATGCACACGCCTAGAGCTATCATTCCACATGCTGTCAGAGTTCAGCACCCTTCAGTGTTATGAGTCAGTTCAATGTTTATTTTCACATGAAAAATTGGTTTTGGAGATAGTAACACACTTTGTAGAAGTTCTTCTATATTTAACTAGATTAAGCACCAGGAAAAATTAGATTTAAAAATGTACAGCATATGAAGTTCCAAAGAACTTGCTGTACAGGCGTTTAGTTCACTATACTGCTATCATCAACTAAATAAGCAGGAGACAGGCCTGAGTCATGTCTTCTTTGCAGTTTTATCCTACTTTGGGGAAAATAATTACAGGACACATCTGTATTTTTTTCATACTTCCTACTATCAGATCTAAAAATATAGCAATCACTGACTATAAATCCAAGTTAAAAGCAAAATGATGTAAATGTGGAGTATCAGTCTGAATATCTGCATTCAAAGTTCTACTTGTTGATGGAGAAATCAAAATTCCTAGCTAAAATATTTCAGTATAGTTTCAAGTGTTATTTGTTCTACTGAAAGGCACTTTTATGAGTCATTGTAACATGAGTGATAATGTCTACATACCTTCTGCAATCCTGCCCAGTATCAGATAAAAAAACAAGAATTAATGTTCATCATTGTAAATTATAAAATTACTAGCAATTTTAAGAACCAACATCTGAATCACTTAAAATGATGAATGAAACTACAATATCAACTGGTCAGGTTTAGAAATCAAGGAGTAACTTAAAAGGGAAGGTTAATCTGTGTAAGATGTCCCATGCATCGCTGAGCCTTTTACTAAGATTGTCAATGTAATCCACATCTAAGCAAAAGAATATTAAAGTACTTATTAGGTGTGAGGCTCAGGTACAGAGCTGTTATGCTTGACTTCATTCTAATCACATCATTTTAAGCATTATTTTGAAGCATTGATTTACGAAGGTTTTTTAGATAATAGTTTGCTGTACTTCTTGTTTTTATTTTAGACTGTAAGTTTATTTTGATGATAGAATTTTAGATACCTTTAGTACAGTTATTTTCTTGAAGCTAAAAGCTGTTGGTAAAATTGGTACACAATACTAGATTTGATTGATGCAAGTATATAATGTGCTTTGTGTCTTAGGAAGATAGTTCATATTTTAGGGAGATCACATTAGGAAGAAAGGCAGTTCGTATTTTAAAGAGATCACATTAGGAAGAAAGGCAGGAAAGTGTGGAGTATGTCTGAAGAAAACAAGAAAGCAATAGCAAAAATAGAAATGAAGTATTTCTTTCTTTCTTTCTTTCTTTCTTTCTTTCTTTCTTTCTTTCTTTCTTTCTTTCTTTCTTTCTTTTTTCCTTCCTTCCTTTCTTTCTTTTCTTCCTTCCTTTCTTTTCTTCCTTTCTTCCTTCCTTCTTTCTTTCTTTCTTTCTTTCTTTTTCTTTCTTTCTTTCTTCTTTCTTTCTTTCTTTCTTTCTTTCTTTCTTTCTTTCTTTCTTTCTTTCTTTCTTTTCACTTCAGAGAGAACTTTCATTTATCCCAGGTTAGCCTTGAACTGACTATGTAGACAAGACTGATCTTGGGTACTTTATCTTCTTGCCTCTCCCAAATACTTAAATCACAGATGTGGGTTCATATGGTCAGCACCATAAATAAACTCTTCTAGTGGTTTTTTTTACCCTTGTTGTTCTTATATGCACTATTTTCCCACATCTGTGTTCTTTTAAAAATTGATATACCTTAAGAGTAGAAAGTGACATTTCAACAAAAGGGCTATAAAGACTGATTGCCAATGATGCCTGCATTTCCACAACCCTCCAGGACCTTGGAAACTTACTGTTGCTCATGCTTCTAAGTCAGCTGTGTCCCCGGAACACTGTCTCCTTCCAACCCAGCCCCTATATGAGGCTATGTCTTTCCAAATCATAAATAATATCATAATTTCTGCTAAAAATAGACGAGAAAAATATGTTCTGATAATATTTTTTGGTGTCTCAGTAAAGAACTATCTAACATGAATGTTGTTTTTCTATGTGCAGACAAATGACACCTAAAAATGTAACAATCACAAACTGTAAAACCTCAAGGATAAGATTAGATATAGTAATCCCTGAGCAACAGTTTGAGGATCCACATGAAAATTGTTCTTATGGAAAGCCTGATCATTTTGACAGACACTTCCGTTTTGACAGTTGCCTACAAGAGCACATCAAAATCCCTTAGCATGGAAAGAAAGGCCATAGGTGATGTGCTATGTTTCCATTTATTAAAGCTGTCCCTTTTGTCCTACTTCTTGAAATACTCACAAAGATTAAATTAGTTAAGTATCATTACCAGCTAGTGTTCAAATACCTGTCATTTGCGAATATACTGTTGCCCCTTTGCATGAGAAGTTCTGTACACTGGTGTACTGAACTCTTTCTGAACTTTCAATATCCAACTGGAGTTAGACTACAGAGTTAGCAGACTAGAAACACAACATTTAAAAGCAGGTGACAGCATAGGGTTCTTATAATCTTATGTTATAATATAAATACATAACATCAAATACAACATAAATTAATACAAATAAACCATCAAGAAAACCACATTAGTTCATAAAAAGCCTTAATATCAATAGTACGTGTAAGTAAACTCAAGAAAATAAATAAACTAGACTTGCAAAAATTAGTATATATTGTTTTAGTCACACTTTATTCTGGACTAGTCAACATTTATTTAAACAAACTTTTACAGGAAGCTGTGTTTTTATAACGTTTTCCCCTGGAAGATTAAAATAAAGGCAATTTCTTTCTACCCTAGGAAATTTTTGTCATTATTGTTCTGCATTATATTTTTTAAAAAGCCTTTGACTTACTATTTATTCACCTAGAAAGTAAATTATTAATGACTTAAACTGAGACTAATGCATCTTAGTATCAACTGAATCTAGTGGAATGCTTCGCATATGGTAGGAAGCAAGTGTTGGATGAGAGAAGGGGCAAGTGGATAAATGAATAAATATAGCCTGTGGACAGATTTCGCTGCTAGAAACAAAGTCTCTAATTCTGAGCTGAACTTCTTCCATAGATCTTGTACAACTGTGTCAAACATAAGTTTTTATTCTATTTTGTAGGTAGAGTTGTGCTTTGCACAGCAAGCCTGCAAATATTTCATTGGTCTTTCCTTCTTCAAAACTCAGTTTACTAGGAAAAGGTTTAAATGTTTGAAAATTTCCTATTTTCTGTTCCTCCTTTTCAACTTGATCTACCTTTCTGTCTCCTTCAGTGAGTGTGCAAATGTGCACATGTGAGTGTTCTGGTGTGCATGTCAGTGCTTACAAATACATAGGTTAGAGAAGGACATCAGATGTGTTTGCCTTATGGTTTTATACAGGATCCCTCACTGAATCTTGAGCTCACCATTTTGACTAGTCTAAATGGCAAGCAAGCTCCTAAAATTTGACTGTTTCCATCTGTACGATGAGATTATAGGCATGCAATGGCATGTTCATCATCTTACCACAAGTTTACTTTATTCTCTTTTAATTTATGGCAATACTACAGAGGTATTATGTGAATAGGTTTTGATTAAGGAAGTTCTATATTCCAGTCTTTGCTGGACCATTAGTTAGCTAGAAGCTCTGTCAGAGAAGATTTTCAAAATTACCTGAGTTTTGGCTTCTTCATGTGTAAAATTCAGATAATGATAATTAAAATAATATATGTAGAGACTCTGTAGACAATCTTGAATACAGTTAAGTGTTTTGCAAACTGCAATAATAGACAGACCTAATCTATAATTTAAAGATACAATGCAAGAGAAATACATATGTCATTCACATGGTTGTTAATCAAAGTTCCACATAGGAAGGAGGAATGGAGTCTAGGGCTGTAGTCCAGTAGATTTTAGAAATTCCGGATGATGAAAGCCCAGCTTTCTCTACTATGCATCGTGATATCTACCTTACATTGGTGCTTTTCTGACAACTGCAGATAGAATGCTGTTCAAAGGTGGTGATGACCATGTGAGAATATAAGTGGTGATGTACACCGGGAAGCAATTGTGATGATACTAACAAAGAGGGCAGTCTTGGTGGTGATTCAGATTCTGGATGGACATGAGTAATCAGAGGAGGACTGGGGACTCAAGCCAGTGCTCCCCAAACTCCCGTGACTATGTTCTGTGCCAGCTGAGATGTCTGGTAGCATGAGGAGAGAGGGTATTCTTTAACTAAGTAGAAGTTCCTTAGGATTTGAAGTGGATGGAGACCACGTTCTCTATCTAGAAGCAATTCTTTCTCTCTTAGAAAATTCAGTTCCCTTAAATTTCCCTGCTGTGATACAGCCTCAGGAATTGAAGTAAGTTAGTTTCTGAGAATCTAAAATGGAGCTAATGTTTTACTATTACACTCTCTGGTCTCAATTTAAGCTGGATGATGGGTGAATTTGGCTACCAGATGAAAGCTGAAACTAAAATCCCACCCTGCATCTGGGCCTGCTTTGTAGGGATGAAGGAACTTGAGTAGTAGGCTGACAGACAAGAATGCAAAATGTTGGTCTTTCAGGGCTCCTGAGAACAAATCTTGTTCCTTCTAAAGTTAACTAGAGATAAAGTTTCTCTTCTTTGTTTTTACCAAGTACACTCTGGTCTAATGTAGTTGTGTCATGTTAACTGTTCTCATGTAATAGTTTATGTGTCATTCTGTTTCTAAGATTCATGCTACGAAACTCATTGTATGTGTAGAGTTGTATCAACTCTGTGGTCATTTCTGTGTCACATTTTTTATTTTGTGTTAAAATGATTATTTTTAGTATTCCCAATCCAAGAGATATGTGATATGTGTGTGTGTGTGTGTGTGTGTGTGTGTGTGTGTGTGTGTCTGTTTGTCTGTCTGTCTGTCTGTCTCAATGTCTCTATATCTGTCTGTATACCTGTGTGTCTGTGTGTCTGTATGTTTGGGTGGTAATTTTAGGACCACAATAACATATAGGAGCTTTTGCCTCCTTTTTATTTTTCCATTCTTCCTCTGTGGAAAAAAAATGCTCATGCAAAATTTTAAGTTGATTTTAAATTTGATACTAGAGAAAGAAAGATGGGTTAAATTAGGACTTTATCGACAGTTTAAACAAAAAGTTACCCAAAAGATCAAATTTCAGATGAGATGGTTTGCATGTGATGCTTTTAAATGTTAGTTCTAGAAACTGTGGCTAAAATAACCAATTATTGTGGAATTTAAAAGGAAAAATATTTACAACAAAGATATGAAGTAAAAGCTTAATGTTAATGTGTCATAAATAAAATTTAAATTTAAATATTTGTTAAAAGACCTAATAACCACACATTGCCTTATAAACTTAGGAACTGTTGACTTATTTATTTATTTGTTTGTTTATTGGTTTTTTTGAGACAGGGTTTCCCTGTGTAGTTTTGGTGCCTGTCCTGGATCTCGCTCTGTAGACCAAGCTGGCCTTGAACTCACAGAGATCCAGCTGGCTCTGCCTCCCGAGTGCTGGGATTAAACACCACCACCCAGGGAACTGTTGACTTCTTGAAATCCATTAAAATGATATTTTGAGGTGTATTAAACATGTTTCATCAAAATTTAAAATGTTTTAAGTACAATATATTGACATTAAAAACATTCCTTGGAGTCTTATGACTGAAATTTAATTATGCTAAAAAATTAAAAATTAAAATAAATATGATCTCCGAAGATAGTAACATTTGAAATCTTGATAAGCTTATTATGAAAGGAAAAAGACTGTTAGCAAATACCCAAAACTAGTATTTTACAGTGTTATGATAATTTTAACTTGTAATTATGTGATTAAGGAATAAAAATTATGACCTATATGTTGATGTTATAGTCTTTTAAATATAAAATAATAACAACAATAACAAAATACAGGCTTTCAAGTTTCTTGTCCAATTTAAAACTAATGGGAAAAGAAAATCAATTTAAACCAATTTGTCGATGGCTGCTCATCATGCTTAGAGTCTTACTGTTGCTGTGGGATATGCTGTATGTCAAATGTCTTGCTCTGATTGGTTAGTAAATAAAACACTGATTGGCCAGTAGCCAGACAGGAAGTATAGGCAGGACAAGGAGAGAGGAAAATCCTGGGAAGTGGAAGGCTGAGGCGGAGAGACCTGCCAGCCGCCGCCATGACAAGCGAGATGTAAGGTACCAGTAAGCCATGAGCCACGTGGCAACTTATAGATTAATAGAAATGGGTTAATTTAAGATAGAAGAAGTAGATAACAAGAAGCCTGCCATGGCCATACAGTTTATAAGTAATATAAACATCTGAGTGATTATTTTATACGTGGGTTGTGGGACTTTGGGGGCTTGGTGGGACCTGGAGAGAAGCTACATACTGTGATCACTCTGTCTACTGGGTCTCTGAGATAGAAGGTCTCTATTTTGTTTTACTAAGATTCATGTCATTTGAAGTGTAGATTTTAGATTAAGAATAGCTTAATAGTATGGAGGAAATACTGTTAACAAATGTAAATTTAAGTTACAAAATAAAATTTTAAAAAGTCTATCATTATGTATGGCTATGTACACACACACACACACACACAGTCTTTTTCCATGTGCTTATGTTTTTTATTGTTCAAATTGTATCAAATTGGTTTATAAATGATCAGCCTAATGAATTAAAAATCATTAAATTATCTTTCATTCTTATATCTTTGGCAGACCACACAGATTAAGCTTGATCACCAGTGCCAATATGATAACTAAAGAGTCAATAATTGTGAGGGACAGGGATAAATATAAAAGCAGTAGGGCCATGATAGGGAAAGCAAATAAGTTTTCTGCCTCTACATTCATCTCTTTGGTAGTAGCATACATTTTAAATTTAAATAATGAATGACATGGAAAACTATTGAAATGCAGTATAGTATGTTACTGATAAATAAACTTAAAGAAAAAAAAATGAAAGTGCTTTAATGAAAAGGAGATTGTTCCAAAATGCAAATCTAAAACAAGAACACAAAATTAGAAATTAAGCACATCACAGACGTTCTGAGAAAGTCACAAGAAGAGTTGAGAGAGATAAAACTTAATGATGATGACACATATGTTATTATTTGAAATATATAATGAAAGGGTCTCAAAAGTTTTCCTAAAGTCAGATATTGATAAATGCTACTTTGTTAATAAATCTATTCCAGAAAAAAAAAATAAAGGAGGCAGTGGGACCTTAGACACACCACGTTAACTTTTAAGTTTGACACTGGATTTTCAGCAACAGTGATTAAACAGAGGTGGTTCAGGACCCTCAGCCAAAAGATCCCCCAAACAAGGGCAGTTGATAACTCTAAACCTTAGAATAGTGTATTTCCCTGATAGACAGGAACCAGCTACTTCAGTGAAACACCAGGTTAAAGAAGGGGATTCATGAGGAACAATAGCTGTGAGAAACCAGAGCTCTGAGAAACCAAATCTCTGAATAAACTACCCCCACTGGAGATCTAAGAAATAGGACTTGGACTGCTCTGTACAAAGGAAAATTAATGGAAAGGGTGACATCCTCACCTCATAAGGAGGATAGCTTCATTAATGGGCATGGTTGAAATATGAGTTTTCACAAGGCTTTCTCATAAAGTCCACTTAACAACTGTAAGTAAAGACTGGGTGACATGGTTTGACAGGCAAAATGTTGTTTTTTCTTTCCAGTAGTGGAATCGTATTCTCTGAGTTAATTGATACTCCAGAATCCCTTACTAAGCAATTGATTTTATAAAAATTCCCCTAAGTCAAAGGAATTATTTTTTCCAGCTCTTGAAAGAAGAATTACTTTATTCGTGGCCTAGCAACATGACACATCATTGGGAATCCTCATCTAACAGTAAGGGGACATTATTAGATCCAGAGATTATTTTTCCAACTAGATTATGTAGTTTAGATATTTATGATGTTTATAATCTACATCAGCTTTTGCAATGTTGAGAGATGGCATGAAGTCCATCACCATTCTTCAGCTTAGTACAAAGCACAGAAACACTTTAAAAGGACACTGACAGATTTTACTTACACTTCTTTCTAAAAATACGTGTATTAACTGAAGATTAACTGAAAGTGAGACTCCAGGATACAGCTCTCATGAGGTTGTCATTCATGATGAGGTGGGACATCACTCACATTCCTAAAAACAATCCCATTGCTACCATATTATGAACAAACCCAATAAACTCATTGAGTCAGCAAGATGGACATTGGTGGCATCCTTACTTTAGTCTATGATTGGTACCTTATTAGGGTGAACCAACATTTGTTTACATGTCTCTGGGGAAAGTGAATGAACATGGGCTGAGTAATTTACTAACTATCTTTTAGAGGCAGTAGCCTGCAGTAACTGAGGAGGGGTTGCTTTGCCAGTAAGCCTTAGTGACTCTGATGTAAAGGCCTTTTGGTAGTATATGGCATGAGTAATGTATCTTTTGTATCTTGAAGTCATTAGTTTTTATTTCGAAGGGGGACCTTTACACTCCCAGATTATATATACTAAATCTATTTTTGAACAAGAGGTAGAATTTTACACATATTCTTATTCTTATTTAATTTCACTGTGCTTGGTTTTGAATAACTATTCAACATGTCAAAATAATTTTGAAATTTGGTTCCCTAATCACCTCAGCAATGCCTTTCAGTTGGGGTTATTTGCTCATTTGGTAAATAGTCTCAGATGTCTTCATCCAAATCATGCATGCTAGTATTGATTATGACTGGGTCAATGACTAAGCCCTCTTCTACATCCCTAGGGCTTTTCAATATGACAAAGAGTCATAAATCACTTCTTTCTGGTACTCATTCAATCAGTCATGTAAAAAATGTGCTCATAGTTTTTTGATCACAAACTAACATGTTTACTGAAGTTACCAAAGAAGAGGAAAGCCTTAATATTAGGCTATGTGTTTAAAACTCCTTTCTCTTAAAAAATATACTGGGTTGGTTACATGGCAGAACTCCTGGTTTGGAGCCCTGGGACCCACAATGTAAGAGAGAACTGACTCCCTCAGTTTGGCCTCCCAGGATTACCAAGAGTTGTTTATAGCCTTCTCTTTTCCTGTGCCATGGACTTTCTTTTGTTTTTATTTCTTCAGGCTCCTCCACATTGGCTTTTTTCCAACTTATGCTTCTCAAAACATTCCTCAAAACAAACATTCTTCAATTTAAGACTTATGCAGTCCATTTATGTAATAATTTGCTTCTGCTCTCCTCTATCAACATTGTAGAACTAATGTGGATTTATTTTTAAGTAACATTATATCTATCAATATCTGGAAAAATCAAACAAATTATGGTCGAGATAGTTTTACTAGTTCCATCCATTTGCTTACAAACCCCTTGATGTTATTGTTTTTCTCTGCTGAGTAGTACTCCATTGTGTATATGTACCATATTTTCTTTATCCATTCTTCAATTGAGGGGCATCTGGATTGTTTCCAGGTTCTGGCTATTACAAATAATGCTGCTATGAACATAGTTGAGCATGTGTCCTAGTGGTATGATAGAGCATTCCTTGTGTATATGCCCAAGAGTGGTATAGCTGGGTCTTGAGAAAGATTGATTCCCAATCTTCTGAGAAACCACCATACTGATTTCCAAAGTGGCTGTACAAGTTTGCATTCCCACCAACAGTGTAGGAGTGTTCCCCTTGCTCCACAACCTCTCTAACATAAGCTGTCTTCAATGTTTATTATCTTAGTCATTCCGACAGGTGTAAGATGGTATCTCAGAGTCATTTTTATTTGCATTTCACTGATGACTAAGGATGTTGAGCAATTCCTTAAATGTCTTGTAGCCACTTGAGATTGTTCTGTTGAGGGTTCTCTGTTTAGCTCTATAGCCCATTTTTAATTGGACTGTTAGGTGTTTTAATATCTAGTTTCTTAAGTTCTTTATATATTCTGGATCTCAGCCCTCTGTCAGATGTGGGGTTGGTGAAGATCTTTTCCCATTCTGTAGGCTGTTGTTTTGTCTTGTTGACCATGTCCTTTCCTCTACGAAAGCCTCTCAGTTTCAAGTGGTCCCATTTATTAATTGTTGCTCTCAGTGTCTGTGCTACTGGTGCTATATTTAGGAAGTGATCTCTGGTGCCAATGTGTTCAAGACTACTTCCTACTTTCTCTTCTATCAGGTTCAGAGTAACTGGATTTATGTTGAGGTCTTTGATCCACTTGGACTTAAGTTTTGTGCATGGTGACAGATATGGAGCTATTTGCAATCTTCTACATGTTGACATCCAGTTATGCCATCACCATTTATTGAAGATGATTTCTTTTTTCCATTGTACAGTTTTGACTTCCTTGTCAAAAATTAGGTGTTCATAGGTGTGTGGATTAATGTCAGGGTCTTCAATTTGATTCAATTGGTCCACATATCGGTTTTTATGCCAGTACCAAGCTGTTTTTATTACTGTAGCTCTATAGTAGCACTTGAAGTCAGGGATCGTGATGCCTCCAGAGGTTGTTTTGTTGTACAAGATCCTTTTAGCTATCCTGGTTTTTTTTTTTTTTTCCATATGAAGTTGAGTATTGTTCTTTCCAGGATGAGATTGTGTTGGTATTTTGATGGGGATTGCATTGAATCTGTAGATTGCCTTTGGTAAGATTGCCATTTTTACTATGTTAATCCTACCTATCCAAGAGCACGGGAGATCTTTCCATTTTCTGATACCTTCTTCAATTTCTTTCTTCAGAGACTAAAAGTTCTTGTCATACAGGTTCTTCACTTGCTTAGTTAGAGTACCTCAAGGTATTTTATATTATCTTTGGCTATTGTAAAGGGTGATGTTTCTCTGATTTCTTTCTCAGCCCATTTGTCATTTATATTTAGGAGGGCTACTGATTTTTTTGAGTTAATCTTGTATCCTGCCATATTACTGAAGGAGTTTATCAGCTGTAGGAGTTCCCTGGTTGAATTTTTGGCATCACTTATGTACACTATCATATCCTCTGCAAATCATCCTGAGTGAGGTAACCCAGACTCAGAAAGACAAACACGGTATGTACTCACTCATAAATAAATACTAGATGTGGAGTGAGGGATAACCAGATTGCAACCTGCAGCTCCAGGGAGATTGGATGATAGGGAGGACCCTGGGAGGGACATATGGATTGTTCAGCGCGGGAGGGGTAGATGAGATCTACACGAGCAAGCTGTGGGTGGGTGGGGGGATGGAGGGCAAGGGACCGGGGAATGAGAGCATAGGGGAACGGGAGGTTTGAGCTGGATCAGGAGCAGAGTGGGAGAGCAGGGAAGGAGATACCATGATGGGTGAAGGCATCATAGGAATAGGGAGAGACAGGGTGCTGGGGAGGTCCCCAGGAATTCACAAAGATGACTCCACCATAGACTACTGGCAGTGGTTGAGAGGGTGCCTGAGCTGACCTACTTTGGTGATTGGATGGCTGAATACCCTAACTGTCATCATAGAACCCTCATCCAGTGACTGATGGAAGCAGATGCAGAGATCTATGGCTGGGTTTCAGGCAGAGCTCCAGGGGTCCAGTCGATGAGAGAGAGGAAGGATTCTATTAGCTAGAGATATTGAGACCATGATTGGAAGGAGTTCAGAGACAACTAGACAACTAGTGGAAATGCATGAACCATGGAGCCCCCACTGTACTGGACTAGCACTCCTGGATAATCGAGACAGTTGTTTGGCTTGAACTATTCAGGGGACCCCCAGACAGTGGGGCTAGGATCTGTCCCTAGTGTATGAGCCAGCTTTTTAGAGCCCAGTACCTATGGTGTGATACTTTGCTCAGCCTTGGTGCAGGGAGGAGGGGCTTGGACATGCCTCAACTGAATGTACCAGGCTCTTATGACTCCCCATGGGAGACCTTGCTTTGGAGAGGGTGGAAATGGGGGTTGGGTTGGGGGGGGTTGGCTGGGGGGTGGGAGGAGGGAAGACAGGGAAATCTGTGGTTGATATGTAAAATGAATGAAAAATCTCAATGAAAAGAGGAAAAAAGATAGTTTTACTGTAATTATGAAAATGTATTTATCCTCTTAAGTAACTTTCAGCAGCATATTTATAGGAACTGTATACTTAGTCAGTGATATTAGATCCTACGAGGAATATTGTTATAAACTACAAGCTAATTTTCATCTGCCATGATCACATTATTTAGTCATGAATAAGATAACCATATGTTCACATATGCTCTAGGAGGTAGTGGTGGTTAATCTTGAGTGTCAACTTGATAGAGTTTAAAGTCATTATTATTAAAAGAAATCTCTGTGCATGTCTGTTAGAGATTAGCTAGAATATGTTAATTGATGTTGGGAGACAACCCTGAAATATAGACAGAGCCATTCCATGGACAGGGGTCCTAGACTAAATAATAAGGAGAATGTTAGCTGAGAATAAACTTTCTGAGGGCTATTCCTCCTTATTGTGGGAACAATGTGACTAGCCAGCCCTTGCCCTGACAATGGATTGCTTCCCTAGAACTGTGAACCAAAATAAACCCTTCTTTAAGAATTGCTCTGGTAAGGTATTTTGCTACAACAGTGAAATGGATGGCCAACACAGAATTCTTAGATTACTTCTCCTGTCTTACCGTAAGAATCAATTGTGCACGTTAATGTTTTATTGCTTCATTTACTTATTGAAAATAGACTTTTACCCCACATAATAGATCCCAATTACATGTTTTCCTCTACTCCTCTACTCTTCCCAGTTCCTCCCACAGGCCCTCCAATTCAGATTGATCTTTCCCTTATTTAAAAACATACAGGCTTAAGAACAGAATATGTGTTACACAAGCATTGTGTATATTTGGAACTCTATGACTGAACTTCCAATGATAAACAGTAATATGAATCATTGAATAAATATCCAATTATGCTGGTTGAAAAAAATTACAAAAAGGCTGAGTATACCGTATGTTACTGAATATACTGTGTTCTCAAAAAAATTCTAGAGAAATGGAAAAAGAATAAATTTATGATACCTATTAAAACAAACAATCAAACACCAGACATAATAAAATATAATAAGATAAAAATTAATACGTTCATATAGGACAAAATAAATAGAAACAAACAGAAGGAGCCAAAGAAGAGACACAAGAAACTGATAGAGATGCAGATAATCACTCATTTGTACACTCAGGAATCTCATAGAAATACTAAACTGGAAGCTATAACATATATCCAAAGGATCTGTGCAGGCCCTGTGAATGCTGCATCAGTCTCTGTGAGTTTACATGTGTCTCTGTCCTATTTATTTAGAGGGCATTGTTTTCTTAGAATCCTCCATTCCACCTGGCTCTTATGCTCTTTCAACCTCTTCTACCACAGGGTTACCTGAGCCCTGAGGGAAGGAATTTGATAAAGGCATGCACTTAGGGTCTAGCGTTCCAAGTTCTCTCACTCTGCTTACTGTTTGGCTGTGGGTTTCTGTATTTGTTCACATCTGCTACAAGAAGAAGCTTCTTTAACAATGACTTAGCAAGACACTGATCTATACATATATCAGAATGTCATTAGGAGTAATTTTCTCACTATGTGCTTTTAGTAGAACAGAAGTATTCAGTTTTACACCAAGTTACCAGCCTGTCTAGTCACTGGTTATTGGTCACCCAAGTAGTAATGGATAAGGGTTCCATCATGTGCAGTGGGCCTTAGGTCAAATCAGATATTGGTTGGTTACAATCACAAGCTTTGTGCCATCAACTAGAATTTCTTATGGGTAAGACACCACTGCAGATCAGTGGATTTGTAACTGGGTTAGTGCTGAACATTTCTCCTTTGGTATCATGCAGAGTACCTTTCTTTAACAAAGATGTTAGAATATAGAGGTAAAAGCTCTATGTAGGCACCAGCTCAACTTCTCCATGTTAAATGAGTTGATCAGGTGTTCTCTTTAGCAATGGGGGACTTGCTGTCAGTTTGTGGAGAGATAACAATAGTCTTCTGGCTTGTTGTGGGATTCCCATGAGACCCCTTTGGTTAACAACTCAATTAAATGTTATACTTTTCAAGAAATGGAAGCTGCATTTGGTGACAAGAGATGTTCAGGTGGAGCTCTGTCTCCACAATTATTTGCCAATTTCGTTTAATTGCCTTCATGTATGTATATATTTTAGGAGCCTTCCATTGTATTATATTCCCATGTGTCTCCTCAAAGGGCCCATAATTATAAACTTTTATAATATAATTATAATTATAATTTTATTCCCTCCCTCATACCCCTCATCCCTCCATCTCTCAACTTGATCCTCCCAATCCTGCCTTCTTGCATCCATCCATAACTATTCTATTTCCCCTTCCTAGGAATATCTATTTGTTCCCCTAGTCACTTATTCTATATCCAACCTTTATTTTTTTCTATAGATTGTAGCTTGATTGTCATTGATTAACATATAAGTGAATACATACCATATTTGTCTTTCTGGGTCTGGGATACCTTCCTCACAATGATTTTCTTCTAGTTCCATCCATATGCCTGCAAATTTCCTGATTTCATTCTTTTTACTGGCTGATTAATATTCCGTTGTGTAAATGTACCACATTTTCTTTATCCATTCATATGCTGAGAGGCATCAATTCCTGGTTATTGTGAATAGAATAGCAATGAACATGGTTTATCAAGCATCTCTGTGGTAGGATGAAATATATCCTTTAGATATATGTCCAAGAGTGATATAGTTGGGTCTTTGGTGGGGGGCCATCCAACCCCCACTTTTCCCCAGGGTACTCTTGAGCAGGAGCATCAGGATATATTAGATAGAAATATAACTGGAGAGACAGACAGACAGAAATAGCCTTGGGAGGGCCTGGATTCTAATTCATCAGGCCTTAACTGTCTCTGCCAAAGGGCTTTTAAAGAATGCCAAGGGGAGGAACAAAAGACCTCCCCCACAGCACAGCCAGGTGCAGACCCTTCCAATGACCTGGCAACCTTGCCTGTGGTCAAATCAACCGCTAATGCAGCTCTGCTGTGTCAGGCAAACTCAACTCTCACAAGGAAACTTCTGTGGGCTCCCACAGGTATTGAGAGAGATCAATTCCCATTTTCCTGAAGAACTGCCATACTGATTTCCACAATGGTTGTACAAGCTTGCCCACTCACCAGCAATGGGTGAATGTTTTCCTTACCCCATATCCTCATGAGCATGAGCTGCCATTTGTTTTATTGATCTTAGCTATTCTATTAAGTGGAAGATGAAATTTCAAAGTAGTTTTGATTTGTTTTTCACTGATGACTGAAGATGTTGAACTTTTTTCAAGTGTTTCTCAGACATTTGCGATTCCTCTATTGAGAATTTTCTGTGTAGATGTGTACCCTACTTTTATTTGGGTTATTTTCCTGATATGCAGTTTTTTGAGTTCTTTATATATTTTGAATATTATCCTTCTGTCACATATAAAGTTATTAATAACCTTTTCCAGTTCTGTAGGCTGCTGCTTTTTCTGAACAACCGTGCTGTAGCATGAATCTTAACAGTTCTTATTAATAAGATCAAACCCGAGGCCAGTTATTGGGGTAAATGCTGGAAGGTCAGAGTACCAGAACAAGCCACAGCTAACCTCACCTAGCCAACTTCTCAGCTGGTCTTGTTTCCTCAGACTGGAAGCTTCTGTGTCCTCATCCCAATGGCTCTCAGTTGAACTGCTGCTAGAAGCCTGAAAGCTTAACCAGCCAAATGCTTAACCAGCCAAATGCTTCTAGTTTCTGGTCCTCACACCTTATATATCTTTCTGCTTTCTGCCTCACTCCCTGGGATTAAAGGCTTGCTTTCTGGGATTAAAGGCGTGAGTCACCATGCTTGGCTGTATCCTTGAACACATGGATTTCTGCCTCTGGAATGCTAGGATTAAAGGTGTGTGCTACCACTGCCTAACTTCTATGTTTAATATTGTGGCTGTTCTGTCTCTGACCCCAGATAAGTTTATTAGAGTTCACAATATTTTGGGGAACACAATACCACCACAACCGTGCCTTTGCCCTGCAGAAGCATTTTGGTTTTATGAGGTCCCATTTATTGTTGATCTGAGAGCCTATGCTATTGGTTTTCTGCTCAGAAAGTCTTCTGTGCTAATGATAGTTCATGGCTATTTCCCACTTTTTCTTCTACCATGTTCAGTGTTTCTGATTGTTTGTTGAGGTCTTTGAATCAATTGGGGTTGAGTTTTATGCAGGGTGATAAGTATTGATTGATTTGGCTTTTTCTACATGCAGCCATACAGCTTGATCAGCACATTTTGTTGAAGATGCTGTCCTTTTTCCAGTGTATATTTCTGACTTTTTTTTTTAATAAGAAATCAGGTGTTCAGATGTGTGTGGATTTATGTCTGGGTCTTCAACTAAATTGCATTGATCAATGGCTCTATTTTTGTGCTGTTTCATTTTTGTGGTATTACCATGGTTTTTTATTTGTTTTATTATTATAGCTCTGTAGGATAACTTGAAATTGGGGATGGTGGTATATCCAGCAGTTCTTTCATTTTGTGGGATTGTTTAGCAATTCTGTTTGTTGTTGATTTTTTTTTTTTGATTTTTGAGACAGAGTTTCTCTGTGTAGCTTTGTGCCTTTCCTGGATCTCGCTCTGTAGACCAGGCTGGCCTCGAACTCACAAAGATCCGCCTGCCTCTGCCTCCCGAGTGCTGGGATTAAAGGCATGTGCCACCACTGCCCGGGTGTTGTTGTTATTATAGTTATTGTTGTTTTGAAATTAGCTGGGGTTTCATTGAATCTACAGATTGCTTTGGGTAGAATGGCCATTTTTACTATATTAATCCTATTGATCAATGAGCATCTTCCAGTTTTGTGATATCTTCTTTAATTTATTTCATTAATGTCTTAAAGTTTTTATTATAAAATTATTTCATTTGCTTGGTTTAGAGTTTCCCCAAGATATTTTATATTATTTGAGGTGATTGTGGAATGTGCTGTTTCCTTGTTTTTTTTTCAGTCTACCTGTCATTTGAATATAGGAAGACCACTGTTTTTTGTGTATTAAATTTGTATCCAGCTACTTTGCTGAAAATGTTTATCAGATATAGAGTTTTTCAGTGCAATTTTTAGGGTTACTTGTGTATATTGTCATAATCTGAAAATAAGGATATTCTGACTTCTTCCTTTCCAATTTGTTTCTTCTTGATCTCCTTCAGTTGTCTTATTGCTCTAGCTAAGATTTCAAGTCAGGTGTTTTCCTAATAGGTCTGTGTGTTTTTTGTCTTTTTTTCTTTTTTTGTGTGTGTATGTGTTTTCATAAATATATTTGAAGGATTTATCCATTTCTTCTTTAAGTGCCTTTATCATATTCAAAAATATATTATTTGGTCTTTTTCCCTTGTAGCTTTTAATATTCTTTCTTTGTTCTCTACATTTACAATTTTGATTATTATATTTGGAAGGGAATTATGTTTTGGGACTACTCTATTTGGTGTTTGTACACTTCTTTGCCTTGATAGATATCTCTGTCTTTAGGTTAGGAGATTTTTCTTCTATGACTTTGTTGAAAATATGTTTTGTGCCTTTGAACTGTGTTTCTTCCCCTTCCTCTATTTTTATTCTTTTTAGATTTCCTCTTTTTATAGTGTTCCATATTTTCTGGATGTTTAGTGCCAGAATTTTTAATAAATATTTAACAATTTCTTTGACTGAGGTATCCATTCCTTCTATTGTGTTTTCAATGCATGAGATTCACTCTTCCATCTCTCATATTCTGTTAGTGAGGCTTACTCCTTGTGTACGTGTGTGTGTTTTCATAGATGTGTTAAGGGATTTATCCATTTCCTTTTTAAGTACCTTTATCATATTCAAAAAGGTTATTTTAAGATTTATGTCTTATGTTTCAACTATATTGCTATTCTCAGTGCCTACTGTTTTAGGCACTGGGCTAAATTACTAGGATCTAGTGGAGACACAATATCCTGGCTGTTATTGATTGTGCTTTTATGCTGGTGTCTAGGCATCTGGGTTTGTGATGGTTGTAATTCTAGATGCTGGTATTTGGTCTTGTCTTTGTTGGATAGGTGCTTTGTTTATTGTTTTCTCTTGTCTTCTCAGTCTCTTAGGAGGGTGTGGGAGCTGTGTGTTTCATGGTAGGGGATTCTTCTAGGATTATTCTAGACATAGCCACTGCTTGTACATTAAGTTTCAGTGAAGGTTGTATGAACACTCTAATTATAGGGTTTGTCTTATAAAATTAAACTTCTTCTAGTATCACATGACAAATATTTGATAACTAAGATCATGTGTCATTATTGTTATGTGGAATAATGCCCCTAACACAGGAAAAACATATTTGCAAATGTGTTTGTGAGGGTATTTTTTAAAGATATTAGCATTTGAATCAGAAAACTCACTAAAAGGAATCTCCATTATCATGTTGTTGTTTGTCATCTAATCCATTGAGGTCCTGAACAGAGCAATATGATGGAAGAAGTGACAATTTATTCTCTTCAGGGTGAATGGAGATATTTGTCTTCTTCTGCCCTGAGATGTTATTGATTCTGGTTTTAAACCTGCAAACTCTAACCAATAATTACCCATAAACTTCTATTACTTTCGATCTTTAGATACTACTAACTTTTCTGATCAGCATTTAATGGGAGTTCTCAACTCTTTTGGCTGAAAGACCTTAGTTTTGCAACAATATTCAAACTTTCTATTTCCAAATGTCTGTGTATGGGGTTCTACTTTTCTTGAAGTCCATAACTAGTACAAATGACAAAAAAATGCAAGAAATCAGAATTCAATACTAAAAAATTCTCAATCTATCAATATTGAGAACAATGGCAAATCATGCTTAGTAGATAAAATGTAGGATATATCCAAATGATTATCTGATACTGAAAGGATTCAACTGTTTATAAACAAATACAGTGCCTATCAGCCAAAAAAAGGGGGAGGGGAATTCATGTATCACTTGGGTACTAGACACCATATACCTAATTGTAAACTGAAAGGATTTTTGCAATGGAGGAGACTTAAATGTAATGATGAGGACCTAGTACTAGAGACATGCCAGTGTGCCTGGACAGATTTTGAGTTATATGTCCTTGATTCTAGTATAGAAATATTTTATGATCACCCTAGGTAAGGAGGACGTGATGTGGGTCAAGCTGAGGTGACTGACCCTTGGAAGGGCATTGGAATCTATATAGTACCTTGCAAACCAAAATTCCAGTACTTGTGTCTCTCTTATACTTTCAGAGGTTCAGTCCATTATGATCATGAAGGGGAGCATGACAGTATGCAGGCAGATGTAGTGTTGGAGCTAAGAGTCCTACATCTTTACTCAGAGGCAACAGGAAGTTGACTGACTGTTACACTAAAGGAAGCTTGAGAAAAAAGAGACCTCAAAGCCTGCCCCCACAGTGACATACTTCCTCCAACAAGGCCACACCTCCTAATAGTGCCACTCCTTTTGAGAACCATTTTCTTTCAAAGCACCACATACACACTTGTTATGCCAATCTTGGAGAAGTGGAAACAGGATGATCCCTGGGACTCATTGGTCATCCAGGCTAGCCTACTTGGCAAGCTTCAGGCCAACAAGACCATATCTCAAAGGAGGTAGGCAGCTTACCTGAGAGGCAGTTTTCCTGTTAATAAAACCTGTGGTTTTCCTCTGGTGCCTACATGTCCATACACATTCCCACACATTTATCCCCTGAAGAAATATGCATACAAATACATACATACAAATACATATTTAAAGATGCTGGGAGTTACATCTTCTATGCATTCTTATTAGTTAAAAGAGCACTGTTTTTAGAGAGAGAATGAACTGATGAGTCTGTTCATTAGCAATGAATGCCATGTTGCCCATTGAAGTATAAAAAGGCATAAGATGGAGAGCTTATGTGGTTTATAATCATAATGCTTATTTTAGTTATATTTTGACATGTTTACTCTCTAGCACATTATTCTTATAGTAAGTATATTTTGAAAAAAATGTATTTATTTTGTGTGTCCATATTTAGGTATGTGTGAATATAGACATATGTGTCATAGGATACAAGGCAAGGTCAGAGAACAATTTCATTAGAAACTGTGAAATAGCATGAGAGGAACAATGCTATTGTTTTCTCCTGAACCAAGAGATCTTTATTTCTGGAAGTACCAACTCATTTCCTAAATTTCTTTTTTTTTTTTATTTTTCTTTTAATTTTGCAATACAATTCAGTTCTACATATCAGCCACAGATTCCCTTGTTCTCCCCCCTCCCCTCCCTCACCTTCCCCCCAGCCCGCCCCCCATTCCAATCTCCTCCAGGGCAAAGCCTTCCCCACAGACTGAGATCAACCTGGTGGACTCAGTCCAGGTAGGTCCAGTCCCCTCCTCCCAGGCTGAGCCAAGGGACCCTGCATAGGCCCCAGGTTTCAAACAGCCGACTCATGCAGTGAGCACAGGACCCGGTGCCACTGCCTGGATGCCTCCCAAACAGATCAGGCCAATCAACTGTCTCACCCACTCAGAGGGCCTGATCCAGTTGGTGACCCCTCAGCCATTGGTTCATATTTCATGTGTTTCCGTTTGTTTGGCTATTTGTCTCTGTGCTTTATCCGACCTTGGTCTCAACAATTCTCGCTCATATAAACCCTCCTCATTCTCGTTAATTGGACTCCCAGAGATCCACCTGGGGCCTAGTCATGGATCTCTGCATCCAGATCCCTCAGTAGTTGGATGAGGTTTCTAGCACGACAATTAGGGTGTTTGGCCATCCCATCACCAGAGTAGGTCAGTTCAGACTGTCTCTCGACCATTGCCAGCAGTCTGTTGTGGGGGTATCTTTGTGGATTTCTGTGGGCCTCTCTAGCACTTTGTTTCTTCCTATTCTCATGTGGTCTTCATTTACCATGGTCTCCTATTCCTTGTTCTTCCTCTCTGTTGTTGATCCAGCTGGGATCTCCCACTCACCCAAGCTCTCTTTCCCTCGACCCTCGCCCTTCACTACCCCCACTCATGTCCAGGCTGTTCATGTAGATCTCATTCCATTTCTCTGTCATTGGGCGATCCCTGTGTCTTTCTTGGGGTCCTGTTTTCCAGGTAGCCTGCCTGGTGATGTGAGTAGCAGTCCAGTCATCCTTGTTCCACATCTAGTATCCTGTTATGAGTGAGTACATACCATGTTTGTCTTTCTGAGTCTGGGATACCTCACTCAGGATGATTTTTTCTAGATCCATCCATTTGCCTGCAAACCTCATGATGTCATTGTTTTTCTCTGCTGAGTAGTATTCCATTGTGTATATATACCACATTTTATTTATCCATTCTTCCGTTGAAGGGCATCTAGGTTGTTTCCATGTTCTGGCTATTACAAACAACGCTGATATGAACATAGCTGAACAAGTGCTCTTGTGGTGTGGTTGAGCATTGCTTGGGTATATGCCCAAGAGTGGTATAGCTGGATCTTGGGGGAGATGGATTCCCAATTTTCTAAGAAATCGCCATATTGATTTCCAAAGTGGTTGTACAAGCTTGCATTCATTTCCTAAATTTCTAATCCATCTCTTTTTGAAATTGGAATAGGGAAGAATGAAGGAGAATAGACTTCTCAGAAGTTGTCTGTGTTATTTTAGTGAACATGTTCAATTTCATATAGTGGTTAACAACCAAAATGCTACTCTTTACTACATCTATACTGGGTTTTCTAACAAAGGGATGCTCCTCATTTTACTAATAATAGGAAGAAGCCACTGAAACAACTATAACATAGGAAAGATTTTTTTTTTAACTCTGCTTCCAGATAGCTCTGCAACAATCTCAGCTGTGTTTATCAGCTGCTTTCAGGACCCCCATCATTTGTCCCAGTGCTCTTCTCATACAACTGAGAAAGTCACTTCAGTACATGTTGTTGTTTCAGTCATTTATGCCTCCACCCAACAGGGGTAAATAGTTGCATCTGAAAGGTGAGAGTGTTAAATTCAAAGAAATATATGTATAAGGGAGCATTTTAAACATATACACGATTTTAATACTTGTCTTGTGGCTGTGACAAAATACCCAAAAGGAAGAAATTAGGTGAGGAAGTGCTTACATTGACTAACATTTGGGTATATTTGACAGGACAGTCATGGTAGCAGGAGCTTTAGGCAGCTGGTCACACTATGATTGTAGTCAAGAGTCAGGGAGCTGTGAATACTTGTACTTAGCTTGCCTTTATCCTATATTCAATATAAGATTCCAATCTTCAGAATGGTGCCATCTATGATTAGGGTCAAACTTCCCACCTGAATTAATCTAACATAGATAATCTCTCAAGGCTCCAAGATATTTTTCCAGAGACTAACCTAATCTCAAAAATGTATCATATGTGAAAAAAATTATATGTGTACCCAGAGGCTTCACTTCTAGGTGATTCTAGAACCTATTAAGTTTATAATCAATATTAACCATCAAATAAATGCATAAAGAGAGATTTAGGTCCATAAATATCCATCAATTGTCATTTATCATCATCATTGCTTATTTAACATATTAAGATCAGGAAAGATTTAAATAGTTGAAACAGAGAAGGAAAGACATTAGAGACAGCAGAAATGTATGCAATGCATTTCTTCAATAGGCACTCTATTTTTACAATTGGATATTCAATGAACATATCTTTGTGAGTTAAATAGTGATTGATATATTAATGTGTTAAAATTACATAAAATAGTGACAAAGAAAAAATGAAATGTAATACTGAGGGGCAAGCACATCTACCTTAACATACAAAGAAATTTGCTTGGTTTATTTGTTCATATTTTTAAAAAATTATTGAATACAGCAGCCTAAAATGTAATCTAAAGATATAACATTGTATATCATACTTGAGCAACCAAGCTTGCTTTGATGATAGAAGGGAATCTTGAGCCAAGGAATGCAGTAAGCTTATAAAATATGAATAAGACAGAAAATGAATCTCCTTATGAATTTTGAGAAACAATATAGTACTACTTACATCTCAGTTTTCAAAGAGTCAGAAGCATTTCTTCCTTCGACACTTACTATTAAAAGATAATAAATTTCTATTGTTTTAGCTTTTAGTTTAGTGATAAGGAACTAATATCAACATTAAAGGTGGAGCCCAAAATCAAGTAAGACATTGACATTGACAAGTGATTATCAGATAGAGTTTGCAGAGTATATTTTATTAAAAATATTTGAAAAAGAAGATACAATTTATGGGGATTCCCCTTCATCCTCACAGTCAGTTGGCCATTAGTCTAAGAGGACAAAGGGGCAGAAGCAATAACAGAGATCCTTGGATGGCGTATGAACACGATGGAGATAGTCCTCTGGGAGAGACTTCAGTGAATCTGTTGAGCTATGCTTCAGAGTATAGGAAATATATAGGATTGGGGATACTGGGAACAAACCATAATTTGCATTAAGTGGCATGCGCCTATCACAAGGCTTAGTATGTGGCAGCAGGGTCTTCCAGCAGAACTCCCAGTGTAAGTCTTAGTGACCATATGAGCAGCAGAGGAGGCTTCTAGCAGGCATCTGTGCCAAGGGTCAAGTTAAAGATAAATCAGGAACCTGGCTTAGAGACAGCTTTCAGGTACGATCAGTCTTCCAGGCCCAGGGATGTTCTCTAGATAAGGACAGATAGAGAGCAGGAAGTTTCACTGGGAAAGGAGAGAGTCCCATGTCATTGAGGTTTGGAAAAAAGCTACCAGGACATGACAGACCGCAACCTCTGGCCAGCCAGCAAGGCCTCCCAACATCACAATAGGGAAATGGGAAATGAAGTTGAATATGTAATAATGATATTTATTTTTTATGGAAATAATTTAGTTGTTGATATTTTGCTGTGATATGCTAGCCTCGGTTCTAGAAATCATATTCTCACTGAACCTTCACAGTAACGATAGAGGCTAGATACTCAGTAGCTCCACAGAAAATGATTGAGGCATAGGTATTACATAAAAATTTTCAGAACTTATATATGCTAATAGAGGAATGGGATTTGAAAAATCTGATCACCAAATCCCTGTCTCTCATGGTAGATTTATCCTTTGTGACTTTTAGGGGGAAACCTAGTATCTGAGAAGTGAAAGTCACAGTGTGTTACATTAGCTCTGGTAGTTAATTTGCTTGAAACTTGGTACAAATTATACAAATTGGTATGATTGAGTAATGGTGTGGATTAACATCTACTTACCCCCAAAAGGGCTTGGGCTATTGATTGAAAAGTCAGCTTGGTGAGCCTTTGAGTTTATTAGTGTCTCCTTATCACTAACCTAAAAGCATGATTAACTTAAAGGCAGTTTCATTACCAGAAGTTTTACCACAGTTTGGGCAATTTCTCATAAAAGCTACATCCATGGCACTTCATTCCATACATTTTTATAGCTCCACTGGAAACTCCCCCTTTCCCTGGTAATTGTTTACTACTCATATAACCTTTTAGAGAGGCCTTTTGAACCTTGTAGTTTTGGTAGCTTCTAGAATCAACTACAGTTTGTAATACTCTTAAGAATTCTAAAAAGTTTCCTTAGCTTCCAATGAATTTCTTCCCTCCACATAGGAGGTGATGTTTCAATTTGAAATAAATAGCAATACTACACTGTGATATAAAAAAGACAGAAATATATTACTAAAGAAGAAATCAACTATCTGTTTCTTCAGAGAAAAATAAGACAAAAGAAGATAAGACGAAGAAGATAAGTTTTGAATAGGCTTGAGTCCTTTGAATAAGAAATGATGGTAGAGATTACCTGGGTAATGCAGTTCCCCTTTAGATGTGATTCAAAATAGCATGTCAACAAGAACTTGATCACTGGAAAACTGGAAAGGGAAAAAGCTGTAGAGAAGTGCTTAGTAACGTAAATAGAAATCTCCTATTCACATGTAAGAACCCAAAGCATAATCTGAGAATGCATCTCCTATGCTGAACAGGGAAGTTAGTTACACTAAGAATGCAGCCTGAAAAGAACTTCAAATCATAAGAGCTGATTCTATTTCAAGTGCTGAGTATTGGCCTTGTTATTTGTAATGGTGAAATCCGAGAATGTATCTGTAAATAAAAAATAAAGACAAAGCCTTAAAGAACAAAATCAATTAAAATTACTCCCTTTCCACAGCATTTATGTAATGCATGAAACATAGATTAACTTTATTGACAATGATAGTTGGCATCTTCTTGGATTTGGAGCTAAGTGAATGATTTCCCTGTTTTAATGTCCATTTTGGCTGGAATCTCTATCAAGAGATGGACATTCCTCTTCATTTAAAAACCTCATGTGAGGTAAGTATTATACAAGAATAAGTTTTATGTTGTATAAAGTAGTATATTTTTCATTTTCATAAGATTTTATTTTTTGTTCTCACATGAAATGAAAATTTCTTCTACAGCACTCATTCTCGGTAGGTAAATATTTTGATGAGCAGATTATTTCTCTTCTAGAATTATCTATACATTTAAAATGCTTTAAGATTAAAACAAAATACATAGACTAAAATATTGTGGATTTGTAGAAATAGATCTATCTCTTTAAAATCAATTGTTTCTGAGCAAACCAAATAGGAAACTAATTGTTCATATTTCCTAAGATGGTATACATTTTATTTTGAGCTTACTTTAGTCCCATATTAATTTATCACATATTTAGTGAATTATTAGTATAGCTAACTAAAATCTTATAGTTACTCAGAAACTTCTAGGATCAATAGATTTTCACTCATGTATAAAAGACGTAGAAATAAACTATCTTTCTTTTCTCTCTCAGCATTACTTCCTAATCCTACTAGTTAAATAGGAAAAAATGTATAAGTCATGTATTTTACTTGTGAAGCCTCAGAAAACAATGGAATGGGATGGTCCTCCTGTCTTTCACAGCTTCAAAATCAAACTGTTCATTTTGTTCACAGACTTACCCAGGGCTGAGGATACGGCTCTGTGGATAAAGTGCTTGCTGTAGAACCATGAGGATCAGAATTTGAATCCCCAGAGCCTAGAGGTAGAGAAACCCTAGAATAAGCTTTGCTAGCTGAATTGTCAAACTCAGGATTCAATGAGAGGCTCTGTCTCAATAAATAAATTATAAAGCACTTGAGGAAGACACCAATGTTAATTTTGCATCTTCAAATACATATAAACATGCACCTACATACATGTAAACACACATATAGATATATATCCTATCTCTCTCTCTCTTTCTCTCTCTCTCTCTCTCTCTCTCTCTCTCTCTCTCTCTATATATATATATATATATATATATATATATATATATATATATATACACATGAAAGCTTTATAAAGATGTATGCATTTTTTGCTACAGCATGAGTTTGAAGTCTACCATAGATATATAGCTGAGGGTCACTTGAGAGCAAACACAGTTGTAATTTTTTTTTTTTTTTGGTTTTTTGAGACAGGGTTTCTCTGTGTAGCTTTGCGCCTTTCCTGGAACTCACTTGGTAGCCCAGGCTGGCCTCAAACTCACAGAGATCCGCCTGGCTCTGCCTCCCGAGTGCTGGGATTAAAGGCGTGCGCCACCACCGCCCGGCTACAGTTGTAATTTTGTAAGTTAAATGTGTGATGAGAATTTGGACCAAGAAAGACACCAAGTAAATGCATAATGAATGAAGATGAACAAGAGAAATATGTTTTGCCCCAGTCCACAATTCTATTGTTTTTTCAAAAACTAACATCTTTGATAGAGAACTGAGTCATCTTTGTAGTGTAGATAATATAAACAGGACACTTTCCTGTAAAATTTCTATTTAGTTTCATCAGTGAATGGTTCATTTTTCTGTGATATTTCTATCATTTTAGGTATGGCATATTGTTAGCATTTTGTCTCTAAATATCCTCTAATAATTTTCCTCCTCCCTTTACGGACACATCTGTGCTTACTTCACAAGAGCACATCTTATCTCTCCATCCTTCCTTACCTTCCAGCTGATCTCAAATCTGAGATGACTTTGAGATGTGCTGAAACCAAAAGAATGTGGTAGAAATGAGTTCTACATTTAGACCTTAAGGAGATTAGAGTTGGAGTTTCTACCTGCTGTAATAAAGAGTCTGTGAGAAGCCAGAAGTGCACAGAGAGGCTTCCGGGGGGACTACAGGTCTCTTATTGCCACTTGCTACTATGCTATCCACTGGAACCTAGCGCTAATTGCCAGACATGAGTGAACTATCTTGTCACAGCACCACAGTTGAGTGTCCAGACGAACACAGGCCCAGCTACCATCTAATATGGCAGAACTCTCCAGGGAAGTACAGACTGCTCATGGTATCAGAAATAGTGAAAATTGTTATTATAAGTTGTTCAGCGGTGGGACTATATCCTATGCAGAAAAGATGACTGAAACAATCGATTACTTTCTTCCATCACAAAAGCCATATTATATTTTCAATAATGTATTACTTAGAGCCCTTGAAAGGCTTTTGAGATAAAACATTACTCTGTAGGAATACTATCAAGTTGTCTTATTAATATAAACCTCTTGTAGTGTAATATTTGAAAAAATCATTTCTGTTCAAACTACTGATTAATTCAAAGTTGTATTGTCCTATGTCACAAGGTATCTGCTGGCTGGCTGGAGAAAATATTCTGTTTTTTGTTTGTTTATTTGTTTGTTTGTTTACTTTCAGACAGATCACCTACATTTCTCAGTTGACCAAGCCGCTGTCATCTCTGCTGAAGGAGATAAAAACAGTCTCCATTGTGATCTTTCATGGACTGCTTGTCTCTGTTTCCTGCCTTTTAATGAAATTATATATATATATATATGTGTGTGTGTGTGTGTGTGTGTGTGTGTGTGTGTATACTCAGATATTGAAATCCATGCAAACAGAAATTAGTCTGAGACTGACACACTGAGACACTAGGAATAATACTTCAGATTGCCTATTAGGAGATTTCACATGATAAACAAACAGGTTCTGAATTATTTATAAGACTTTTAATAGAATTCCTTAGAATTCTAAATTGGAGTTCACATTAGGTCTTCATTATTACAGAATGTGTACTGGGTTCCTGCTGAAACCTTATGCTAGTAATGTAACCTTTTATTCTGTTCCTTTGAACTGAAATTTCTAGAACACATTTTTTCTCTAACTGATAATTTCTATTATTAAAAAAAACCTGGAAATAATCACATCCAGCTTCAATTAAGTTTTTTCCGAGGGTGCCACTAGGAAGTTTGAAGTAAATGCATGATTTTAGCCTTAAACTCATTAAAAATATCTTCCTGTACGTAAAATACTTATTCTAACACTTTTTCATTGATAATCATATTTTTGAAAGAAAACAAAAGGGAATTGAAGGTGAGAAGAAACCCGCTTGTACAAAGAAGGTAACATGAAGCAAACAGACACAAATGGTAAATAGTTAAGCTTTAAAGACAGTGTTCGCACAAGTGAAAGAAACACATGTGAACACGTTGTGATTCTGTAGTGAGACCAAAAGCAAAGTGGCAGTGCTTCAAAACTGAGAAGACAGCCCTGATGCATGAGGAGATTTGGGGGACATCATTTTCAATGCTAAGGTAACATCTTAGCACATAATTAAAGCAACATGCTAGTAGTGCCTGGTTGTGTCAACTCTCTAACAAAACACGACCAAGGAACAGGAGAGCTCAGGAAATTAACAGTCACATTGTTTTGAAATAGCATGATATGAAAAATCAGAACTGTTTTGACACATATTATCAATATTCAAACAATATAGGTACAATTTCCCCCACCTACATCTCTACTAGAAAATTATAACCTTCATTTACATTCAGTTTACTAGTTACAGCCACGTGTTGTGAAGTTTTGTTTAGATGATGGCAGAAAAAAACCCTTTTTTTTCCTTTGGTTATGATTTCCGTAGGTAGATTATTCTACATAGAGAAGGCTATACAAAGGTTATGTCATGCAATATTTTATAGTATAAATAGCAATGGATCCTTTTAAAGCAATGCTCATAATATTTTGAAAATGTGTACAATATACTGACCCAATCCATGGAAAGAATACATTCTCTGTATTTTTTCGTAAAATATCAAGCAATGCTTTTTCATAAAAGAAGAATGTCTCCACATAGGATATATTAACATTATTTCATAAGGCACAGATATATGTAACTAATATAACTTTTTTTCTATTTAATGTAATGACAAATTGAAGGTATTTTTAACACATGTAAAATTTTTCTCAACCTATCAAAAATATCATATTGATTTCCCATAAAAATAAGTTTCAAATATTTATGTTGCTTACATCTCTCAAAATTTTTGAGTTATTCAGTTATCCTGGCTTTTTTCCAGTTATATTTTTTAACTAAATGCTAAATTGATGGAAATCTTCAAAAAAAGAATATGTGGAAATATACTAGTGGTCATATTTACCCTAAATTAGAATTGACTCACAAATGTGAAGTGAAAAGTGTATGGTTTAGTAATAACCTTACATTGCTACTTTAGATAGTGTCTGTCAAGAGAGGCTTCTGAGGTACAATGAAAATACAGTTTTGAATCCTTTTTTGGTATATTCTCAGCAGAAAGCTCCTTGCTTCCTAATTCCCAAATAGATCATAAATGTTTGAATTCCTTCAAGAATAACAATTTAATAAGAATATCATCAGTGTGTTCTTTTTGTCTCATTTTTCATCTGTTTTTTAATAAATCAAACATTCTATTATACTACGAATATTTTGTACATGGAAGGTGGCCCAGGGAACGTTTGTCTTGTGAAGAAGGCAAATATATAAGGTTTACAATTCCACTAACAGTCTGAACTTGGTTCTATGTTTGTAAAACTTGCTTTCACAAGATTGCCTGCCAACCACAGAATTAGGTAGGCCCTCGGTCCTCTTTCTCTCTGTCTCTTTCCCTAGACTGAATCCTTCAATCTTGTCCCTAGTGTGACAATAACTCATCAGTTTAGGCTTCCCTCCCACTCCCTGCACACTTTCTGAGTATCCCACAGACCATCCCCTCCTAAACACTCTCCCTTGACTCAATCTGTTTATCCTAGTCTCCAACACCAGCAGGCATTCCCTGTGAACATACCAGCTGAGCAGCCTAGTAAAACAGGCAACACACAGCCATCACACTCTCCAAAAACCCAGAGAGGAAACAGGAAATCAAGGAACAAAACACCCATCCAACAAAGACAAACCAAGAAATCAGCATGTAGACTTAAAATCATCCCAAACACAGACACCCAGACTCCAGCATAAGAGCACAAGCAATAACGTTCAGGGAAATATGTGTCAACAAAAGCCCAGCTATCCTACGACAGCAAGCCCTGAATATTTCAACATAGCTGAAGCACATGAAAAAGACCTTAAAACTATGTAAAGATGATAGAGATTCTTAAAGAAGAAATGAAGAACTTCCTTAAAGAAACTGAGGAAACCATGAACAAACAATTGGAAGAAATGAACACATCCCTTAAAAAAAAGCCAAGAAAATACAAAGGAACAATTGAAAGGAACAAATACAACTGTACAAGACCAAAAAATTGAAATAGAAACAATGAATAAACATAAACTGAGGGAATTACGAAAATGAAAATTTAAGAATTAGAACAGGAACTACATTGCCAAGCTTCAGCAACAAAGTACAAGGGATGGAAGAAAGATTGGCAGGCATTGAAGATACAACAGAAGCAATGTATACACTAAATCTAAAAATAATTCCTGAAAGAAATTGAGGAAGTCTGAAACACTATGAAAAGACCAAAGCTAAGAACAAGAAGAATATAGGAAGGTAAAGAATCTCAGGCTAAAGGCCCAGAAAATGCTTTCAACAAAATCATAGAAGAAAAATTCTCTAACCTAAAAAAGGGGATACCTTTCAAGATACAAGAAGCATATAGAACACCAAATAGATTGGACCGGAAAGGAAAGTCCCCTTACCACATAATAATCAAGATATTAAACATATGTAACAAACAAAGAATATTAAAAGCTGCAAAGGAAAAAGAGCAAGCAACACATAAAAGCAGACCTATTAGAATTACATATAACTTCTCAGTGGAGACTCTAAAAGCCAGAAGGACCTGGACATATGTGCTGTAGACTTGAAGAGACCGTAGATGCCAGTACAGACTACTATACCGAACAAAACATTCAATCACCATAGATGGAGAAAATAAGATATTCCATGAGAAATTAGAATTTAAACAATATCTATCTACAAATCCAGCGCTACAGAAAGTACAGAAAAGTTGAAAAATTCCAACCTTAGAGGTTAACTATACCCATGAAAACACAGGAAATAATTAATCTCATATTAGCAAAAACAAAAGAAAGGAAGCACACACACACACACACACACACACACACACTCTCACCACCACAACCACCACCCACAATAAAACAATAGGAACAAACAATAATTGGTCATTGATATCTCTGAATATCACTAGTCTCATTCACCCAATATAAAGACACAGGCTAATAGAAGGGATGAGAAAACATGATCCATCCTTCTGTTGCATCTAAGAAACATATCTCAACATGAAGGATAGACATTACCTCAGGACACAGGGTTGGAAAAAGATATCCAAAGCAAATGTACTTAAGAAACAAGTTGGTATATTCACTTTAATATCTGATAAAATAAACTTGAAACCAAAGCTAATTATAGAGATGGGGAAGGACACTACACACACATCAAAGGAAAAATCTACCAAGATAATATTTCAATTCTTAAAATCTATGCCCAAAACACAAGGGCACCAAAGTAAAAGAAGCATTGTTATAGCTTAAATCACGTATTGACCCTCACACTGATAGTGGAAGACTTTAAGAGCTCACTCTCACCAATGGACAGGTCATCTAGACAGACTGAACTGAGAAATACTCAAACTTCCAGACATTATAAACCAAATGAACATTACAGATATTTACCAAACATTTTACTCTACCACAACAGAATATACTTTCTTTTTAGCACCTCATTAAAGTTTACTCAAAACTTAACACATACTTGAACACAAAGCAAGTCTCAACAGATACAAGGAAATTTGACTAACTAACTCCCTGTCTCCTATCAGACTATAACACAGGTTAAAGTTGGATATCAGCAATAACAATAACAATAGAAAGCTTACAAACATGGAAATTGAACAACTCTCTACTGAATGAAAAATGGGTCAAGACATATATAAAGAAATTAAGCACTTTCTAGAATTAAATGATAAAGAGTACACAGTATACCCAAATTTATGGGACACAATGAAATCAGACCTAAGAGGAAAAATCATTGAAATAAATGTCTACATAAATAAACTGGAAAGATTTCATATAAGCAATTTAACAGCACACTTGAAAGCTCTGGAAAATTAAGCAAGCAAAATCAAGAGAAGCAGTTGGCAAGAAATAATCAAACTGAAGGATGAAATCAATAAAATAGAAACAAAGAATCAATGTAACAAAGAGTTGGTTCTTTGGGAAAATAAAAAAAATAGACAAATCCTTATCAAAACTAACATAAATGAGAAGAGAAAATATGCAAATAAGCAATATCAAAATGAAAAGTGGGACATAACAACAGACACCGAAGAAATCCAGAGAATCATAAGGACATACTTGAAAAATATGTTGTCCAACAAGTTGGAAAATCTAAAGGAAACTGATAAATTTCTAGATAGGTAGTATTCACAAAAGTTAAATTAAGATTACGTAGCAATTTAAATAGACCTATAACTTTCCGTTATATAAAAGCAGTCATTGAAATTCTCCCAACCAAAAAAAATAAATAAATAAAAGAAGAAGCCCGTTGCTAGATAGCTTTAGCACAGAATTCTCCCATATTTTCAAAGAAGAGTTAAAGCCATTATTCCTTAAATTGTTCCACAAAATAAAAACAGAAGAAATATTGTCCAATTTATTTTATGAGACCACAGTTACCTTGATACCCAAATCACACAAAGACTCAAAAAGAAAGAAAATAACAGTACAATTTCCCTCATGAACATAGATGGGAAAACACTCAATAAAATACTGGCAAACCAAATCCAAGAACACATCAAAGAGGTCATCTGCCATGATCAAGTAGGCTTCATCCCAGAGAAGCAGATATGGTACAATATGTGAAAATTAGTAAATGTAATCTACCATATAAGCAAACTAAAAGAGAAAAACCCACATGATCATCTCATTAGATACAGAAAAGTTTTGACAAAACCCAACACCCCTTCATAATAAAAATCCTAGAGAGATTAGATATACAAGGAACACACCTAACCATAATGACATCAGTTTACATCAGTCCTGTAGCCAACACCAAGTTAAATGGTGAGAAACTCAAAGCAATTTCACTTAAATCAGGAACAAAATAAGGTTGTACACTCTATATCTATTCAACATGATACTTGTAGTTTTTAGAGCAATAAAACAACTGAAGGAGATCAAAGTGATACAAAGTAGAAAGAAAGAAAACAAAGTATTGCTATTTGCATATGATAATATGTATATTACACTAAAAATTCTACCTAGAACTCCTACAAACTGATAGACACTTTCAGCAAAGCAACTGGATACAAGATTAAATTTAAAAAATAAGTAGCCCTTCTACATACAAATGATAAATGGTCTGAAAAAGAAACCAAGGAAACAAAATCTTTCAGAATAGTCTCAAATAATATAATATAGGGCAATTCTACTCAAGCAAGTAAAAGATTTGTATGATAAAAGTTCAAGACTTTGAAGAAAGAAATTGATAGAAGATGGAGAGATCTCCAACGATCATGGCTAATTAAGATTAACATAGATAAATGGTTATCCTACCAAAAAGAATCTACAGATTCAATGTAATTCCCATTAAAATTTTAATAGAATTCTTAGAAAACCTTGAAAGGACAATTCTCAACCTCATATGGGAGAACAAAAAGCCCAAGATAGCAACAACAATCCTGAATAATAAAAAAATAAAACTGCTGGATATATCACTACCACAGATTTCAAGTTGTACTACAGCAAAAAACACATGGTATTGACATAAAATCAAACACATTGATCAATGGGATAGAATTGAAGGCCCAGACATAAGCTGAAACACATATGGCCACCTTATTTTTGAAAAAAAAAAAAAGCCTGAAAAGCAAACTAGAAAAAAGACAGTGTCTTCAACAAATGGTGCTGATCAAACTGGATATCTGCGTGTAAAATAATGCAAATAGATCTGTATTTATCACCCTGCACAAAAGTCAAGTCCAAGTGGATCAAAGACCTCAACATAAAATGAGATAAGCTGAGCCTGATAGAAGAGAAATTGGGAAATAGCCTTTTACACTTTGGCAAAGGAGATGACCTTGGGTCCAGAATACAGATACCACAGGCGCTAAGATCAACAGTTAATAATAAATGAGAACACATGAAACTGAAAAAACATCCATCAGACAAAGTGGCATCCTACAGAATGGGACAAGATTCTTACTAACTCTACTTCCAATAGAGGACTAGTATCCAACATATATAAGAAACTCAAGAAACTAGACAACAATAACAAAATTCCAGTGAAAAACTAGGGTACAGATCTTAACAGAGACTTCTCAATAGACAAATATAAACTGAATGAGAAACACTCAAAGAAGTGGTCATCATAATTTACCACCAGGGAAATGCAAATCAAAACTACTTTGAGATTCCATCTTATACATCTCAGAATGACTAAGATCAATAACACAAATTATTGCTCATACTGGCAAAGATGTGAAGAAAAGAAAACACTCTTCCATTGCTGGTGGAAATGCAAACTTGTACAGCCATTATGGAAATCAATATTGTGATTTCTCAAAAAAGTGGGTATCCATGTACCTCAAGATCCACCTATACTACTCTAGGACATATACCCAAAGGATGCTCCATCCTACTACAAAGACATTGGCTCAACCATATTCACTGAGGTTTTATACATAATAACCAGAAAGTAGAAATAACACAGATGCCTCTAAAGGGAAGAATGAATAGAATGGATGTGATACATTTACACAAGGAAGGATTATTCAACTGTAGAAAAACGACATCATGAAATTTGCAAGCAAATGGATATAACTAGAAAAAAAATTGTCCTAAGTGAGGTAAATTGGACCCATTAAGATAAATATGGTATATACTCACTTATAAGTAGATATTAGCCATTAAGTAAATGATTACCAAGGTACAGTCTGTAGACCCAGAATGGTTAGGTAAAGAGGAGTAGTCTAAGGGGAACTCATGGAATTCCCTGGGAAGGAGAAATAGAATATATTTTATGGGTCAGCTAGGGACAGGTGGGGAAGGTAGCAGGAGGGATCAGATGGGGAAGGGAGGTGGGATGGAGGGGGAGAGTATGAAGAGAGACAGATAGAATTGTGGGGCAATGAGAGGAGTGTTGTGGAAAACCATTGCAGTGGAAATTTCCTGGAATCTATGAAGGTGATCCAATTGAGGACTCCTAGAAATGGGGGATACAGAGTACAAATGGCTATCTCTTTTAGCCAGGCAAAGCTTTCAGTGGAGGGACTGAGTTGCATTCAATTGAGTTGTTGGCCAGGAGAGTCCCATAGAAATTTCCAATCTACAAAGGCTGAAGCTAAGACAAAGGGTTGCTCTCTGAAACCTGACAGTGCAGCCCATTGCTGAGGACTTGAACATGGAGAAGTCAAGGTGGTGTCTACACAGAGCCTTCACCCCTACATTCTAGTCTCTTTGGTTCGGAAGGTACTCTGCATGTTCCCAAAAGAAAAATTGCATACCAATGCAGCCACAAAACTTTTGCCTTACAACCAGTCCTGACTGTAAAATATATTAGGACAATGGTGGCACAGAGCTTGTGGGAGTGAACAACAGATGTCTGATTTGACTTAAGGCCCATGCCACAGAAAGCAACCCATACCTGATACTGCATGGGTGATCAAGAACCAAAGACTAGATAGCCCAAAGACCTAGGGTGAAACCAAATGTGCCTGATCTTAAGAAATAAAAACCCATGAACAAACAAATATTAAAATGATTTCTAATACTTTGCTATACATTTGGATCAGTGACTTATCCAGTTATCATCAGAGAGGCTAACTCTGGCACTAGATGGGAACAGAGGCACAGACCCAAAGTTAGACATTATGTGAAGAGAGTCTAAAGTGGAGGTCTCCTTCAAATGCCTCCCCTCAGTGCTCATGGGGGGTGGCATGGATGCTGCAACCCAAACTTGAAACTTGTAGAAGAACAGCAAGTACTCTTTAAACACAGAGCCATTTCCCCAGTCCTCCACTTCTAAAAATAAAGATTCATTTTATTTTTAATTATGCATACATGTAAGTTCAGGTACTTGTGGAATCTAGAAGAGGGCCTTAGATCCACTGCATCTGGAGACAGGTAGCTGCCAGCTCCTCACATAAATGCTGGGAAGCAAACTTGTGTAATACAAGAGCAGTATACATTATTAACTGGTGTAGTTTTGTTTGCTGGCAGATAAAGCCTGTGCAAAGCCAGTGTGTGAAAGACTCATTACTCTCCTCTACATTTCTAACTCTAGAAGCAAACAGAACCACTGAGAATCTCATGAGTAAATAGAGTCCCTTATATTTTTCTGGAATCTGGGAAGTTAGATAATTTACAAAATTTTGAATTTTTCCTCTTAATTGAGCCCAATTTTATCTTGCAATATTAAAAGAGATGTAAAAATGACAAAATTTCTTTCCTTTGTTTGGCATGTGTTTTAAAATGTCGTATATTTTTATGTAACTTGAAGGGGTTGTCTATTATCTTCCTTTAGGGTTTTCTACATACTGAAAAATTAGGTAGTATTCAGCAATGTAATTTTCTATTTAGTGAAGGATATAGGGAAAAAGCAGATAACTTTTAGGTCAACAAATACTCCTTAAACCCAGGTGAACTATAACCAGATAATTTGAGTGCATGTTCGTAACTCCATTGTAGGTGTTCACCTGGATATGAACAAGGCCTTAGGAAAATTTGAATAGAAATAATTGATTTCTCCTTACCGTTCTTTCCTCCAACCCCTTCCCCCATGCCAGCCCTGCTCTCTCTTAAATTCACGACCTCTTTTTCTCAAACTGTTATGGCTACATGTATATTTTTCCATGCAGGAGAAAACTGGCAGGAAGCAGAAGTGACAGAGAAAGGTGAAAGTGAACACTGCTATATCAGCAGAGCTTTGGGCAAATGCCAAGTCTGAGGCCCCTTTCCTGACTGATCTAACGTATACGTCTGTGAGTAATATGTACTCCTCTTAAGTTTTGATTGTGGTAGCGTTTTTTTTTTTGTTTGTTTGTTTTTAGCTTATAAGTTCCTATACTCATCAACAATTAAACTACCCTTGAAATAGAAATAGTAACAAATCTTTACCGTGGACCCATGCAGAAAAAAAGAGTAGCCTTGCCACCCTAGCTGGTGGCATTTTGAAAGATAGATCATGTACTCAGACATTTTTAGCTAGCTTGGACTGGATTGCAGTTTCAGTGTCAAAAAAGCCACACATGTAAATTTTAGAATGTAAAATAAGACATTGATTGTGGTAAGAAAATTTCACTTACTAACAGAGCAAAATTTATTACCCAGCCATTCCAATTTGTGTATTATATATTTTTTCTTTTAAGAAATGCTTTACTTAGAATTTATTAAATGAAATATATTTTGATAATATTCTTTTCTCTTCCTCAACTCCTCTCAAAGTTTCCATGTCTTCTTTTATTTAATTTTTTTTTATTAATTGTGGATTTCACATCATACATCATGATCAAACTCCTCTCTCCCCCCTTCATGTCTGCCCTCTGCTGTTACAACCTTTTCCTCAAAATAAAACAAAATTTAAAAGCAAAACAAACAAACAAAAATAACAACAGAAGAAGCTCAAACGAAAAAAGACTAGAAAGAAAAAATGTTGCCATGGACCCTATGGTGTAGCCCAGTGAGCCATCCTTTAGCCCATATATCTTTCTTGTAAATGTTTATTTCAATGTGTCACTGGTCTGGTTTGAGTCCTCTGGCTTCTGCTACACTGTCAGTACTGGGCCCTCACTGGGACTCCTCTTTGATATCCTGTTGTTTTCCTGTGTCATGGAGATCCAGTAGCTTTGGATCTGCAGGTCCAGCCCCTTCATATGTTCCAGCATTTTATAGATAAAGTGGATGTTCCTGGTTCTGGGCCTGGGTGGTAGCTGGGTTGGTCAGCCCACCAGCTTTCCCTCGTTGTCACTACCTGAACAAGCTCTCCAGCACTGCCTCAGCTAGCTCACCCACTGTAGCAGGCATCAAGGAGTGGGGCCAGTTCTCCTGCTCTCCTTCTTCAGGCCTGGCTCACCTGCACTCACACCAGCAGGGCCAGCTCTGCTCTTTTGCCCAAGCATGGTATAGCCCTGCTCTCCCAGTTGCTGCACTTGGTGAGGGGCAGGGCCAGCTTTTCCATCCTCATGCCCCTGAGGTCAGCTCTCCCACCTGCCACAGGTGGCAAGGGGTGGGGGGCATATTTCCATCACCCTTGCCACCACATGGTATATGAAGGAGGGAGTAAGGGCAGCTCTCCTTCTCTGCTACCCACACGACCAGCTCACCTATGGCCTTGCCAACAGGGTCAGCTCTACTATGCTGCCCAGTGGAGGTTCAGGGCCCACTCTCCCAAATGCTGCAGTTAGTGAGGGTCAGAACCTACTCTGTGCAGCCATACCCTCACTGCTTTCAATGGTAACAAGAGCCATGGACATCAACACAGACTTAGGTTGTAGCCGGGCCATGGACGCAGACATAGCCCTTGGCAGCAGTCCAGACCAGGGTGACACCATGGCCCCAGGTGGCAGCATAGGCTGCTCAGATCTGCATGGCCCAAGCAGAGGCTTAGCCCTCAGGCACTGACATGGCCCTAGTTGATGGGCTCTACCCTTGATGTCAGCATGGCCCTTGGTGGCAATACAAGCCATGGTTATCAACACAGACCCGAGTTATGGTTGGAACATGGACCCAGACATAGATGCTGGCAGCAGCCTGGGGACCAGAAGTCACCATGGTCCTGGTTGCAGTGCAGGTCACTCAGATCAGCATGGACCCACCTGCAATGTGGCCCTTGAACACTCACAAGGCCCCATGTGGGGGCTCAGATCCCTAGCATCTACATAGTCTAAGATGGCAACAGGAACCTTGCATATTAATGTAGACCCTGACTATGGCATAGTCACAGACCCAGACATGGCCCCAACTGCAGCCTGAGCATGTATGATGCAATGGGTCCAGGTGGCAGAGAATGTCACTCAGGTCCATATGAGCCCATCAGCACCACAGCCCTTGGGCACCAAGAAGGCCACAAGTGGAGGCCCAGATCCTGGGCATCAGTGTGGCCTTTGGTGGTAACACAGGCCATGGACATCAGCACAGACTCAGGCAGGATCACAGAACCAGACATGGTCCTGGCCAACACCCAAGCTGGATGTAATTGTGGCCCTAGTTGGCATTGCAGATTGCCCAGGTCAAGAAGGATCCCAAACACCAACATGTCCCCAGGTAGCACCCCAGACCCCAGGTATCTGCTCAAACTTTGATAGTAACAGGAGCCACAGACATCAACACAGACCATAGTGCAGTAGAGCCATGTGCTCTACTAGACCATAGTGCAGACATGGCCCAAGGTTGCAGTTCGGGACTAAACAATATCAAGGCCCTGGATGGTAGCCCAGGCCACCCAGGTCTGCATGACTTAGGCAGCAGCTTGTCCCTCTAAGACCAACATGGCCTCAGGTGTCTGGCAGTATTTCAGGCCTCTGTGTGGCCCTCAGTAGCAACAGGAGTCATGTGTGGTGATATTTTAATTGTGCTGAAATGTAATTTTATTTGTATGTTAATAAATAAAGTTTGCCTGGAGAACAGAAGTCATTAGTGAGCCAGGAATAGAAGTCAGGTGGTGGTAGCCCACTCCCTTAATCTGATCACATAGCAGGCAGAGTCTCTATGTGGTCAAGGACACAGCCAAGTGTGATGACCCTTGAATCTTTAATCCCAGTACCAACCATAGAGACCAGGAGGTCTGTATAGACAAGAAGTGATGAGGAAGTCATGTGGCTGGGCTTAGAGCCAATGAAAAGGCAGAACAAGAAAGCAATAAAACACAAGACACTAGGAAGAAGGTCTCTCTCTCAGGGGAAGAATGACAGCAAGTGGTAAGCTAGAGGTGGTCTTGGCTCTTGCTCTGATCTCATAGGCTTTAACTCTGTATTTGGCTCTGTGTTTCTTATTTAAAAAGACAGTTTAGAATTTCATCTACAGTCATGGACATGAACTCAGAGCCACAGCAAAGCCATGGACCCAGACATGGTCCTCAGCAACAGTCTGGGCCATATTTGTCACCATGGTCTTGGCTGATGGTACAGGAATTTTGCATTGGCATGGTCCCTGTGGGGGCAAATCCCTTGGACATCAACATGGTCATAGGTAGTGGTCCTGATAACAGGTGTCCACAGGCCCTTGATGATAACAGGAGCCATGGACATCAACACAGACCCCCACAGCTATATTAGGACAATGGAACAAGTCATAGACCTTGGCAGCAGCATAGGTCCAGACAGTGTCATGGCCTTGGGTGGCAAGCAGGACCTCTACCTCAGCCCATTCCTCATAGCCCTTGCTTCTTCAGATGTGCCTCCTACCTAGCACATGAATTGTTCTGCCTCTCTCTCTCTCTCCCCTTCCACACACTGTGCTCACTCACCATAATGGTGTCTGTCTGCCTGGCATCATATTTGTATATTATTATCATTTCTTGGAAATCCCCAAATACGTTTTCTATTCACATTTTGTCACTTCTTTGCATCAGTGAGCTTTATAAAGTTTAAGTTTAGATCACAGATTTTGTAGCAAGTAGGCTGGTTCTTTTCCTAAAGTTGGAGTCATTTATCTGGACAGATGGCCCTGTTACAGGAACACATTGTATATACATGTTATAAATCACAATTAGAGAATATAATGCTTCCTTTTAGGAAATATTGCCAAGAAAATATTACTCTGTTCAGAAAAAGTCATCCTTTATACTGGGTATCATTAATTTCTCATCGGCTATATTGAACTTGGAGATCACTGTGATGACTATTTTAATGAGGCTTACCATCATCTATATTTGACTTGAAGTTTTACTTCATGTTCTCCTTAGTAATTTCATGCACTTCTGTTGGGAGGAAATCACATTCATTGTGTCTTCATTCATGCTATGATTGGATGTAGCCCAAAAGACCTTAGTCTAGATTCTCCTAGATTTGTCCTTTATTATGATTAATATTTCAGTGTTACTTTTGAGGACACAAACTCAAAGACATTAAGTAATGTACACAAAGATATTCAGTGTGATGGCTGGCGTGACAATTGTATTCATCAACTAATTGTCCTATAGTGTGGATCTCCTCACTTCATAAATGAATTTTAATCTATTTTTTTCTTGCTTTCCATCCATTAAGCATTGAGATTCAGCTGCACAGTGGATAATTCATATTCTCTGAAAATGCCCAGAGCTTTCCTATTTTTGTTCCTAGCTTATGTTTTATCCTCCATGTGGAATGTTTCTTTTCATCATCTATGCCTGTGAAAACTCCAGTCTTTCTTCATGGTTCAAAACTACTTCCCATGAATGTTCCATAATTCCCTCAGGTGGAATTATTTATCATCTCTTTTAGGATCACAAAATTGCATTCCTTCATTAGCAAAATCCCTCTGTTCTATGTGTCAGTTGCTTGTATGTCACCTATGCCCTTGCCTCTGATACTTAGGTTTCTTTGAAAGAAAAATTGCATTGAGGTAACATAATAAATGTATTAGATATATGTTTTATTTACATATACATGCACAGGTATGTCTTTTGCTTTATCTATTTTAATTACCCACATTTAGTAAATACTTTTCAATTGACTTTCTAATTGATAAGATACTTTATGAATTACCTTTTTATGTATTTATAAATATTGAAAATGATAAAGGACTGGTTAAATCTAGAAACACTATGACTACTATAGTGATAATATATTATGCTAATGCTCTAGAAAATTCTCTTAAAAGTCCAGTATATAGAGCTGAAGATGGCTTAGTAATTAAGTGCCTTCCAGAGGAACTAAATTTGGTTCTCAACCCCTACTGGTAACTCACAGCCTCCTGTAACCCCAGCTTCAAGGAACCCAATATTCTCATCTGGCTTCCATGGGCACTCACACACATGTGGCAAATACATACCTATGCATAAATAAATAAATGTTTAAAAAGCATGAAACATGGATACCTATCACTTTTCTGTTGTTACTCAATGTAATTACTCTGATTTTTATATAGACTTTATACTCAAACAAGTCTCACATGACATCAGTTACTAATGTGAAAACAAAGACAAGCACAAAGGAAGAGTCTCCTAAATGTTCTAAAGACACACGATATACTTTTAGCTTTTTATATTGTATTTGCAATATAAGAAAATTATTAATGCTCATAATTCTAAACAAGCTAGTGAACATTTTTAGTCTTTCATTCAGTAATGTGGCCACAATGAACATTTCCAAATCTAGAAGTAATTTTTAATATGACTTCTGATGCTGGTTTGGTATTTCAAGAATTAAAATGTCAGCCTCAGTTGTTAAAACATTAGGAACACTTTCTTAAGCCCTCTTACTTCTACTTTATAGATTTAGAGATGTGGATGATTTCTTTTTAATTTACATGCTGGGTATTTGTTTTCCTTGTTGTACAGCTTAAAAAATTATTTTATTGTGAGTATAGAGTTCCATGACATCCTAAAAGTTTATAACTGTGGGGATAACACCCCAAATTACAAATCACTTCCAGAGGGATGAAAATATACGTCCATATCACTGACCACATTTGCTAGTTGTACCTTTTCCAAGCACAGTGTGTCTTCTGCATGTTCTGTCAACTGATGAAAATATAAATTGCTAACAAATCTATGTGATCCTAATTGACCTTGAAAGTAAATATAGAAATACATATTAAATGATAACCAAAAAATTGGAACTTATCCCATTTTTTTCATTCATCCTTCAGTTCCTAAAGTAATTCTGGGTATGTGAACTAGTACAAACCATGGAGGTGCAAGGTGAGCTAGACTTACCCTTATTCTTTTGTCTTTTCTTCTTGTCCAGTCAAGACAAGGACAATGCATATTTGTGTTAGTTACTTTTCTGTTGTTGTGATGAAACAATATGTACAAAGACAACCTACGTATGATAGAGGGTTTTGTTTGTTTGTTTTTGTTTTTTGGCTTATAGTTCCAGAAGGATAATATCATTGTGAGGGCACACAACGGTCAAGCATGAAAGCAGGAGCAGGAAGCAGAGTGGAAAGTCAAAATCAGGCAAGACCATAAGAGTCTCAAAGCTCACCCCCAGTGACATACTTTCCCCATCAAGGCCACACCTGCTAAACTTTCTCCTACAGCACCACCACATTGAAGACCTCAGCCTATGGGGGGAGGGATTCTTATTCAAATTACCAAACTATTGATAAATTGTTGGAGTGTGTTGGTAGAGGCAAGAGCTCAAGCCATTTGTCATATTATTGCATGTTATTCTTCTAGCTTAAGCAAAATTAGATGATACAAAGTAAGGCAATTAATCCTTATTATAAACTTCATTTGGTTTACAATCACTGTATGTGGTGGTTGAAACAAGAATGGTCCCTATAGGTTTATATGTCTGAATACTTGGTCCCCACTTGGTGGAGCTGTTTGGGAAGAATAGGAAGTGTGACCTTAGAGGAGGCATGTCAATGGAGGTGAGCAGTGAAATTTCAAAAGCCCATACCATTCCCAGTTAGCTCTTCCTCGGTCTCATGCCTGTGGATCAGATGTGAGTTCTCAGTTACTGCTCCAGTGAGAAAGCTGCCTGCTTGCTACCATGCTTCAAGCCATGACTGTCAAGGGCTCACACTCTGAAATAATAATATTCCACAAACAGTTCTATAATTTGCCTTGTTGTATCAATAAATTCATGGGAGTCTGCTTAAGGGGTAAAATGAATTTATTAGGATATAAATTGGGGAAATACAGAATAGGAGAATTATCATAGGGTCCTGTAAAGCTGAGGTATAGTCCAATGCCGTTCTGCTGCTGAGATGGCCTGGTCTTCACCATCCAGCCCACCAGTGAGAGGAGAGAGCAATGGAGGTGGTCTCAGGTCTTAAGGTTAGCCCAGAGCCATGGCCCAGGGGCAGGTACTTCAAGGTGATAGGTAGGTAGGACAATTACCTGCTACCTCTCTAGAGATGGTGCTTCAAGGTCATAGACAGACAGCTAGCCACTACATCTTCCCATTTTGTCTAAATAAGAAAATTCTGACCTAATAAAAAAATTATATACAATAGGAAAGATTATCAAGTATTGTCCAGGAGAGGGGAAAGGTAATAATCTAAACAAAAATACAAATACAACCAGCAAGAACAACATCAAACAAGAGACACATACTAAAACCCAGAGATGTCCAGATCATAGGTAAATGGCATGTTACAGAGATTGCTGCAATAGCTTTTCTATCCGAAAGAATCTAACTTTATTATCTGAAATGTTCTTAGCTAAGATATATGAGAGGTTTATAACTGTAACTCTCTAGTCTTCAACCCCATCAAAGACCTGAGGAGGAAAATAATATTACCTGAGGAAACAGGAAGTACAAGCAAGCAATTTCCAAAACATTGCAAGAATAGACAAAGACAACTGGCAGCCTGGACAGTCACCTAAAGATTCTCAGCACTGCTGGGGCATCCATTTTTGGCTACAGGCCAAGAATATCTGACAAACCATTTTCAGAAGCAGGAATTTTGAAAGACCATCTTACCCTGTCTTGGCAAGTTTCAGTAGTGCTTTACCTTGTGTCCTGCTCCTCTGGAAAGGACAGCGTGCATACTGTCAGCAGTTGAGGCAAGGGCAATTCTTTGCCCAGAAGGCCATTTTGTGTCAACAAGAAGACAAACTTCCAAATAGAAATGTTTTAGAAACTCAACTTTCTCTTGGAAGTAGATTGGTGCTTCCAGAAGCAATGGTGTCTCACATCAGCAGAATTCTAAGTTGTCAAAACATTTAAATGCCATATTCTCTAGGTCTATGAAGTATTTGAAGGTTACCTATCCATCTGACATATGTTTCTGTAAATCTGGGAAACCTAACTAACACAACTATAGATATGACGAGCAGGGTGACTATTAATCTGTAAGTCTTATCTACTTAAATAACCTAAGGAGTAAGACTACACACTAACAAGGTAAAAAAATCTGTAAATAGATGTACAGTGTAAGGACAATGGCCTCAAAATTGTGGCAATGCACAAAATATCTTAAACAGAGGTAGAAATGTAGGAATGGGTTAATTTAAGACGAAAGAGCTAGCTAGCAAGAAGTTGATGCTATAGGCCATACAGTTTGTAATTAGTATAAGCCTCTGAGTGATTATTTTATAAGATACTGTGGGACCGAAGGGCCAGGTGGGACAAAGAAACTTCCAGCTACATCTTGGTTATACTGTTTTGTCACAGTAATACAAAAATAATTAAGACAGTATGGAAATACATTGTGGAGTGAGTCTCTGAGTGTGTTTTCAGAAATATTTAAATGAAAAAGAAGACCAGCCCAGAATGTGGGTGGCACTATCACATGAGATAGACCTGCAGTTTGAATATAAGGATGCTTGCTGATTGCCAAAATTCATCTTTCTCTGCCTTCTGTCTGTGGATGCAATGTGACCTGCTTCCTCAAGCTGCTGTTCTGATTACTGTTCTCTGCTGTGATCAGCTAAATCCATCAAACTCTAAGCTGAACAAACCCTACCTCTCTTCTGTTGCTTTTTTTCAAACATTTGTTTGAAGCAATGAAAAAGCAGTTAATTCAAATAGTCAATCAAAATTTGGAAAAAATAACATGGATAAATCCCTAGTGCTGGTAAGTTATGAAGAAACGGGCATACTTGGTGTACTGCCAGTATTAGTAAATATAGCAAATTATTTAAGCATGCAAATTTGTTATTATGTACATCAAACTTAAAACCAGTATGAAAAATACTCCAAACATTTCCAAAAATAATAATGCAAACACATGCAGGAATACTTATTATCAGTGTTTATATAAAGAAGAGTATGAAAACTACCTTTCATCTCATACACAAAACAAAGATCATAGAAGGAAATTACACTTTACTCTTAATGGGTTAAACATTGTTTAAAATATTAAGGAATGACATTTATCATTGTAAAATATTTAAACTTTGCTACCAGAGATGATAAAACAGTGTGGACTATAAAACAATGGTTTTTGTTATTGTTGTTGTTATTGTTTTTAAAGGAAACAATTTGGGGCTGATGGCTCAGTGGTTATGAGCATTTCCTGCTCTTAAAGAGGAGCATGTTGTAGTTCCTAGCACCCACATGAGATCCCTCACCACATCCTGTGAAACCATTTACAAATGATCCAATATCCTTTTCTGGTTCTGTGTACCCTTAGACCTGATTCACATGCATAAACTCAAACTCATGAACAAACATATACAATTATTAAAAACCTAATATTGGATGCAATTTGAAAATGAAAGTTAGTTGTTCACTATACATTTGTTTTAGAATTTTATGCTTTCCCTAGATTATACTGTTATTTTTAATAATGACAGCTGTTTATGTTTACTGTTAAATTTAAAATAAATGAAGTGAAATAGTGTTCATTTGCAAAATGAGTATTATTTAATGCATACAAAGTATTAATAAATACTCTTAATTTAACGTAATTTAATACTGATTAAAAATAATATACTGCAAACTTTATAAATTGATTTTAAAGCATAATTGTAGTATAGTATAGTATTAACAATGCATTAATTTTATTGTTTTTGATTTGTAATATTGAGAATTGAAACCAGGGCAGAGGCTATAGTAGCAAGTGCTCTTCTACTGAGCCACGTGCCCAGCCATTACTAACAATAGCTTAACTTTAGATCACATTTTTAAAAGGCCTGGAAAATGATATTTTATCTGTTTTAGTGTTTAAACATTGCACACAATTCATCAGGTAACATTTTGCTATACACAGTGGACAAAGAACGTAAATCTGTTAGTATAGTCACTCAACTGGAGCATTTAAAAATAAAATGCATGTCTCAAACAATAATTTCATTCATAAAATATATTGACTCATAAGTCATTGTTTTACATGGTAGGAAAGGGGTCTTTTCTTTAGTTCCTAGATGTACATTACATTAATACCATAATGGTTTCAGCCCTAGGAAGCTGCCCTTTGCAGATAAAACCCCAACTGCATGTTCAACAATGTGAAATTATTCCAGGGTGAGGATACTTATCTCATGAAAACCCTAACAAGATACAAACAGTTTTCTCTTTACCCTCCAAACTAGTGGATAAACTCTCTCATGATATCCTAACTCCTCTAACAAACACCTGCTATGTCAGTTATGAAATTGTTCACACTGATAGTATTTTAAGGGTTTCTGTGTATAGAATTAAAAGAATCACAGTTATTGCTGCTTGCTGACAACCATCTTCACTTCTCTCTATGGCCAGGTTAAACAAAAGTTTGATTGGGTGTAGTTCAGGATGAGGCATAATAAAATGGGAGGATTCACTACCAAATAATATAACCAAAGTGTGTTCACCTGAATGAAGAATTTAGACAACAAATAGGACAATAGAGGGAAGGAATGCCACTACCATGACAGTTCTATTTTTTATCTACTTTATCAGATCAAATCCATTTTCTCTTCCTCTCTTTTTAAATTCAGCAAGCAGGAGTGCTTGATTTATTCAACTATTGGAAAGGATAGGAAAGCAAATATCAACAGAACACAGAAGTAATGGTTGCTATTTAAACATAGAGTTGACCTAAAAAGGGGGGTGGTAGTCGATTATTTTACTCTACTAACATGAGAGCTTATATGAAGCATTGATCACCTTGAACAAAAAACAAACAAATAATATTTGTAAGTTTTCTTGAAGTTATGCACTATCAAAAAAGAAATAATTCTGGAGAAATGCTTTCCTCTGGGTAGCAAATGCTGTAGTGAAGATATGCCACGAACAGATGGTGCAGAGGATGTGGGATGGCTTGAGGAGGGAAGATAATATCACTGAGCCAGAATAAATTCGTTCTTGAGCCTGAGGATGGAACAGCTCAGAGAAACAGATAAGAAGCCAACATTTTGAGGTTGAAATCATGGCGGTAACTGCTTCCTACATAGATAAGGGGACTCAGAATAACACAAGATAGAGGATGCAGTTGAGTTGTAAGGCGTGTCAAAAAGAGTGATCCTTAACATACTGAGTAGCAGGACAAGGGCAATACTAAGGGAGTCTCTGGACCCATACAAACAGGCAAGGTTTAAATAAATGCACATCTATAAGTTCCATCAAGCAGAGCAGACTCTACAAGCAAGCGTTGCTCAGCATATGGCATGTGGGCATGAGACTCTTTTATATGTGGAGAGGCTGTATGCAAAGTGAGGAGGACTGTGGAATTCAGATGTGATAATTGTCCTTTTGTGCTTGTTCTTTTGGGAATGCCTGTTTGTACCGAGGATTGATGTGGGTGAGAAATATCGTAAAGGGAATGCAGGGAGTCTGGATCAAGTGTAACCATCTGTGTTGACTCCAAAAAAGTCTGTATCCCTGTTTATTGATGTCCCCTTTACTGAAGTATAAGGCTAACAAAAATCAAATAATTGTCATGGTACAAGTGCCTAAATAATCCACCAAGAGAGTTTTAGGTGCAATGAGTAGGAGGTGTATGTTTTTGAGTAATTTAGCATACAATTGAATTTTAGTGTACAGAGTGGAGATCTGTGACTTATTCAGGATGAAGGAAATTAATGAAAGTTAATTAAACTTATTTTAAAATAAAAAATAAATCATTCATACTCAAATAATGAAATAATATAATTTTTGAAGAAAGAACACTTATATGATTATCATTGCTTTAGTTAAATCACTTATTCTCTTTATAAAATTTTATTTTCAATCATGATCCTATTAATACTCAGAAGATCTAATTAAAAGATGCCCTTGGTGGATATCAATATGACTTACGTAACTCTTCAGTACACATTTAATGATGAAAGATGCTATTAAATTAGAAGTTAGAGAAATGGGAAGGGAAAAAAATCTCAGAGAGGCAGAGTTTGAGAAAATGAAACAAGAACACAATGCCTTTAAGTGGGAAGTTATTTTTAAAAATGAAAGGATAATACATATTGCCACACAAAACATGCTGTGCAATAAACATATGTGTAAGGAGAAGTTGATGGTGGAAGTGTCAGAAACCTCTTTATAAATAGTATTTTATCACAGTATTGCACATATGTAGTTTAATGTTTGTTTGAATGTGACATATTTACACCATTGTGAAATAATCATGCAAAAATAATTACTATACATGTTATAGCATAGAGTTCAGTTTTTTCAAAGGGGTAGGAAAACTTAAGATATTTTCTCTTAAAATATTTCAAGTATAAATGAAGTGCCAATTTATAATCAAGAATTTCCCCAAGACAAATGTTAATAACATTAATAAACCAATTAAAAAGGAAAATTGACTAAATTAGATATTTCTCAAAATAAAACAGATAAGTGACTAACAGATGTACAAAAAAATATTGAATAACATCAATCAACAGAAAAGTGCAAATCAAAACCACCATGACATTTCACCTTACCCCAGTAAGAATGGCATTTACAAAACAGAAAAAGAAAATCACAGAAACAATAAAACAAAATGAGTGCTTGTGATATATGCAGAAAAGGGAGCCCTTACACATTGTTGGAATGTAAATTAATATGGACTTTATGAAAAATAGTATGAACATTACTCAAAAAACTGAAAATGGAACTAGAACTATGAGGCAGCAGTCCAAGTCTTTCAGCACTATTTGTAACAGACAAAAAGTAAAAGCGACCTAAATATCCATGAATTGATAGGTGAATTAAATAATTCTCTCTCTCTCTCTCTCTCACGCTCTCTCTCTCTCTATATATATATACATATACACATATATACATATATATGTGTATGTATATATATATATACATACAGTTATGTATGTATATGTATATGTTATATACAATTATATACATATAATTCTCTCTCTCTCTCTCTCACGCTCTCTCTCTCTCTATATATATATACATATACACATATATACATACATATGTGTATGTATATATATATACATATATATGTATATATGTGTATGTGTGTGCGTATATATGTATATATGTGTGATATGTGTGTGTGAATATTATCCTGTCATAAAAATTGAAATTATATCCTTTTAATAACACGGATTGAATGGAAAGCATATGTTAAATGAAATAAACCAGCTATAGAAATATGAAGACTTGATCTTATTTATGTGTAGAATGTGAAAAAATTCCTCTTCCCTTGTTAAAGTTCCACTTCACATCACTCACATCCTACTACTTTCTTCTCTAACACGACACACACAGACGCATATGCACACACACACACACACAGAGACAGTATATTTTTACTGTGTGTTCTTTACTTTCCTGGATTCTGTGATTACTTCAGGTTATATACTCACATATAAAGATTTACAGCTAAGTACTACAGCTAAGCAATAACATGAAGTGTTGTGCAATAGTGGCATTCATTTCTTGGTAGTAACCAAGAGCTGTCTAATTGCACTTAAGGCCCACTCAATAGAAACAATAGCGTGCCTGGTAAACCTAGACAATTAGCTGCTACTAGTGAAGTCAGAGATCTTAGAGGAGAACCTGCTTCCAACCATTTTGCTAAAGCAGATGAATTCCTTACTGAATTCTAAATACTGGTATTCTTATACCCAGAGATAAGTATGTCTCTCAACCCTCATCAAAGAAACTTCCCTTTGCAACTGGTCTACCACAAGCTTTGGCAGGGTCCTCAGGGAAGGAGGTGGAGTACAAGGACAGGTCCTAGAGAGTGGTCTGCTACTAGGCTCAGGATGAGACTGGGGAATTTGCAGTGGAGGGCAGGAAGGAGAATGAAGATTGGCTGCCTGATTTCTAGCCTGGTGTAACCAGCCACTGGGTTTGTGGGTAGAGCGTGTTTGTACTGTTGGTGGTTGACACATGGGAGCCAGAATGGGCTAGAAAGGGGTGCTGATAGAGTCCATAGGAAGGAGCAAAGTTGAGTCTGCCATGAGTTCCCCAAGATTCCCAATGGAATAGAGGCAGAGAAGGAAGAAAACGCCCTGAAAAGGATTTGCTACAGAACTGAGGATGAGACTGAGGAATTTGCAGTGGTGGACAGGAAGGAGAACGCAGATTGCCTAGCTAATTGCCAGGCCAGTGTGGTCAACGAGTTCCTAGGTGAGGCAGGAGTAAGGGAAACTCATTAAGCCACTGTGAAAATCAGTGTGTCAATTCCTCACAAAGCTGGGATTAATAGATCTACCTGAAGACCCAGTTACACCACTCTTGAGCATGTATCCAAAGAACTGCTTCATCCAATACCACAGACACTTGCCCAACCATGTTCATTGCTTCTTTATTCATAATAGCCAGAAATTGGAAACAGAATCAATATCCATTAGCAGATGAATGGATAAAGAAAATGTGCTACATTTATACAATGGAGCACAACTCAGTTGCTTAAAAAAAAAAAAACTGAATCATGAAATTTTCAAGTAAATGGATGGAGCTGGAACAACAAAAATCAATCACCCGAGTAAGAAAACCTAGACCAAAAAAAGTAAATACAGTATGTGTTTGCTTATACATGGATGTTAGTTGTGACATCTTCAATAACCCAGCTACAATACATACAATGTTAGGTATGGAGCAAGGGATTGGAGGGAGGGAAGGATCATCTGAGAAAGGGGAAATAGAATATATGTTTATGGATGGGAGGGAGAGTAGAACTAGAAGATTAAATAGAGAGGAGTCATAAAGACTACTTTATAGGAAGTACAATATGGGGATGAATATAGGAAGGGAATAGATAAGAACGAATATGGGGAGGGACAGCTAGAGTAGATGCTTTAATTTTTTTTATTCTTATTTTACATACCAATCACAGATCCCCCCTGATTCCTCCTCCCGCTTCCCCTACCGCCACCTTCCCCCCCCCCCACTCACCTTTCATCACCTCCTCCAACAGGATAAGTTCTCGCATGGGCATACATCTAAGCCTGGTAATTCAGTTGAGGCAGGACCAAGCTCCCCCTCTGCATCAAGGGTGAACAAGATGTCTGACCATAGGTAATGGGATCCAGAAAGCCAGCTCATGCACCAGGGATAGATCTTGATCACACTGCCACAGGCCCTTCAAACAGACCCAGCTACACAACTGTCTCCCGTGTGCAGAGGGTCTAGTACGGTCCCATGCAGGTTCCACAGCTGTAGGTCTGAAGTGTGTGAGTTCCTATGGGCTTAGTTCAGGAGTTGTCTCTGCAGATTTCTCCATCATGATCTTGACCCCTGCTTGTTCATACAATCCCTCTTCCCTCTCTTCGACAGGACTTCCAGATCTCAGCCTGGTACATGGTTGTGGATCTCTGCATCTGCTTCCATCAATTACTGGATGAAGGCTCTATGATGACAGTTAGGGTATTCACCAATCTGATTACCAGGGTAGGCCAGTTCAGGCAGCCTAACCACTATTGCTAGTAGTCTAATCTGGGGTCATCCTTGTGGGTTTCTGGGAATTGCCCTAGCATCAAGTTACTCCTTTATCCCATAATGTCTCCCTCTATCAAGATATCTCTTTCATTGCTCTCCCACTCCATCCCTCCCCTAACTTGACCATCCCATTCCTTCATGTTCTCATGTCTCACCACTCCTCTCTATCCCCCACCTCCTCATCCTCAGTTTGCTCATGGGGATCTCCTCTGTTTCCCTTTCCCAAGACGACTGGTACATGCATGCCTTTTAGGGTCCTTTTTTTCCTAGCTTCTTCATTATGTATATGTATCACATTTTCTATATCCATTCTTTGGTTGAGGGGCATCTAGGTTGTTTCTAGGTTTTAGCAAGTGTATGTGCCCAAGAGTAGTATCATTTGGTCTTGTAGATTGATTCCCAATTTTCTGGGAAACCACCATACTGATTTCCAAAGTGGCTGTACAAGTTTGCATTCCCACCAAGAGTGAAGGAGTCCCCCTTGTTCCACATCTTCTCCAACATAAGCTGTCATTAGTGTTTTTGATCTTAGCCATTCTGACGGGTGTAAGATGGTATCTCAGAGTCATTTTGATTTGTATTTCCCTGATGACTAAGGATATTGAGCAATTACTTAAATATCTTTCAGCCATTTGGTATTCTTCTGTTGAGAATTCTCTGCTTAAATCTGTAGTCCATTTTTTAATTTGATTGTTTATTATTTTGCTGTCCAGCTTTTTTTTTTTTGAGTTCTTTATATATTTTGGAGATCAGTCCTCTATCAGATGTTGGGCTGGTGAAGATCTTTTCCCATTCTGTAGCTTCTTAAGTATATACATAAATGAAAGAAATGTAAAAGTAGTCACCAAATTATATGGTAGACAAACCACAAACTGGACATCTTTTTGTCACCGAATGAAAGCTTCAATGACAGGAATGGGCTACATCTAATTGAGTTGTTGGCCAAGAGGGCCCCATGGAAATCCCCAAACAACCCAGGGTATTTCCAAAGCTATTGGTTACTCTCTACAAATTGATGGTAAGGACCTATTGCTGAAGACTATACCTACATAATTTGTCGAACATGGAGAAGTAGAGCTCGTGCCTACCTACAGCCATAATCCCTGCTGGCTACTGTTCATGACACCAGAAGTTGCTCTGCATGCTGCTAGAGGGGAAAGGTAAACACCAACCAGCTACAAACCTTCAATCTGTATTGGTGACCTGCCTGCAATATACACTGCTGTAATAGTTGCATGGATGGGGGAGTAACCAAAAAGTATATGATTGAAATTGAGCACAAATCTACCTCCAAGAGGTGTAATCCGCACCAGACATTGAGTGACCAAGAATCTGACACTCAGTAGGCTATGGATCTAGAGCAACAACATGACTCCTAATGACTCATAGATCAATGTGTTGCTCAGCCATCATCAGAGAATCTTCTTGCTGTAGTATATGAGAACAAATATAGACCTACAACTGGAGAGAGTGCCAAGACTAAAAGACCTTGAAACAGTCCTTAATGGGGTATCTCTATCAAACCTCTCTCCTCGAGGCTCAGGAATCTAGGTGGAAGAGGAGGTAGAAAGATTGCAAAAAGCCATTGGAGATGAAAGATGCTAAGGAGACAAGACACAACAGGTCTGATGCTCATAAGAACTCACAGAGATTGTGGCAGCATGTGCAGAACCTGCATGGATTTAAGCCAGATGGGGTCCAAGAACTCAAAGGGGAAGTGGACACAAGTTTCCATCTCTAATCCATCTCCTTGGAAAAACTTTGTTTTGTTTTCCAATGAAGTTTCACTGGGTATACAAACTACACTTAAGGGCAGTCCCCAAACTCAGAAATAGATGGCCAACACAAAAGGAACTCAATGGTAGTTTTCGAGGGTTTTTAAAGTTTTTTTTTTTTGTCTCATAATTCTTAATCTCAGCTTTTTAATACATAATGCTTTTGTTTTGAAAATTGTTCTTTCATTATGAATTAACCTTAGAAAAAAGTTTAATTAAGGAAGCCTGACAGTCTCAGTTATAGATTGTAATAATTAAATTGAAATAATTCAAATAGTGGTGTATATGTGTGTGCATGCACACATATGTCTTTCATTACTCCAAAAAAGTGACAGAAAACAATATATGAGCATAATACCATGTTATTTCAGACTATGAATGAACTTTTGTTGTTGTTATTTTCTGTTTGGTTAGTTTGTCTACTTTGATTAATTTATTGATTTTACAGCCCACCATAGTTTCCCCTCCTTCTTCTTCTCCCATTCCCTTCCCCACCTCCCCTCTGTGCTCCCTACCTCAATCCACTCTTCCTCTGTTTCTGTTAAGAAAGGGACAGGTCTCCCCTGGGTATCCATAAAGCATGGCATATCAAGGTGCCCAGCCTAAACATAAGTGGAGGCTGGGCAAGGCAATCCAGTATGTGGAATACATTCCCAAGAGCCAGCCAAGACATTAGAGACAGCCCTTGCTCCATTGTTAGGAGTCCCATAAGAAGACCAAGCTAAACAACTGATATCTATATGGAGAGAGAGGGGGTGGGGTTCTAGGTTGGTCCCATGCAGGATCCCTGGTTTTTGGTTCAGACTCTGTGAGTTCCTATGTGCCAAATTGGTTGTTTTTATGGGTTTTCTTGTGATGTCTTTGACCCCTCTGACTCCTACAACCCTTCCCACCTTTCTTCAGCAGGATTCTCTGAGCTTTGGCTGATGTTTGGCTGTGGGTCTCTGCATCTGTTTCCTTCAGTCATCTGATAGCTCTCTGATGACAGTCGGGGTAGTCACCAATTTGATCACAAGAGATGGCCAGTTCAGGCAATCTATACATTACTGCTAGGAGTCTTGGCTGGTGTCATCCTTATAGATTCATGGGAATTTCCCTTGCATCAGGTTGTTACGTGACCCCAAAATGTCTTCCCCCATTTTCAGTCATCTCTTTCAGTACTCTATGACCCATCCTCCCAAACTGCTCCCTCAAGTTCCCATCCCTATTTGTCCCCTTGTTTCCCCAGGATATCTCTTCTATTTTTCCTTCTCAAGAAGATCTATGTCTCCCCTTCATGGACCCTGCTTGTTACTTAGCCTCTCTGGGGCTGTGGATTGTAGCATGGTTCTCCTTTACTTTACAATTAATACCCATTTTTGAGTAAGTACATACCATGTTTTTCTTTCTGGTTAAATAATGTGCTCACTATATTCATAAGAATTTTATGCAGTGTATAATCTGTGGCAGAAGAAGTGTTTTGTAGATGAAATCTTTGCACCAATGATGTGTGTTAATTCCTTACCCAGTACTGAGACTTTTCTGTGTGTTCACCTCAATGTCTTTCATGTTTAGCTTCTGCTGTTGGCCTTTCAGGTAGACATATTTGTCTTGGGATTCTTGACCTATGACACTTCAATACATACAGATTTTGCTCTGAAGTATCCTCCTTCTGTTTTACTGTTTGTCAAGAACTGAGTCATGATCCTTAGAAACCTTTCTTATTGTAAATAAATCCTGTGTAGCTATTGTATTAGTGTGAGAGAGCTGTCATAACAATATACCAGAAACTGAGTGATTTAAAGAACAGAAATTAACTTTCTTCTAATTCCTGTGGATGGATATTGAAGAACAAGTTGCCCCAGGCTTAGTTTCTCCTGGAGTGCTCTTGATAACTATAAACAGTTGCCTTCTTGTTTTGTCTTGCACTTCTCCTTCTGTGCTTTTCCAGTATTATTTTTAAGAACTCTACTCTCGGTTACATTGGATTATATCATCACTATTAAGACCCCTTACTAATAGCCATATTTCCAAATACAACAAGCACTTTGAAAATTGAGACTTCAACATATAAAACTGCGGTTTGGCTGGGCGGTGGTGGCGCATGCCTTTAATCCCAGCACTCGAGAGGCAGAGCCAGGCGGATCTCTGTGAGTTTGAGGCCAGCCTGGGCTACCAAGTGAGTCCCAGGAAAGGTGCAAAGCTACACAGAGAAACCCTGTCTCGAAAAACCAAAAAAATCAAAAAACAAAAAACTGTGGTTGGGAAGAGACAGGGTTCCACCTGTATTAGTCAACCCAGACTCACCCAGTCACCACAGTTGGATAATTTCATCGTCTTTAGGAGATACATTAGTGCATGGCCCTAAGTTCTTCTGTAGTTAAAAGTACCCAAGGACTGCCAATGACCCACCTTATAGGTTTTTTTTTGGGAGGTGTGTGGTAGTTTGGGAAACACTCCTATAGTAAATTATGAAGAATATAGATATATTTTAAATATATTTTCTGAGACTAACTTGTCATTGTCTAACAAAATTTCAGCATTCTGCATATCTTTCAAACTAAATAGTAACAATAATAACATTATTTCTAGGAATTTCTTAAAAAAACAAATAATGGATATGCTGAGATATACTAATTTTCTATTTTTGTAGTAACATGAAAATTGATTATAAACTGTACTGGAGGAATATTTTTGCTAAGCAAATTGTTACATAGCTTTTCTCATACTGTATCACCTGTAACTTGTCAATATAATAAAAGCTTAGAAAGCTACCATGTTAGTTTTAAGGATGGTGGTATACCATAATGTATTTTCACCTTAAAATTGCATTTTAGAAAAAAAGTGTTATTTGTGGGATAAAACATCCATAAAGAAGGATTTTGTTTTAATAAGTTGGTAATTGTGGTTAAATTGAGTGTGACCATCAAGAAATGGGAAATATTTGAAAGACATATTCTTTGTTTTTAAAGAAAATATAAATTTGATTTAAGAAAGTAAGATGTAAGCCAGTTCAAGCACCCTCTCGACTATTGCCAGTAGTGCCTGAACTGGCTTACCCCAGTAATCAAATCAGTGAATACCCTGTCATCATAGAGCCTTTCTCTAGTAACTGGTAGAAGCAGAGGCAGAGATCCACAGCCAAACACCAGGCCAAGCTCCAGGAGTCCAGTCAAAGAGAGGGAAGAGGGATTCTATGAGCAATGGCATCAAGATTGTAATGGGGAAACCTACAGAGACAACCAAACCAAACTAGAAGGGAACCTGCATGGGCCTGGACTAGGCCCTCTGCAAAACAAGACAGTCGTGTAGCTTGATCTGCTTAAGGGGCTCCCTGGCAGTAGGATCAGAATCTATCCCTGGTGCATGAGCAGGCTTTTTGGAACCCACTATCTATGATTGGACACCTTGCACAGCCTTGAAGCTGGGGGAGGGGCTTGGACCTGCCTCTACTAAATGTACCTCCCCATGGGAGGCCTTACCTTCTTGTAGGAGGGAATGGGGGGTGGGTTGGGAGGGGAAGGCTGGAGGTGTGGGAGGAGGGAAGAGTAGGATCTTTGATTGATATATAAAATGAATAAAAATTTTTTCTTAATAAAAAAAGAAAGTAAGCTATTTATTCTTCTGTTGTGACAATGTTTCAAACACAGATGTTACAGATGAGATATAAAGTGTGATATAATTTAGGCTCATCTTTAACCAAGCATTTGTCTTTATAGGATTAGAGAATGCACTCATCTAAATATTTAAACTATTGAGTTGCTTTTCCCCACATGGTGTAATTTCAGTCAGAACAAATTGTAGGAAATATATTAAAAATGACTGGAGTTGACTTGCCAAAGGAAAAAAAGAATTCACTCAAATGCCTGACCACATCCTGTGAATAGGGGCGGGGGTTTCCCCTGAAGGAAACAACCCTTGCCACTGCCCTTCCTGCTGTGGAGATGATTGGATGGCTTTAGGGAAATCGAGAGAACAAAAGAGTTTCTTCTCCCTGGGGTCAAAAGGTTGAGAGTCTTTGTGGTTAATGTGTCTAGAGATCTTCCTTAGCATTGTGTGGGAGTAATGCCCAGTTTGGGGATACATAGATGTGACTAGGAAATTAGCTGAGCCTTTCATCTAGGTCAAGGTCCTTTGAATTCAGAATGTTTGGGACAGATTAGAAACCACCTGTGTGCAAACCAGCCAAAGCTAAAAATAAGGAAAATAAACTCTCTTCTTAGGAGAGAGAGTACAAGAGGAAGAAAATAAGTCTGTGTAATACCTTCACAGAAAAGTTGCTAGGAACTCCTGCCATCTAGCATACAGTTGCATCATCAGACTGCCCAGGTTAGGCTGATGTCAGCCCTAGCTTCAGGGGAGATGATCTCTTCTACTGAATACAGACACTAGGAGCAGAGAACTAAAGGGAAATGGGACAAGGCCATAAATGTGCAAGTAGGAGATGGATACATCGTGACCAGTGAGACAGGGAAGCATTGCAGACTGAGAGGAGGGGCAGAAGAGCGATGACACACGAGTCTGAGGCTGAGTCTTCATAGACATTCTGGAATGAATAGTCCAAGAAGGATCCATCCCTGACACTACCAGGGCAGCCAAAATCACAGGAAAATGGGAAGTGCCTCTTGGAAACATGGTATAATCCTGAAAATAGGCATGACTAGGAAGACACTGCCTGGTGATAGAGTTGAACAAGAGCAGGTAGCCCTTCACATCCCCTCATAACCTCAGTTACTGAAAGGCCCTTAAGGGGAAGAATGATCACCAAAATACCAAAGAGGAAGTTTTCACTGACAGATAGGGAATTTCATACTGTGAAATTCTCACAGGAGGCAGAGGTCATATGGAATTGTATTTCAGAGGAAGAGACCTACTGAGTTAAGTTATTTCAATTACTAAGCCTTGAAGCCCTCTGTTCATCTGCAAAGTCTACTACAAAGGACGACCTAGAGAGAGAGGCTACACTTAACATAAATAGGAAGAGATACTGGTTATACGATCTTCCTTTTCATTTTCTATTTTAATATGCCTTCACAAAATTAAATTGTTGAGTTGCTTTGTTGTGGTCTGTTTCCTTCCAGAATAGGCCATAATGACTGATTTTGCTTCTCTGCACCCGTTTTATACTTTTTTCTATGGTACTTTTCCTAACTCTAGCTATTATGCTTTGTGTTTATTCATGCTCATCTCTTTTCTTTACCTTTCCAGATCATCCTATTTTCTTGAGCTACACATTAATATCCCTATTTCTAAAAAAACCCTCTAAACTGTATTTTTACTAATCATCACCTTGTGATATATGACAATGATGTGTACATGTGACATCCACTAGTGACTAGCGCCAGGTCTGGTATTGAACAATTGTACCTGTTATTGTAATCATTTTTTTCCATAAATAATAGTAGGAAATATAAGTCCAGACAAAATCAACTTTGTAGCCCGAATCTTAAAAGTTCTTATTAATAAAAACAAACCCAGAGCCAGGTACTGGGGTGAATGCTGGAAGATCAGAGAAGCAGAACAAGCCACAGCCACCTAACCTGGCCAACTTCTCAGCTGATCCTGTTTCCTCAGACTGGAAGCCACTGAGTCCTCATCCAGAATGAATCTCAGCTGAACTGCTACTCAAAAGCCTAAAAGCTTAACCACCTAGTTCCTGGTTTTCATGCCTTATATACCTTTCTGCTTTCTGCCATCACTTTTGGGATTAAAGGCTATTGTTACTATGCCTGGCTGTTTCCAGTGTAGCTTTAAACTCACAGAGATCCAGGCGGATCTCTGTCTTTGGAATGCTAGGATTAAAGGCGTGTGTTTCACCATTTTCTGGCCTCTATATCTAGTGGCTGTTCTGTTCTCTGACCCCAGATAAGTTTATTGGGGTGCACAATATATCAACCACACAACTTATTAGGAAGACACATATAAAGTAAAACAAACAAAACCTAGGAATATAAAAAATGACAAATAAATTCTAGAAACATTTTAATTAATGGTTGCATATGAAACAATAAAGAAACAAAATGTAAGCTGGGCGTTGGTGGCACATGCCTTTAATCCCAGCATGTGGGAAGCAGAGGCAGGTGGATCTCTGTGAAATCGAGGCCAGCCTGGGCTACAGAGTGAGTTCCAGGAAAGGCACCAAAGCTACACAGAGAAACTTTGTCTTGAAAAACCAAAATACATACATACATACATACATACATACATACATACATACATACATAAATACATAAATTAAAATAAAGAAGAAACAAAATGTAGGATACCACTATTACACTCCCACAAGTTCACAATTCCTTATAATAGGAAACCATAGATAATGAATTATCTGAAACGTGAGACTCACATTTAAAAAGGATCAATGCCAGTACTCTATGGTGAAGTCATCCTTGTGGATTCCTGGGAACCTCCTTAGCACTCTGCTTCTCCCTATTCCCATGGTGTCTTCATTTATCATGGTATCTCTTTCTTTGCTCTCCCACTCTGTTCCCATTCCAGCTCGAACTTCCCACTCCTCTAAGCTCTCACTCCCTGTCCCTTGCCCTCCATTACCCTCCCTCAACCCCAGTTTGCTCATGAAGATCTCATCCATTTCTCCATCATTGGGCAATCTATGTGCCCTTCCTAGGGTCCTCCTTACTAGCTAGCCTCCCTGGAGCTGTGGGTTGCAGTCTGGTCATCCTTTGCTTTATATCTAGTATCTACTTATGAGTGAGTACATACCATGTTTGTCCTTCTGAGTCTCGGTTACCTCACTCAGGATGATATTTTCTAGTTCTATCCATTTGCCTGTAAACCTCATGATGTCATTGTTTTTCTCTGCTTAGTAGTACTCCATCGTGTATATGTACCACATTTTCTTTATCCATTCTTCAGTTGAGGGGCATCTAGGTTGTTTCCAGGTTCTGGCTATTACAAATAATGCTGCTATGGACATAGTTGAGCATATGTCCTTGTGGTATGATTGAGCATTCCTTGGGTAATACTCGAGAGGGTGCCTGAGCTGGCCTACTCTGGTGATCAGATGGCTGAATACCCTAACTGTCATCATAGAACTCTCATCCAGTGACTGGTGGAAGCAGATGCAGAAATCCACAGCTGGGTCCCAGGCGGAGCTCCAGGAGTCCAATCTATGAGAGAGAGGAGGGATTCTATGAGCAAGAGATATCGAGACTGTGATTGGAAAAAGTACAGAGACAACTAGCCAAACTAGTGGAAATGCATGAACTGTGGACCAATGGTTGAGGAGCCCCCATAGTACAGGACTAAGCCCTTGGATAAGTGATACAGTTGTTTAGCTTGAAATGTTTAGGGGCCCCCAGGCAGTAGGAAGGGAACCTGTTCCTAGTGCATGAGCTGGCTTTTTGGAACCTAGTGTCTATGGTGAGACACTTTTCACAGCCTTGTGCAGGGAGGAGGGGCTTGAACTTGCCTCAACCGAATGTACCAGGCTCTGCTTACTCCCCATGGGAGACCTTGCCTTGGAGGAGGTGGGGAAGGGGGATGAATAGGGGGGGAATGCTGGGGGACAGGAGGAGGGAGGACAGGGGAATCTGTGGTTGGTATGCAAAATGAATAGAAAATCTCTTAATTAAAAAAAATTTTAAAAAAAGGGTCAATACCCACATGGAGGACACAATCAACTGATGAATGAAGTAAAGAAATAAACTCATGAACAAGACAAGAAAGTTATCAAAGTGGATGAAATGTTCAATAATTTAGAAGACAAATTAAAAAATTAAAGAAAAACTCATTAAAGACTTTGAAACTCTGAAAAAGAACCAAATAAAATTCTTAAAAAGAAGTGTTTACTTGTCAAATAAAATATAGTGGAGAAGTATTACCAATCAATAAAACGAAGTAAAAAATAAAATTTTGGTATATGGAACAAATTTGAGACAATAATAACCTTATGTAAACTTATAGTTTTGGTGCTAAGAAAACAGACACAGGAAGGTAACTGAGACTTGCTGATAAGGCAAACTGATCCAGTCTAACCAAATCAGGGGCTTCCAGGTCCAGTGAGAGAGCTAGAATCAAAACAAAACAAAATGGTGGAGAAGCAACAGAGGAAGACATTCAGTGTTGACATCTGATTTTACCTTAATGTACAGCTACACAAATGTAAAAACACACAAGCATATACATTCATACACATACACATGCACACACACACATACACACACAACCTTTAAAATCCACAGGACATAGTGTGTATGAGAGAGAAAAAACAGAAGGAAAGCAAAGAAACAACTTTAAAAGTTATAAAGAAAGAAAAGAAAAAAGCCACATGGGAGTAACACAGTCAATAACCCAAAAGTCTAGTAAAGAATGAATGATATGTCTCAATTCCTGAAAGTAAGTAACTGCCAAGTAAGATTGGTAAATCCAGTACAGGATTCTTTCAAAATTGGTGTATAAAAAAGAACATTGCAGGACAATTACAAACGCAAACATCCATGTCACCACTGTAGAAAATACTGTATACAGAAGAAAAATCAATTCCAATTCTGAAAGCACAGGGAAGAATAAATTACATAATAGTGGTAGATGAACAATGGAGAGCTAGGAGGAAATTTATTATGGCTAGTGTAATGATAGAGAAAACATGTAGAAAGTAAAAAAAAAAAAAGTCTCACTCATAAGGAAAATACCAAAAAAAAAAAAAAATCCCATGGGAAATAGTGTATCCCCTTCAATAACATTAAATGCAATGACCTCAGCTTATCATTTAAAATACACAAACTTGCTTATAAAATCTAGCAGATCCATCTTAATTGCTTACACAGAACACACCTCATTAGCAAAGAAAACAACAAACTAGTAGCTAATGATTTAAGTCCACTTAACAAGAAAATAGAAGCCAAAAATAATTCAGCATAGTTATTCTATTATCTGACAGTGAAGATTTAAATGAGTAGTAGTCATATTCAATAAAAGACATTTCATATTAGTGAAGGGAACAATTCAATATGAACATTTAATAATTATGAGTATTTAAACACAAGTATTGGGGCTCTATTTTATAAAATAAATACTGAGAGCTATGAAAGGCCATATACATATATATGTATATATTTATATGTATATGTGTATATAGATACATATATACAGCTTTTCTAAAATAAACACTAACACAAAGTAATATATGATTTACCATAGATGATTGTATTCAAAAGCTAGCCACAGAATATTCCATCCAATAAATGCAGAAGACATAATCTCTCTAAAGCTGACAAAACACTAAAAATGATTACATTATTGTTAATAAAGTCAATAGAGAAAAAAACAGAGTCAAAGTCCAATGCAACAGAAAGCAAGAAATATAACAAAGACTATGGAAGAAATTAATTAAAAGGAGACTAAATGAATAATGCTTAGATTCAGTAAAAGATGTTTGTCTCTTTGAAAAGAAAAACGAATAAACAAAGCTTTATCCTGAAAGAAAAACAGATCCAAATAACCCAAAATATAAATGAAAATGAAGTTGTTACAACAGAGGACAATAAAATACAGAGAATTAAAAAAGACTATTTTGAATATTTAAATGTTATAAAAGTTATAAAATCTACAAAAATGTATAAAGGTCTAAAATTATTAGTTCTATCAAAATTAAACCAAGAAGACAGAAAAACTTACACATGTAACAAACACTGAGGATGATCAGTCACTCAACATTCTCTTTACAAAGAACTTTTCAGGACCAGACTGAGTTTACTGCTGTATCCTACTAGAATGTGAATAAGATATAGCACAAATGCTTCTCTATTTCATTGAGATGAAGGAAATATCAGTATCTGAAAAATAAGCAAACCCAAATTTCAAATTTCAATTGAGTTTGAAGTTGAAACAGTATCTTCTTGTAGACGAGAAAACAGGCTTATTTCCACAATATTCAATAGTAAATCATATCCAATGTGATGCTTAGTTGATGTCTGGCCCCGCGAAGAATATTTTACCTTGTACAAAGAGGGATGAAAACTATTTATTTCTGTTAAGAAAAAGCAGCACAAGTTAGCTAATGTCTTCAAGTACTGCTGATCATCATTACACTATTCCCATAATCTGTTTCATCCATTTTACCCATTCTATAAAGATGTTTCATTTCTTTTCAAAATGAATTGTCAGAAAGCAGAAACATTAAAATCTGGAAAGATTTTGTTCCCACCAGCTCATTTCCTTTGTTTTTTCACAGAGGCAATTTAATCCATTTAGGGTGTTGGGAAGCATTTCATGGAAGAACTTTGAAATCAAATAAGTCAATTTATTGCCATTCTTAGAGTCATAAAAATGTGTTTCAGGATAAGAGGAAGGCGTGGGTTCCTCTTGTCATGGGAAATGATGATCTTAAGCTACTTTTAAGCTGTTGATGTCATTACAAACTTTGCCATCACCTTCAGAATCCATGTGAATATTTGGTTAAGTGTTCTAGGAATTATTTTCACTTACTTGATTAACTAATAAATTCTTATTCACTTGATCTGCACTCTAAAATTTGCTTAAGCAGAGTCTTCACTGGTTGCTTTTGGAAGAGCAAACCTCATGCTTCCAAAAGACATTCAGTACTAGCAGCTTCATGCTCTATCCCGCATTAAATAATAAGTTCTTTAGAAGATTCAGTACTAGCAGCTTCATGCTCTATCCCACATTAAATAGTAAGTTTTTTACAGGTGTCAGTGGCCGTTCTGAGAATACTTTCTGAGTAAATCTTTCCAGCAAGTATTTTTTCCCTGTTTTCAAAGTCCTCAATCAATATCTCTGGGACACAAAGGAAACAATGAAAGCACCAGATCTTAATATCTATAAAGAGAAATGAAGCCTCTGAGGAAAGAATTCTTCCCTTGAAATGATTTTTATACATTTTTTTTTCTGAATGTGAACCTCTTTGGGCCTTGTGCCTTTAAAGTCACACTTCCTGTACTTATGTTCACTAAATCTATTTATTCTGATATTATTTGTTCCATCTACTTATAGTATTAAATTATTAGTTATATATAGTTCATTGCAATTACACTCTTAGAACATATTAGTTTGGATGAAGAAACATGACATTCAAGTTTTTTAATAGTGTATCTGTGTATATTCTTTTATTTGTTTACATGAAAGTTGGCTGATTCAAAGCAGACACTTTTAGAACAGAGGACATTTTAATGTATTATTGGAGCTCATACAAAGAAAGTCAGGCATTGGAAGAAAGAATAACAAGTTGGGGTCACTACTCTATTTCTTCTTTGGCTGTCTCTCAGTAACCTGCACATATCCTGTTAACTATAGTACCCACATCTTTGCATGATATTCAAATTGAACTCATGATGGTCATTAATTAAGTTCAGTCCTTTCCGTATATTGGGTGTGATAGGCCATAGTCCTAGTTAGTGTTTCTATTTCTGTGATTAAAACATCAGGACTAAAAGCAACTTGGAGAGGAAAGAGTTTATTTCATCTTACAGATAGCAGATGATCATCTACAGAATTTAGGACGGGAACAGAGGGAGGAAACAGTGGGTAAAACCTGAAGCAGAGGCAAGGAAGAGTGCTGTTTATGACACGCTCCTCATGGCTTCCTCAGCCTGTGCTTTTATAGCACCTAGGACTATCAACTGAGAGGTAGCATCGCCTACAGTGAGCTAGACCATGTTACATCACTCATTAACCAAGAATAAATAAACAAACAAACAAATAAATAAATTTAATTTTAAAATGTACCACAGGCTTGTCCACAGGCCAATCTGTGGGGCATTTTCTGAAATAAAATTTCCTCCTTTAAAATGACTCCAGCTTGTGTCAAGTTAACATAAAAACTAGCCAGCACAGCATGACCATTTTAATAAGTCATTTAGTGATTTTTTTCTTAGCTATAAAATGACTCCTAGTACAATAAGTAATAATAATGTTTTAGTGCATCTAAAGTTCTGAAACAATTTACTTTATTTTTTCTCAACTAGACTTCAAGTTATGTTTCCTATAGTCACATGGTAAATTATTTAGTCTTCAAGCGCAGAAGAAAGAAACAAAATATTGGGGACCATTTAAAAAATTATATTTGTTGTTATTAGAACCTGAAAGACTTATTTTTTGACCATTTGCTTCCCAGCTGGTGGTAGCCTTTTTAGAGGCTGTTAAATCTTTTGGATATGAGACATGGCTGGAAGAAGCAGGTCAGTACTGGGTAAATAGAGCTTTCAAGGATAGAGGCTGAGCTTTCTGTCTGGCTTACTCTCTCTTTTCCCTTTGGCATGAATAATCTCTGCCACATGCTGCCCTTTCCAGGGGCAGAGCTGTGTCCCTATGCCTTCCGTGCCAAAGACAGAAGCCTCAGCAAAGTACTTCTTCCTGCTTCCAAGCTGTTTCTGTCAGGTATTTAGCATCAGAATAGAGAAAAATAAATAAGTTCAACATCATTTAACTTTGTATAAAATGTATCTAAGTGGTTTTGCTGAGAATGGAAACCTCATTAAAAACAGCGAGCATGTAATTTAGAAAACACAGATCTTATTTGATGTTTTCCTTTGCTAAGTCACACCTAAGAAAACTTACTACTTGCTCCTACTGATTCTACATCACCGTCATAAAACCTTGGACAAATTCTTCTGCTGAAATAGGAGGATGAAGACAGAAACCTACTTGTTCATCCACTTTCTCTAGTTACTTCTCAATAATTCATCCCACACAGTCGTTGTTGATAACACAGACCATGGACAGTGCAAAGGAAGTGTGGGAAAGAATCCTGTGTGGAAAGTTTATTTTTGATGGCAATTGTTATCTACTTGCTCTCTTAACTACAGAAAGAATTCTGAGACCTACTTAAGAGTGTATAATACAGGCATACCTCCAAGATATGGTGAGTTCAGTTCCAGAAAACTACAAACAAGTAGATATTATAAAACAAATCATATAAATATTTTGGCTTCCCAGGATACGTAAAAGTTAAATTAAAATTTTATTTATTAAATGTACAGTACCACAATATATAAAAAAAATAATTATATGCCTTCATTATAAAATGTATTGTAAAATGTATTGGTGATGTGTACTTATTAAGTCAAACTTTTTAGTGATGGGTGGGTGTTACCTCAGTGTTGATGTGTTCTGGCTCCTCAGGGTTGTAGTTGCTATTGGCTGGGAAAGGTATGAAAATTTCTTAAAATAAACCAACAATAAAACTCCCTGTACTGATTGCTCTTTTCCCACAAGATTTCTCCACAGCATGTGATGTTGTCTCATATCATTTTGCCCTCAGAATTCCTTTTATAATTCAAAGCAATTCTTTCAAACTGTGTTGCTGCTCTACCAAGAACATGTCTATGACATCCTAAAAATTCCGTTCTCATTTTTACAATGTTCAAAGCATTTTTAGTAGCAGTAGATTTCATCTCAAGAAGATTTTCTTAATCCAAAAGAAGCAATTTGTATTGACTAAGCTTTTTCATGAAATTAGAACAATTCAGTCACAACTCCAAATTCCTCCAGTTTGTCTGTTTTTTTTTTCTACTACATGTGAATTTACTCATGAAAGACTTGGAGGGGTTCCCATATAAGAAGAAATATGTTCATATCTATACCGCACCTTCTCTTCCAACTCTACCCTTGGCTCCCCAACATGATACTCTCCCAACTTCATATCTTTTCTTTCCTTTCACAACCCCTTAAGTACATTTAGGGCTGCCCATACATACACAGGTGTGGGCACATCCACAGGATCTTGGGAACCTACCATTGGCCACATCCTTTTAAAAAAGTCTCTCATATCTCGTATCTGGACCACTTTGGGATCTCTGTATTAATTACCATCTACTGGAAGTAGAAATTTCTCTGATGAGACTTGAAAGATGTACTAATCTGTAAGCATACATATAAGAATTTAGGGGGTACTTTATTACTATAGCTCCCTGCAACATAATGGTACTAGGTTCTCACAACTCATTCCCTTTCCAGTTAATGATACCTGTCCTGAGTTTCAGTATTTTAAAAATCATAACCCTCCTCCAATCTTTCACTTTAAACAAGAATTTTCAGATTTACAAATAACTTCATTTTGACTTTTGACTAAAATACTATTCAATTCAATTGAAAGTGTTTTATTCTTAATTAAGTGACATGTAGTAAATTCAACCTTGTCCAGAAAAGTAACAACTTGACATGTCACCATTTTTTTAAAACAATAATTTTAAAAAAGTTCCAGCTATACTCCTCTTGGATATATACCCAAAGGATATTCAATCATAACACAAGGACACTATGTTCATAACAGCTTTATTTGTAATAGCCAGAATGTGGAAACAACCAAGATGTCCCCCAATCGAGAAATGGATAAAGAAAATGTGGCACATTTACACAATGGAGTACTACTCTGTTGTTAAAAACAAGGACACCAGGAAATTTGAAGGCAAATAGATGGAACTAGAAAAAATGATCCTGAGTGAGGTAACTGACCCAGATCCAGAAAGACAAACATGGTATATACTCACTCATGAGTGGATATTAGCTGTAAAATAAAGGATAACTACGCTACAATCCACAGACTCAGAGAGACTAGGTAACAAGGAGAGTTCATGGGAGGATTGTTCGGATTTCCCTGTGAAGGGGAATTGAAGAGATTTCATGAGTGGACTGAGGGCAGGTGGGGATGGGAACATGAGCAATCAGGCTGGGAAGCGTAGGGATAGAGTACTGAAAGAGACTACTGGAAAGCGGGAGCATTGGGGGTCAGGTAAAAACCTGGAGCAAGGGAATCTTCCAGGAATCTACAAGGATGACTCCAACTAAGACTCCTAGCAACAGTGGATATGGAGCCTGAACTGGCCATCTCCTGTGACCAGATTGGTGCCTCGCCCAATTGTCGTCAGAGAGGTGTCATCCAGCAGCTAATGAAACAGATGCAGACCCACAGACAAACATTAGGCAGAGTTTGGGGAATCCTGCAGAAGAGAGGGAGAAAGGTTTGTAGGAGCCAGAGGGGTCACGGACACGACAAGAAAACCTACAGAATCTGTGGGCTCATATGGGCTCGCAGAGACTGAACTGACAACCAGTGAGCCTGCGTCGTACTGACCTAGGCACCCTGCACATATGTGACAGTTGTGTAGCTTGGTCCTCTTCTCAGACTCCTAACAGTGAATCAGGGGCTGTCCCAGACTCTTTTCCTAGCTTTTGGGATGTGACTCCTCACACAGGGTCACCCCGCCCGCCCAGCCTTAATAAATGGGGATGTGCTTAGTCTTACTGCATCTTGATATACCAGGTTTTGTTGATACTTATGTGAGACCTGCTCTTTCCTAAACAGAAATGGAGGAGGGATGGGTTGGGGAACTGGGATTGGAGGGTGAGAAGAAGGAATAGAGGAGAGGAGAGAGGGAATACTGTAGCTGGAATGTATATAAATAAATAAATTTATTTTTAAAAATGGTTCGAATTTTTTAAAGTAAACCTCTTAAAATACTTAAAATATTTTATGTTAAAAATTTTAAATGTTATTTACTTTAAGCACTATATAATGATGCCTATGACCATGTATGGTTCTTAGATACATTTTTTTTAAATCCCAGGCTAGACAGATGGCTCAGTAGTTAAATGCACTTACTTTTCTTGCAGAGAACCCAGTTTGGTTTATAGCACTCCAATCACAAGTGTCTATAAGTCTATTTCCAGGGCATCCCATGCCCTCATCCTTCACAGGCACTTGTACACATGCAGTACACATGTAAACTCACGCAGGCTCACACACATACACATGGAAATAAATAAATAAACAAAATATTTTTAAGAAATGTATTGGTCGTTTTTTCCCCAATTTAAGCTTAGAAGATTTCATCTGTACTTGGTAGGATTCTATTTGTTAAATAGAAAATGAAGGTGCTTTTTACGCATAAATCATTGCTGAATAACATGTTAGCTTTTCCTGGGAAATGCAAATTTTTGCATTATTGCAGGGATTGACACTAGGATTAACATTTTAGCTATTATTTTGTCAGTCAGTTGCTGCAAATTCCTGAGTCTGATTAATAAGAAGGACCTTGGAGCTACATTGTGAGCATAGAAATCAATTCCATGTGTCTAGGATGTAAACCACAAACTCTGAATGCAAAGCACATCACAAAGAGTCTTCAAAAAATCTGATATAAAGGGCATTTTTAGCTTCTTAATTACTTTATTGAACTTTTTACTTCCTTCTTAAGGGAAGATTACTTTTTTGCCACAAATTTTTTTATTAGGAAATGTTTCCCTTTTCCTTCAGTTTTAAGATAAACAACAAAATTTGCATATATTGGCAAGAAAGAATATGGAAAATTGCTGTATTCGTGGGCAAGTCAGAACCTTCTCTTAATGCATTTCATTTATATTAGCACTCTAAAAGCACAAGGATCTTTAATACAGTTTGAGATATCATTAACTGCAGAAAATCTTTAGCTCAGATATGACTGCATAATCTTCTAATTAGTGTATTCCAATGTTTTCCCCCTTCTGGCCTACTGTTAATTTAAAGTCTTCATTCATTTTTGAAAACACAAAATAAAAATGAGATCACATGTCTATATTTTGACATGGAACCAGCTCATAAACTCGGATTATGAGATAGTATTAATAATTATGGTTGCTAATTTGAGTAAGATTGATGTGATATAAAGTGTAGGTTTGGACTTTTATCCAAAGAAAATTCCAGAGCACAGTTGGATTAATCTGGTTTAAAGGAAACGTTTTAGAGTTGTGGGTGTTTACAAGAGGGGTTTTAATATTCTACAGTTCAAGCTTTGTCTCTCCACTCTTTGATCTGAGTCTCTTTTTACCTTCTTTTTTAAAATTATTATTATCCCCCTTTTATTTATGTGCATGGATGTTTCACTTGCCTGTGTTTCTGCGTTACGCCCGATGCTTGTGGAGGCCAGAAGAAAGCATAAGATCCCTGAGAACTGGAGGTATAGACAATTGGCATCTTCCATGTTGGCGCTGGGAACCTAAACTGATCCTTTGTAGAGCAACAAGTTCTCTTCCCACCTGATGTATCGGCTGCTGAACCACCCCTTCAGCCCTTTACCTACTCTTTTATCCTCTTTGCCCTCAAATACATGGAGTATACCACTACCCCAAAGTTAGTGAATGTTGGCTTTTGGATTCTAGAGATTTCCAAACCATCTGTGGCCCTGCCTTTTATGGTACAGATCTCAAAGGACTGTAATGATTCCATCTGCTTGATTACTTTACTTGCAAAGTAAAATATGCCCAAGTCCACAGTGTTTTCCTTGCAATATCTTCAGCAAACAATGTGTTATATGAGATGTCTATCATACCTTCTTAGAACATTTCAACATTTCCTTTCTATTTACAAGTTTAAAGATTTTAAATGCCTGACAGATTTGCCTTACCTGGCTCCTAATTTCTGACATAAATTTATGCTGTATCATTTATTCTTTCAATATTTAACAGTGGTATAATTGTTATGGATGAGTCCCTAGAAATCAAGGTTTAAATATTTAAAATATTAATTCTCTGAAATTTTAATACATGTATATAATGTTATCTTCATCATAACCATCCCAGACTCCCTCCCTCCAACTATTACTGGGATCCCTCCCCAACCCATCTCTCTTCCAACTTCATGTCCTTTTATTTTCTTGAAATAGGTTCATATCATAAACTATCACTAATACTGATATAATAATTACCCACATCATTTTATCTCCTATGGTATTGTGATATCTCACTTTCACACTCCACATGCCCCTTCCCCTCTCAGTAAATCAGGGGTTAGTTTTCAGCCACAACAGGCTAGTTATCCATCCCAGATTTTTATAAGAAATGGACCAATACATCTTCTTTTCTTTTTATTTAGCCTTATTAGCAGAGTAATTTTCAGATATATGAATTTTTTGGCATGTCAATGATTGCCTTTTTGTCATAGCTGAGTGGTATCTACTATATTTTATGCTAAAATGTGTTTACTGATGGACCTGTTAGAGGTAGTTTTGTTGTGTAAAATTTTGGAATATTTCAAATGAATTAGTATGAATACATGAGTGTATAATTTTTGTATAGATATTATTTTTCTGGGAAAAATACTTAAGTAAACCTGGTAAGAAAATAACAGTAAGTGTGTTTTTAGGAATTTAAGACTGCCAAATTATTTTACAGTAATTATATTATATTTCTGTGGATTGAAATAAGAGCTATATTTCATTGATGTAGTCTATTTTAGTTTGCATTTCTCCTATCACTAATGATGATGAGCATTTTTTTCTTCATTTTAAAATTTTGTGTGAAGGGTATTTTGTCTGCATGTGTATATAAGCATAAGACTCAAGAAGAAGGCGTCAGGTTCCATGGGACTGGAGTATTAGATCGTTATAAGCCACTAGGTAGGTGCTAGAACTTGAAACCAATTCCTCTGAAGGGCACCAGTACTTTTAATCCCTGAACCATCTCTCTAACCCAGGCAAGCATTATTATTGGAGTTTACTTGGAATTCAACATCTACTCCTTGATCAAAATTGGTATTTACAATTTCAGATTTATTTTTAGTGTGTAATATATGAGCTCTATATGCAGGCTCTTTATTGGATACATGGTTTAAAAATAGTTTTTCTCAGGCTCATGGGTAAAATTTTATTCCAAAGAACATGTCTTTAACTTTGATTTTTGTTTTTGATGTATGAATAAAATATTCTTGTGTAATACACAGGCATTGGAGTTATTTTCCTAAACTTTCTTCTGTATTTCTTATAATTTTAGAAGTTATATTTTAGTTTATGATCAATCTTAAGTAAGTTTGTGTAGTTGGTAGAAAGTATTTTTCGAAGACCACTTTTAATGAAGATATTTAGGTATTTTATTATCTTATGGAAAAAGCAATACCTCCATTTAATTTTATTTGCATTTTGTCAATAATTATTAGTCTTTATATATGTGTGCACATATTTTAAGCTTCATATTTGTCCCAATTATCTATTCATCCTTCATGGTATACATATCATGCTGAATTGATTACTATAGATTTGTTATACTTCATGAAATCATCTAGTGTTAGAATTTTTTATACAAGTTTGTGTTAATAATCCAGGTTTTTTGAAATTTACTATGATTTTAAGAATCAGAAAGAGAGTAGATAAAAAACAAGTTTCAACATTTTAACAAGTTGAAATAAAATTTGCAACCCCCAAATTTTTGCATGTAACTTTGACATAATTCAATTTATGTATGTCAGGGATTAGGTTCCAGTGAAAGACCCTGAATCAAATAAAGTAGATGACAACTTATGAGTGAGAGCTGAGGCTGTACTATGGTTTCCACATGTGTGTCACACACACACACACACACACACACACACACACACGTTTTAGATCCACAGAAAACCAGTAAAGTACAAAGTATTCCCCAAAACTTCCATCCCAAACATCCATAGTCTCTCCTACCATCACTCTCCCATTCTACACTGATATACTGGTTATAATCATTAATCATCATTGTTAGATCATAGTCACTGTAAGTCCACAGTTTATATAAGGGCTAATTCTGTTGTGAATTTAGAAATGAGTGGTAATATTTGTATCCTATTATGGCAACATACTGAGTATTTCTACTCCTTTAACATAATCTGTTCTATTTATTCATCACTCACGCTGTCCTACAAACTATGGCAATTATCGGTTGTCTACTGTACTCTTCTATAATCTTCCCTTTCTCAACTATAAGGACAGTATATTTCTTTTTCTGATTGCCTTCTATCACTTAGTAAGATGTATTAAGTTTATCAAGGATTTTTTTTATCATTTCATAGTTCATTTTATTTTAATACTGAATAAAATTCCATTGTTAAGTTGAGCCAGAGTTTATGAGTTTACTTACTACAGTTAAATTCATGCATTTATGATAAAGCTGTTATAAACAATTATGGTTTTGTGTGGATAAAGTTTTCACTTTCCTTGGATAAATAGCAAAGATGATGATTCTTTTGCCATGTGGTGAGAGGTGTATTCAGTGTTATAAGAAAGTGCCTAACTGTTTTCCAAACTGACTGAGCCAAGTTATATTCTCAATGAAAAAAATCTTGTCACTCCATACCCTAGACAGAATATGACATCAATATTGTTTTGAATTTTAGACATACGAATATGTTTTTAGTTCATCTCATTATTGTTTTATTTGGGTGTGCATGTTGTATGTGTGTGGTATATACACGTGTATGTGGGAACACGTTAGTGTGTGTGCATATACTGAGATCAGAGGAGGACATTTAGTTTCTTCCTATTACTCTCCACTTTTTCTTCTCTTTATACCTAGAAGCATCTGCATTAAGCTCCTGTCCCCAGGACCTGATGTTGGGGTTATAGGTATATGCAACCATACTTGAATTTTTATGTGGGTAAAAGGGATTAGAACTTAAATCCTCAATAATTGAGCAACAAACAATCCTACCGTTAAAGCCTTGGCATCTCACTTTACTTTTGAGTATGGGCCTCATGTATTTCAGGCTGTCCATGATTAACTATGTAACGGAAGATAATCTTGAACTTATAATCCTCCTGTATATACCTCTCCAGTGCAGAAATTATGATTGTGAGCTAACATACTTAGCTACTAAGTAATATATTATTCTCACACCATTGTGGTATAAGCAGTCTGTCTTTAACTGAAATTTTATAGTGAACAACAATATGATGGATATCTAAATATATATTAGTCACTTATCTTTTTCTTGTAGGAACCATATAAAAATAAATTTTCAAATGGTGAATTTGGTGGTTAGCTTAGCACATTTTTTAATAAAAATGCTGTAAGAATGAGCTAGATCTTCCAAACCACATGTAGTAATATATAACATGATATAGATGGATTTAAGAAAGAATTGTTTATCAAAAGAGGAACTGATATTTGGAGACTTAAAAAACTTTCAATATGACCCCAAATCAAGAAGTTTGCTTTTAAAGGAGCACTAAGTGTATGACTTAGGGTTTGTTAACAATTTGAAAAAGTATCATGGGTTTGAACTTTATATATAATTAACTGACTCAGCAGAAGCTAGAAATAGGTATGAGACTATACCAACACTGGATTTGAACTGAAGGAGATGGAAATGAGAAAAAACATTATCTGAGGCTAAGTTTTGTATTCTGTAGAAATATCCATGGGGGGCTTTATGTAACATGTACTGCTCAGTCAAAGATATGATCTTGAAGATGATTCATGGATCATCCAGATTGCCACACTCATTATAGACATGAGACTGTTCCTTCCACTTTGAGAGCATGCACATAGAACTAGAAGATCCGTGTTCTTGCATTCAATGGCCAGACCTGCAAAGAACTCAGGGGATGATCTCACTACCCAAGTTTGGCTAAATGAGAGATCCAAACAAAATAATTATTCATTAGCTTTAAAATATAATTAAATTGGTTCTACTTGCCTAAGACCTGTCACTCTGTCCTTCATTTCTGGTTCTTCATTTTGAAATGATAATGTCTATTCCATGAATTCCCATGATTGCATTTTGGAAACACATAACTTGTCTAATTTCATTAGCTCAAAACTGGAGAACATTTTTTTCTTCAGCTAAATCAAACCTTGAGTCTTATTAATAAAGGTATCAGACTCTATTAAGACTTTGGACTTGTGGGGTGAGAGCAGAAAAAGTTCAGATTAGAATTTGTGTGTGTGTGTGTGTGTGTGTGTGTGAGAGAGAGAGAGAGAGAGAGAGAGAGAGAGAGAGAGAGAGAGAGAGAGAGAGAGAGAGAGAGAGAGAGAGCCACATAAACATGAGGGGCATTGACTTAGTCAATAGAATATTTTTGACTAAATGGCTCCCCAAATTAATACATTGAAGTCTGCACTCTGAGTATGTCATTATTTATAGATAAGGCTTCTATGAGTTGAACCTTTTGAGAAAACAAGCAAGCAAACAAACAAAAGAGAACACACACAGGAAGGTGAAATAGTGGTGATAGGATACACGTCCTCTGATGTTTATCTATGTGCACGCAGGCAACAAAAGCTACGTGAGTGCACAATAAAATAGTGCTATCTGTAACTGAAAAAAGGTGCTTTTGTCACAACTTAACCTTACTAGCTCCTTGATATCACAATTCTAGTTTCTAAAATTATATGGAAGTAAGCTTTCATTATGTAAGTCTACTTAGTTTATGTATTTTGATTGGCGGAACCAACTGAGATATCATCTGTTTGTTAGGTATTACTTTTCAGTAACAAAACAGCATGTTGAGTCCATTCATATTTCATTATATTATTTTTCTTCATATTTGAATAAACTGGGACTCTTAGTTATGACAAACAGAAATTCAACACAAAAACAATAAAAACATTAATGGGATACAAGTAGTAATTGGTTTATTCGAAGTCTAAAAATAGACCTATCCCCAGGTTAAAAAGTATTCATAGAATTCAGTGTCACAACTATGTAGAATTCTAAAGACTTATCAACAGAGACATACTTCCTCTGCAGAGAAGATAGGTGCTCACAGGATGAGCCTCAATGCCAGGATTCCTGTTGCCAAAGAAGGCTCTCCCCTACTGACTTCTATATTTTTTCTCCATTATAAAATATAAAACTATATTTTCCTGAGCTCCAAGTCAGCAGTGTCCTGTTCAAATGTAACAATAAATAACATAATTTAGAAACATTAGAAAAGCCAATAGATAAGTCATTTTCCAGCCTTAGACAGGTGTGTGGGCATAGACAGCCTAAGGCATTGTCTTTAACTTCTTGGATTCTGTTAGAATAATCCATTTTATTGCCATCTGTCTCTGAAACCTCTAGAAAGCCTTGACATAAATTCTGCACTTCAAGCTTTATTGAAAACTAGTGATGATGTTTTAACTTATTCCCAGCCATTGCAAATGGCACAGATTTCTCATAACACACCGTAAAACCATTTCTGCTTCAAACAACTAGGGCAGGTTCTATTCTGGTGACACAATAAATAGTCATAATAACTTCTTTAAAGTTCCAATCACAAAGAATTAGACAGAACCTTATTTATCATCCATATGAATTTTCCAGAGTATCATCAATATTTTTAGATTATTTCTCATATCTGAACAGATCTCTATGGTTAAGCTCAGCTACAGGTAGTTCCATTGTTTGTAGCACAAAAGCTGTGTGAAGGTGGAACTTTCCAGAAAAAAAGAATGGAAGTGATATTAGAACAAGACAATGCCAACATTATTTCTTTTTTTTGAATATCATAGGGTGACTATGTCAGTAATGATTTTTAAATGTTTATTAAAACTTTATTATAAAAAACTTTTTTCTATTTTTCACTTTTTTCCCTTTTTATTAAAAATAGACTCTTGGCTGGGCTATGGTGGCACACGCCTTTAATCCAGCACTCGGGAGGCAGAGCCAGGTGAACCTTTGGAGTTCGAGGCCAGCCTGGGCTACAGAGTGAGTTCCAGGAAAGGTACAGGGCGACACAGAAAAACCCTGTCTCAAAAAACCAAAAAAAAAAAAAAAAAAGATTCTTCTTCTTCTTCTTCTTCTTCTTCTTCTTCTTCTTCTTCTTCTTCTTCTTCTTCTTCTTCTTCTTCTTTCTCAATATAGGGTTTCTCTGTGTAACTCTGGCAGTCCTGGAACTTGCTCATGTAGACCAGGCTAGCCTTGAACTCAGATATCCACCTGCCTCTGCCTCTTGAGAGTTGGGATTAAAAGTGTGCACCACCATTGGTGGGTAAAAATAGATTCCTTCACATACAATATATCCTGATTATGTTTCTCTTACACCTAATCTTCCCAGTTCCTACCCAAGACCTCTCCTGCCTGGATCTACTCCCTTTCTTTTTCTCATTAGAAAGCAGGCTCTAAGAGGTAACAACCAAATATGACATATAAGATGAAGCAAAATTTTCATATAGAAGTCAGACATCAGGCAACCCAACAGGAGAAAGAGAATCTCAAGAGCAGGAGCAAGAGTTGGAGACCCATTCATTCTCACAGTTAGGAGTGCCAAAAAAATACTAAGCTAATAGCTATAAAATATATGCAGAGGACCTGGTGCAGACCACTGTAGACACTGTGCTTGCTACTTGCAGCCTTGTTCTCTTAGTTTCCTCCATGTCCTCTGGCTCTTACACCTTTTCTGCCCCTTCTTCTCAGAAGTATTCCCTGAGCTATGAAAAGGGGGGTGGTTAATGGAGACCTCACATGTAGACTCTTTTTCTGCATAATATCTGGCTGTGAGTCTCTGTATCTGTTCCCCTCTGCTGCTGGAGGAAGCCTCTCTGATGATGACTAGATAAAGCACTGATCTATGAGCACAGGAGAAAGTCATTTCATTGGTACTTTTTTTGTAAACCATTACTGTTTGGTTTTATCCTAGGTCTGTGAGATATCTAATGCTTGTTCTTGATTACCCAAGCAGTGTTGGGTATAGGTCCCTTCATGTAGAATGGACCTTAATTCAAGTCAGACATTTGTTGGCTGTTCTCACATATTCTGTGCCACTACTGACTGCCCTAACATTTTACAGTTAGGACAGATTGTAGGTCAAAAGTTTTGTGGCTGAGTTGGTGTCAATATTTCTCTTTCAGTAGCCTGCGGAGTACCTTCCCACACCAAAGAGACTAGAATGTAGGAGTGAGGGTTTCAAGTAGGTGCCAGCTCCATTTCTCCATGTTCAATGAATTGTGTAGATATTATCCTCAGTAATGGGGCCCCACTCTCAGTTTGCTGAGATAAACCTTTTCTCTTAGCAACAACTTTAGTTGTTTGAGAATTTCCATGGGACTTCCTTGGCTAACAACTCAACTGAAGGCAATGCAGTCCCTCCATGGGAAGCCTTGCCTAGAGATAAAAGATGACCAGTTCAGACTCCTTATCTCCCATTATTAGGAGTCCTCACGAGGATCACCTTCATAATTCCAGGAAGTTTCCACTGTACTAGGTTTCCATACAACCTCTGCATCCCTCCCCCCAATTCCAGCCATCTCTCCACACACTTTAGTCCTCTACACTATTTCTTCCCACACTTTCTGAGGAGCCACCATAATGATTTCCATAGTGGATGTGAAAGTTTAGACTCACACCAACAGCAGAGGAGTGTGCCCCTTGCTCCACATCCTCTCCAATCTGAGCTTTCACTTGTGTTATTGATATTAGCCATTTGGAATGTGTATGATAAAATCTCAAAGAAATTTTGATTTGCATTTCCCTGATATCTAAGGATGTTTAGCATTTCTTTGTTTCTCGGTCATTCATGTTTCTTCTTTTGAGAAATCTCTCTTTAGATCTATACCCCATTTTTTAATTGAATGATCTGTTATATACATACTTATATTCTTGAGTTCTTTATATATTTTGGGCATTAATCTTCTACAGATGTGGAGTTAGTAAAATCTTTTGTAGTTAGATTTTTTTGTGAGCCATCAGTTCACCAATAATGATACAGAGACTTCTTATTAATTATGAAAGCTTGGCCTTAGCTTAGGCTTGTCTCACTACCTCTTATAACTTAAATTAACCCATATTTTTATTAATCTACATTCTACCATTTCTGTCCATCCTGCTTCTTCCATGTCTCCTGGAAACTCTCTCCTTCTTTTTCCCAGAGTTCTCTCTATCCCCAGAACTCCTGCTTGACCTCTTCCTAGCTATTGGCCATTCAGTTTTTTATTACATTAATCACAGAAATACATTTTCACACAATGTACAAATATCCCACAGCATTTCTCTCTTTTGCCCAGAAGTTAACTGGGATCCTGTAGACATGTTATATTTGAAGAGATTGAATGAAACAGTCATTTCATATGGTATGCATTCACTCTGTGAAGCAGATGTTAAATTCACGGGCAACTAGGAACAGGATTATTCCACAATATTGCAAAGAATTAGTTACAACAGTATTAGAAGCTGGTCTTCAGTTACAATGGAAAGCAGGGTGGAGAGAGGGTCAGCTAATTGCCTCTCCACTGTTCCTTGGATTTTTCACATCTCTATCTCAATTTTTGATTCTTGAGTTTTTATTATATTAGAAAAAATTAGGTAATCCTTACATCTGGTGCCCCACATTGGTTACCATATGTAATGAAAATCTTTCTCTGTCCAGCCAGCCAGCTCCCAAATAATGACACAGCCACTTCTTATTAATTAAGAAAGATCAGCCTTGCTGAGGTTTCTTCCTAACTACTTCTTGTAAATTAACCCATTTCTATTTATCTATGTCCTTCCACACGTTTGTGACTGTTACTCTCCTGCAGATCCTGCTTCCTCCACATCTGGCTTGTGACTCCACCTTTCTTCTTCTCAGAGTCCCACCTATACTTCCTGCCTAGTTATTGCCCATTCAGCTTTTTACATCAATCACAGTACTACAACCTTCGCACAGTGTACAAATATCCAATAACAACCTTTCCCATTCTGTAGTCTGCCACTTTGTCAAATTGATATTGCTCTTTGCCTTATATAAGTTTTCAACTTCATGAAGTCCCATTTATTAAACATTTATCTTAGTGCCTAGGTACTTAGTATTCTGTTCAGAAAAGTGACTCCTGTGTTAATACATTCAAGGCTATCCCTGACTTTCTCTTTTTTCAGGTTCAGTGCATCTGGTTTTATGAGGAGGCCTTTGATCCACTTGATCTCAAGTTTTAGACAGGGTTTTAAATATGTATGTATTTGGAATCTTCTATAGGCAGACTTCAGTTTGATCAGCACCATCTGTAGATATTGCTGTTCTTTTTCCTGTGTGTATTTCTGGCTTCTTTATCAAAAATCAGGTGTTCATAGGTATGTAGATTTATGTTTTTTTCTTCAGTTTGATTCAATTGCTCAATGTGTCTGTTTTTATGCCAGTACCATGAAATTTTTTTATTACTATTTCTCTGTAGTACAACTTGAACTCTGGAATGGTGAGAACTTCAACCATTCTTTTATTGTTCAGGAATGTTTTAGTTATTTGGGGTTTTTTATTTATCCATATGAAGAAGAGAGTTGTCTTTTCAAGGTGTGTAAAGAACTATGTTGGAAAATTAATGGGGATTGTTTTAAATCGGTAGATTGCTGTGGAGAGGATGGCCATTTTTACTGTTAGTCCTACCATTCCATGAGTATGGGAGATCTCTCCAGCTTCAAATATCTTCTTCAATTTCTTTCTCAAAGACTTGAAGTTCTTATCATGGAAGTTTTGCACTTGCTTGGTTAGAGTTACACCAAGATATTTTGTATTATGTGAGACTGTTTTGAAAAGTGTTGTTTTTCTAATTTTTTTCTCATACCTCTTGTCATTTGTATATTGGAGAGCTACTTATTTTTTTGAGTTAATCTTATATCCATATACTCTGATGAAAGTATTTATCAGCTGTAGGAATTCCATGGTGGAATTGTTAGGGAACTTTCAATTAAAAAATTACATGTAAATAACCAGACCCAAGGTCTTCTTGTCTCTAATAACTTCTATAAAGTGAGAATAGACATTTGCCAGCTGTGGAGCTTCATACTGGATTTTATACGTTCATCATTAAATATATGCTTATGCACATATTGACCACAAAAGTGAAAAATCTATGAAAATAGTTGCCTTTATATCCTCTTTCATTACTCCAGTGTCCATCTCCTCCATCCAATCATTTATTTTCTAATATTTATGATTTCTTGCTCTCTTTTCTACATCTTATACCACACCTACATATATATTTGTTTTATACACATGTGTATATACATATGCTTCACACACACACACACACACACACACACACACACACACACACACAGATGGCCCTTTGGGGCATTTAAGATCCAATAATATCAAGTTCAATCCATTTCTACGAGGCTGGCTCTGACACAAGCATCTACTCTTGATATATTTATTATGTTTATATTTGTATGTGTTTTTGTTCCAGTTTTTTTTTATTTTTGCCAATCTTATACACACTTAGGTCATCTGGGAAGATGGGACAATAATTGAGCAAATGTGTCCATCAGATTGGCCTGTAGGCAAAGTTTGGGGCAGTTTCTTGATTACTGATTGATGTAGGAGGCCCTAAGTCTCTGTGGTGATACCATCTCAAGGCAGCTGGTACTGAACTGTATAAAAGAGCAACCTGAGAAAATCAGAAAGAACAAGTTAGTAAGCAGTATTCCTCCATGTCCTGTGCTTCACTTCCTTCCACCAACCTTTCCATGTTTGAGTTTCTACCCTGACTTCCTTCAGTGAGAAGTGTACCTAATTGTTTTAAAATAGAATAAATCATTTCCTTCCCCCATTTACTTTTCAGCATGGTCTTTATCACAGCAACAGAAAATAAACCAAGGCAGTCCTCTATTTGTATTTTTAGAGTTAAAATAAATAAGTATCGTATAATCATATAAATACAATAATATCATTGTTCAGTGCTGATAGATCATGACTTCTTTTGTGTAATGTAACCCAAAGGATTGAACTGTTTCATTTTTTTCCCTTTGTTTGTCATCTTGGGATATGTTATCTGACACTCTATGCCTTGGAATCTTATCCCTTAAACTAAAATGCAGCAAATGGTTGATTCCTTGCCCTTTAGGGTAGTGATAACATGGAGGAATGTACCCTCTTAAGGATTAATAAGACCAATGTTTGGAAGTGAACATGCAAGAATATGTTGAAAGATAAACTCCTTTTAAGGCATAATAGGGAATTGCCGAGAGGGCTTAATGGGTAAAGTGTTTGCCATGAAACTATGGGGACCTGAGTTTAAATCCTCAGAATTTATTTAAAACTAGGTAACATGACTTAATCCCAATGTTCTCAAAGCTAAATGGGATGTAGAGACAGGACAATCCTTGGAAGTTCTGGGACCAGCTAGCCTCTTATATGCAGCTCAGTGGCAAACAGCAAAGAGACACCACTTCAAACAAAGAGAATGGTGAGGATCAACAACTGAGTTTGTCTTCTGACCTCTAAGTGTTCCATGTGGGACACATGTGCCTACATGGACTAATAACACACAAATACATGTATATACAAAATGAAAAAAAGGTAATATGGTATTTCTATATCAATATAAGAGTCATCAAAAACCATAAAATTGAAATTATGACAAATAAAATATCCATTAAGATGGTATCACTAGAGGAAGGTAAAATTGAAAATGGCATATGTTTAAATAATGATGAATACTTAGAAAACTAGTCAATCTACACAGTAATTATACATTCCATTATAGCAGACAACATTCACTTGGATTTCTATAAATGATAATTAATTGCATAAGTTTACTACATAAGAATTGAGAAATAGCTCAGACTGATACTCTGAGATAACTTAGAACAGTGAGCTGTAGGAGGATATGTAAAAAATTTCCCCTCTCCTTCCAAGTACTTCATAATTTTTCATCTAAGACATGTAATAGAAGTGCTTTCTGCTTTGGTGATCATTAATGTTGGAAGAAGTAAGAGAAGATAATAAAAATATAGAATTAAATTGAATAAAATGAACAAATTACTCATAGAAACCTATCTATGTCATATGGAAATGGGTAAACTTATGGTAAAGGCACATTAAGTATATGGAGAAAGGTCTTCTTCTTTTTTTTTTTTTTTTTCGTTTTTTGAGACAGGGTTTCTCTGTGTAGCTTTGCGCCTTTCCAGGAACTCACTTGGTAGCCTAGGCTGGCCTAGAACTCACAGAAATCCTCCTGGCTCTGCCTCCTGAGTGCTGGGATTAAAGGCGTGTGCCACCACCGCCCGGCGAAAGATCTTCTTAAATCATTCTTCAGTTACATTTTCTAAAGTAAAAGCCCTTATTCATTCACACAAGAATTTCTTAACATGTATGACTACAGGCTTAATTATAACCATTAATTTCTAGGATTATTAATGATTAATAATAAATCTGAATGAAATATTAAACCTAAAATTATATTTGTTTCTTGGATTAGAGTCCAAAACAGTAATTTCTCTTCATATTATTGGGGAAGCATGTGACACTTCATCTGGAATAATTTTAAGGAGTAGCTTGCTGGGTTGGAATAGTTTTCTCTACGCTCTGGCTATGTTTTGTTATTGATGTTACACAGGAGTTCAATGGCCTTTATGTCACATTTGAAAATCCCATTGTAGCACTTTCTGAGACTATCTCTACCGCCAGTCAAATTTCAATTTGTCTCTATTCAGTTCAACTGACAGGCACAACTAGAATGCCCAGTACTTGCCAAACCTAGCTTCAAAATAACTACACATTGATTTGCTACAGGAGCCACCTTAACGTTGTAGGCTGATGAGGTTTTATTTAATGTGAAGTTCCACATGGCTCTTCACAAGTGTATAGTCAATGCATAAATAACATTTAGGAAGAAGCAGATTGTATAGCTGTGTAGGTGGGGAGACTGGATCACTGCTCTTTTTGTTTTGAAGTTTAGTCTGTAAATCAAGGTTTGGGGATTATATTAAAAAGAGGATAGAGCCCAGCCTGGTGCTTGGCTGTGGATCTCTGCATCTGCTTCCATCAGTTACTGGATGAAAGCTCTATGATGACAGTTAGGGTATTCACTGATCTGATTACTGGGGTAAGCCAATTCAGGCACCCTCTCCACTATTGCTAGTTGTCTAAGCTAGGGTCTTCCTTGTGGATTCTTGGGAATCTCCCCAGCACCAGGCCTCTCCCCATCCCCATGACATCTTCCATCATCTTGTTATCTCCCTCACTGCTCCCCTACTCCATCCCTGCTCCAGCTCAACCATCCTGTTCCCTCATGTTCTCATCCCCCATGCCCCACCCTCCATTGCTCCTCTCATCCCCAGGAAACAGATCTCCTCTATTTCCCCTTCTCAGGGTGAAGAGAGAGAAGAAGGATTCTATGAGCAAGGGGCATCAAGATTGCGATGGGGAAACCTACAGAGACAAGCAAACCAAACTAGTGTGAACTCATGAACTTTAGACCAACAGCTGTGGAGCCTCCATGGGACTGAACTAGGCCCTCTGCATAAGTGAGGTAGTCATGATGGGGAAATCTAAAGAGACAACTGAACCAAAGAATTTCACATTTTTCTTTATCAGTTCATCTGTTGAGGGGCATCTAGGTTGTTTCCAATTGTCTGGCTATTACGAATAGAGAAACAGTGAACATGTGTAAGCAGATGTCTTGGTAGGAGGTGAAGCATCCATTGGGTATATACTCAAGAATGGTATAAGTAGATCTTGAGATAGATTGATTCTCATCTTCCTGCAGAACCCCCACAATGATTTCCATAATGACTGTATAACTTTACAGTCCCTTCAGCAATGGATGAGAATACTTCATACCCTCTCAAAAATAAAGTGTCATTTTTGTATTGATAGTATCCAATCTGATGGGTGTAAGATGAAATCTCAAAGTAGTTATTGATTTGCATTTCCCATATGATTAAGAATGCTGAACATTTCTTTAAGTCTTTACCAGCCATTTCTCTCTTTTGAGAAATCCCTGTTTAGTTCTTTACCCCATTTTTAAATGGGTTATTTGTTTTCTTGATACCTAGCTTTGTTTTTTTTTGTTGTTGTTGTTTGTTTTTTTTATTTGTGTTTTGCTTTTTGTTTTCTTAGTTATTTATGTATTTTAGATATTAGCCCCCTATAAGATGTGCAGTTGATAAAAAAAATTCCATTCTGTAATCTCTTTATTAAAATGATGATGGCCACTGCTGTACAATAACTATAGTTTCATAGGGTCTCATCTACTAATTATTGATCTTAGCACCCATGTTAGCAGTCTTCTGTTTAGAAAGTCTTCTTTTGTGCCAATAAGTTCAAAGCTGTTTCCTACTTTCTCTTCTATTGATTTCTATGTACCTGGTTTTATATTGGTATCTTTTAGTCATTTGAAGCTGTTTTGTGCAGTGTGATAATTATTAATCTATTTGGATTCTTCTACATGTAGCAACCCAGTTTGAAGATGCTGTATTTTTTCCAGTGTATATTTCTGGCTTTTTAATCAAAAACCAAGTGTCTGTAGGTGTCTAGATTTATGTCTGGGTCATCAATTATATTCCAGTTCAGGCACCTTCTCCACTATTGCTAGTAGTCTAAGCTGTGTTCCTCCTTGTGGATTCCTGGGAACCTCACCAGCATCTGGCCTCTCCCCATACCAATGAAGTCTCCCTCCATCATGTTATCTCCCTCACTGCTCCCCAGTAATCGGATCAGTGAGTACCCTAACTCTCATGATAGAGCCTTCATTCAATAGAAGCAGATGCAGAGATTTATAGCCAAGCAGCAGGCTGTGCTCCAGGAGTCCAGTCAAAGAGAGGGAAGAGGATTTTATGAGCAAGGGGCATCAAAAAACATGATGGAGAACCAAACCAAACTAATGGAAACTCATGAGCTTTAAACCTACAGCTGTGGAGCCTCCAGGAGACTGGACTAGGGCCTCTGCATAAGTGAAAGAGTTGTGTAGCTTGATCTGCTTAAGGGGCCCCTGGCAGTAAGATCAGAATCCATCCCTGGTGCATGAGCTGGCTTTTTGGAGCCCACTACTTATGGTGGGACACCTTGCACAGCCTTGATGCAAGGGAAGGGGCTTGGACCTGTGTTTACTGAATGTACCAGGCTCTGCTGACTTCCCATAGGAGACCTTGCCTTGTTGGAGGAGGGAATGGGGGGTGGGTTGAGGGGAAAGACAGGAGGGGCAGGAGGAGGGAAGAGTGGGGGATCTGTGATTGGTATGTAAAATGAATTAAAAAATTCCATAATAAAAAGAAAGCAAATAGACTATAATTTTCTTTGGAAGTTGTTATGCTTCCTGGCCCCCAATGCATTCATTGATCTCTGAAATGTCCATCATAGTCACATTTTTTTTTATGTTAAGGCAATGAACCAAATTAAAATTTCCATGCTGACATGAAAATAATTATTTAAGCTATTAACACCTGGGTAGAAATAGCACTTCTAATTAGTGAGGTCCTGCTAGAATGGCACATGGATCAAACAAGATTTGATTGAAAGCAAAGGGGAAAAAAAAACATAAAAAGAAAAAAGCAAAATGGAAACTTCAAAACCGGATAGGAGTATTTCATTCTGTATGGTATAAAAGGAAAGATTTCTGGCTGTGGCAATGCCTTCATACATTCAAACTGCCTTAGCAAATAAGGATTCCATGGTCTACACAAAATAAATGTTTGTTTCTCTGCTTAAGATATTGACAACTTTGGTACTTGGTCAAGGGTATTTTCTCAAAGATTGTGCTTCCTTACTGCACCTTCACATTTTAGAAGGGGACACATATACCTTTTTATATAAGAGCACTATCACACTCAAGGGGGCTCTAATTTGAAACACCTTCGTTTGATATTTTAATATCAAGGTATGTATTTTGGTACATCAGAAATGCAGGAAAAACATCAAAATGAAGGAGGGAGAAATTGCAAAGCCCTTTTTTATTCCTGAGTTTTCTCAGTTTTTACTTTGTTGGTTATGCCTTTTCAAATTATTGAGGGTTTTTAGAAACATCTCCAAATGTTTAGTAAATTTTAATCAATTATAAAATTGGATATGCAATGTCAGTATGAAATCACTCCATTGTAAGGAGTGAATCAAATATGTCTCAAGTAAGCACAAAAAATGAATACTTGTAAAGGTTATCAATTTATTGTCTATGAGCTTAATATCCACACTGTGCCCAGAGTAGGTAAAGTGCACAAAGAACACTTTAGTCAAGAATAGTGCAATGTGGGCATTTTGACCCCAACATGTTAATGCAAATTGTGGGGGTCTAAGCTTGGAAGTCGGCCAGAGGGAAAGTGTTGCAGAAAAGGTTGGCAAAAGCTCTCAGTGTGATTAAGTGATAACTGTTAGTGGATTTCAAATTATTGGAGGTAGTATCTAACACTCCTAGATTGTAGAAATTATGGGACAGTCTTTCATGATGGCATCATTCAAAGACATGGCTCCCAAGAGTTTGCTTTGTTTTGTTTGTTGAGATAGACTCTCATGGGTGTCAGGCTGACCTAAAAATTGCTATATAGCTGAACATGACCTTTAACTCCAGATTTCCTGTCTCCACCTTCTGAATGCTTTGAGTATGCACCTGCAGCACTTGGGACCAAACTTAGGACTTTATCCATGCTAGACCAGCAATCCCAGCCTACTGGTAGGTTGTTGAGAAATATATTTTTGGTTCGTAAAACTGTGAAGATGTTGTGAGAAGGTTTACACCTCAAAGGGGCAGAGAAGAGGCTCATAATAAAAATTTTTCTGAAGTAATTTTTTTTTTTAAAAAAAGAGAGTTCTACAGATGGGAGGAAACTGTCTAAAATTTAGCCAGGCTCAGCAGACTGTGAAGGCCTGATTGGAGGCTAAATTTTTTTAGATTTATTTCCTTAAAATAAAGTCATATATGGAAACTTGAAAATGTTGCATACAAAAAGAAAATATTCATTACTAGAAGACAGAGATGATAAAGTAAAACTAGAGAGACAGAGAGATGTGATGGGTAATGGATATATAGAAGAACTAGATTTAATATTCTATAATATAACATGGCTACTATAGTACACAGTAGGTTATTATAGTTCTATAAATAACTGTAAGAAAGAATTTTTAGTTTTCTCAGTACAAAGAAAAATAAATGGTAAAGATAGTGGTTTTTCCAATTATCCTGACATAAACGCAGAGTATATTAACTTACTGAGTCACGATACTGTATTTACTGCATGTATACAATTATTAGATGTCAGTTAGAAGGACATAGACAATTTGTTTTGCTTTTATATTTTTAAGATGGGAAGCAGAAAAAAGAGACTTATTCAATGTGGCCAAATTAGGAGACACTCCATAGGGATTCCATACACCTCTCCAGTTCATCTTTGGGGGGTCCTTATATGAGACTAAAGTTTAAATATAGGGCTAAGCATATGCACTTCTGAGCAGTCACAGTCAAGCTGTGGTTCCTCCCACTCTTGGACCATCATTGTCTTGGCCTCTGTCTTATCCTGTAAGGGAGTCTAACAAGGTCTTAGAACTGTGTGAAATATCTTGCTTGGAGACATGTCCCCCAATGGCTCATTTCTTAAGAAATGATGTTGCATAGTTATTATAGGAAGAAGTAATTTTGTAATGCTTTTTGGTATGTGATATAGAGATTCAGTTGTGTGTGTGTGTGTGTGTGTGTGTGTGTGTGTGTGAAAACTTCTAATTGAAACCTTTCCTAGCTAAATGTCCACACTTCCCTCCTCATTGATATTATGGCCCTATAATACCTTGGAAATCCCTTTTCCAAACACTCCACATAGAGACATCATTTTTTATGTTCTCCTCCCATGTTGGAGCTACTACCTCCACTACCCAATGAAGCCCAAGTCTCAGTTGACACCCTTCTCTCCTTTCTGGAGTGTTACTTCCTATTTGTCTCAAAACTGCAAACTAATTCATGACCAGCCAACCAATATATTGTTCTGTTACCCAGTGGGCTCAATGAGACACTCCCTGATGATGTCTACACCCTGAAACAAGAAGAGATCCTTTTCAATATGCATCATTATTTGTTCTTCAGACATATAATAGCATGAGAAGTTTCACTATAACCATGGTATTCTTTGTGAATGAATACTTTTGTGCTGTGGGATGTTGTTCTGTATGCTGTGAGTATATGTTGCTCTGATTGGCTGATAAATAAAATGCTGATTGGCCAGTAGCCAGGCAGGAAGTATAGGCAGGGTGAACAGACGAGAAGAATTCTGGGAAGAGGAAAGCTGAGTGAGGAGTCACCAGCCAGACACAGAGGAAGCAAGAAGTCAAGGCAGAACTGAGAAAAGGTACCAAGCTACATGGCTAAACATAGATAAGTATTATGGGCTAGTTTAAGTGTAAGAGCTAGTCAGTAATGAGCCTGAGCTAATGGCTGAGCAGTTATAATTAATATAAGCCTCTGTATGTTTACTTGGGGGATGTGAGTGGGAGAGATTTGTCTTGACCACCAGCTGGTCGCAACACAGGAAAACATCCAACTACATTTTGGTGTGCCAAGGTGGGCCTCTCAAATTTCCATAAGGCCTAAAAGAGTTTAAAAAGGGCTTCTAAACACACAATAATGGAGCCCCAAACAGCTTTCTACTTCATGTCTCATGTGAGTTGAGGTATAGAAGCCCCAAGGTACAGAGAAGCCATGGCATGCAGACTTGAGCTACAGTATAATGGGTTCATGGCATATGGGCTTCAGTGCACTGTGACAGATTCCTGCCACTGTACATGATGGCATCTGCAAGCCACACAGCAGAATGGTGTATGGTGGATACAGCTTTTGCTAGTACAGAAAAAAGGAAAGAAAGAAAAGGTTTTGGGACTACACACTACTGGGTAGAAGCATAGACCCACTGCTTCCCAGAGTCAATTGTGAGCATGGTTCCCAGAGCTGGCAGTAAACATGGGTTAATTTAAGTGTAAGAGCTAGTTAATAATAAGCCTGAGCAAATGGTCAAGCAGTTATAATTAATATTAAGCCTCTATGTGATTATTTTATAAAAGGCTGCGGGACTGTGGGTGAGAGATTTGTCATGACTGTGGGCCAGGTGGGACACAGGAAAACTTCCAACAACAATTGGTGCTCACTGTCGGGTATTGAACCATATAGATCTAAGAAAGTTTAAAGATTCTGAATGCACAAAAATGGAGCCATACTGGGCTTTCTACTCTCACAGTCTTATGTCAGTAGCAATGCAAAGTCATCTCCTGACAGCTGCCTGTGAGGTGGAACTGGCCACCAGCCACCGTGAGCTAAGTAGTATGGCTGCAGATTCCCGCCACAGTACACAGAGGCATCTCCAAGCCACACAGTGTGGAGTGTGGTGGATTTAGCCTTTGCTTGTACAGACAAGAAAAAAAAAAAGGTTTCTGGGCTATATGCTGCTTTAACGGAGTCATAGACCCACTGCTTCCAAGAGTTGGTGGTACACATGACTCCCAGAGCCAGAGCTGGCAGTAAACGTATCACTGCCATATTGGAAAACTAAGGTGAGCAGAGCCAGCAGCCAAAGCTGCTATTTTAGTCCTAGTCATTCTCTAGTTTAAAGCAATAGATTCATAATAAAACAGATTCAGATGAAATAAACCTCTAAACAGTTTACAATATGTATAAAAATATACATAGGCTTGGAAGAGAGAAGAAAAGAAATATAGACAGTAATATAAAGAAATAGTTTTAGAAAATAGACAGTAAAGGCAATATAAAAAATAAGCCACATAAAGATGGATATTATATAGAGAATCTAGATTGTGTTGTCTTTGCGATTTTTAACTGCAGAAAGACATTTGATTGTAAAGGCTGCTGAATTAAATCAATATATGTATTGAAGTCAAGGTATCTTGACTTCAAAATTTGTGTCTAAGGAAAAGTTGCTTTGGAAAAGAGGTTCTGCTTTTGTTTCCACAGAAGATGAGAACCTATGGATTGCTTCCAAGCTAAGATGGTTAGATCAAGGAAGACCCCCTGAGAGTTCTCCATATGTTCCAACATTCAGATCAGCTTCAAGGAAACTGGCTCAAACAATGCAGCCTCACAGACTACTCCAGTCAGGACTTGACCATAATTCTGAATTTTCTCAGGATCCTCATAAGATTGCCAGTACCCCCATCCAGCAGGAAGTATTATGAAAAGCTATGCCCAAATTCCCAAAGTATTGTTTATAAATATTTATTTTTATTTAAAGGTGGTTGATTATAAATGCAATCTCTTTCTAAAGAAGAAAAGAGGATATAGATATGATAGGATAAAGAGTAACAACTTGTTTAAAATGTTTTACATTGTTATAGATTAAGTTAATTTTGTTATACTGTATATATATTTCTACTCTCATTTAAGATATTATGTTTATGTAACTCATTTAAATTGTAATGGATAATTAAGAAATATAGATTAATAATTAGTCTTCTCTGATAATCAAACTTATTGTCATGTTAGTTAAGCTGTCTAGGTATGCATGAATATATTTCATTAGGTAGGTAATCTTCAAACACTTCAAAGACCTACAGAATGGCACTTAAAATGTTCTGAAAACTTAGACTTTCTGGACAGTGAGACACATCTGCTCTTGGCAGCACAGATTTACTTCAAAGAGGAAAATGGGTGTCACTCCATATAGAGTTTATCCTCTTCTTGGCAGAGCTGGCCATTTGGGCAAGAAACTGTTCTTGCCTGAACTGCTTGGCAAAATGTTATATTTATTGGACATGCAGAACCAATGGGAAAATGACCACTGAATTTGCCAAAACAAGGCAAAATGATCCTTCAGTTTCCTGCTTCACAGAAGAGACTGCCAGACATTCTGCAGGACACAGGAAAAAGCAAATGAGAAACTCAAGGCCTATAGGCTGAAGATGGATGCCCCAACATTGCAGAGGAACTTTGGGTAACTGTCTAGGTAGCCAGCTGTCTCTGTCATTCTAGGTTTTTGGAAGTTGCTTACAATGCATTTCATGTTTACTTAGGTAATATATCCTTCTGGGGTCTTTGACGTACTTGAAGACTAGATGGTTATAATTATAATTTTCCTTGGTTATGATAAAAGATATATTAGATGTGAAACTTTAGACTCACAAATATAGGATAGATGATAGAATATTTTCTTTAATTTTGCCAAATACAAATAGACTAGATATTGTGACTGTAATTCTTGCTTGATAGCAGTTCTATTATATGTAATTTTACTATGTTAAAGTTAAAACCTTCCTTTTTGATTAGGCAGAAAAGGGGAAGTGCTGTGGGATATTGTTCTACATGCTGTGAATATGTGTTGCTCTGATTAGTTGATAAATAAAATGCTGATTGGCCCTAGCCAGGTAGGAAGTATAGGAGGGGCTAGCAGATGAGGAGAATTCTGGGAAGAGAAAGGTTAAGTGAGGAGTCAACAGCCAGATACAGAGGAAGCAAGATGTCATGGCAAAAATGAGAAAAGGTACCAAGCTACATGGATAAACATAGATAAGAATTATGGGTTAGTTTAAGTGTAAGAGCTAGTCAGTAATAAGCCTGAGCTAGTGGCTGAGCAGTAATAATTAATGTAAGCCTCTGTGTGTTTACTTGAGGGACTCCAGCAGGAGAAATGTATTCCAACTGCCGGCTGGTCACAACACAGAAAAATTGCAGCTACACTTTTGTTTAGATTTTCTCTGTTTAAAACAAAGTGCCCCTAGTTCAGATTATAGCCACACAGCAATAGGATTCATAAGCATTGTACTTTCTTCTTGAATTAGAGATTTTGAAGGGATGACTTTTTCTATCATCTTTCTGTTGTCACAAGGCACCAGTAATAAATAATCAAAAGGAAGAAAATTCATTTTGGCTCAGAGTTTCAGTATATGGTTGTGTGGCCTTCTTGTTCTGAGCCTAGGGCAGTATTGTACATTACTGTGGTCAGAAAACAAAAGACAGCTAGGAAATTCCCAGTGCCATGCCTTTTCAAGGACACACCCTCAATGATTGCGCTTCCCTTCTGTAAATTGCATTTCTTAAATATTCTGCCTTCTACTGGCTCTGAAAACAGAACTTTGGGAAACATTTCAAGAGAAGCTATAGCACGTGGCTAGTTCTCTTCTTTCCATTTCTGTAATAAGCCAAAGCAACTTGGAGGAGGAAAGAGTTTATTTGGATTACACATCCATTGCACACTCCATCATTGAGAGAAGTTGGGACAGAAACACAAGTAGCAGCAGAGGATGAAATATTTTTATTAGATATCTACATGGATGTGCTTTCTTATACAATCCAGGATAACCTGCCCAAGAGTGGCACCCACATAGTCAGCTGAGAGCCCTCCTACATCAATCATTAATCAAAAAATAATACTCCACAGACATGATAAAGGACAATCTGATGGAGACAATTCCCTAATTGAGGTTTGGTCTTCCCATATGACTCCAGCTTGTATCAAGTTTACTGAAGACAAATTGGTATATATGCCAAATATTTTAAACACATGGATAAAATATTTTCAGTGAGAGCAGAATGAAAATCAGTTCCCTGTGGGATTTCTAGTTGATGTTGTATGGATTTAGAGGAGAGGATCAGAGTTTGTAAGATATTCTCAAAGATGGAATAATCAAGGAAAGATTAAATACATATTTTTTCTAGTCTAGACAGTGAATCCCAACCTGCTTGTGTTTTAAGATTTCTTGTGGAGCTTTTAAAAGTACCACTGCTGAGGCCCCACTGAGGACCACTCACACTCAATTTCTAGAAGCAGATAGTGATGTTTTACACGAACCCCAGGGACTTTGGTGTGCAGGAAGGGTGGATAAGCATGGCACTAAGGACTCATGTTCATCATATGCTTATTCATGGTTGTATAAGTCCTGTTTAAAATAGAAGGAGCTTGGACTGACAGTGGTATGTCAGTCACTGTGTTTCTTTGGCTTCCACCTTAAGTTTTACTTCATTTTCCCTGTGATCCTTCAATAGAACATGTTCCTGTGAACAGTAACTCATGAGAGTGACAGGACCCATGAGGTAACATCAGAGCATTGAGATTTCCAATTTCTTTGGGGGATTTAGCTTGTCAAATGCCCCTCATCAGGTAAATACCATTCTCACGACTCTAAGAAAATGATCTTTCAAGTGGTAGATTTTTTTTTTGAAGAAAATTTCTTTTGCACTGTGTAAAAGGTTCATTTAGAAAATGCCACCTCATCACTGAGGAAAAGCACATTCTAAACAAAATTATTTTATATTTAGTTTGAACTTTATGCAAGCAATTTGGCTGTTCTTGATATAGCTTATAGTGAGAAGAAAAGAGCCTGACAACATTCTTTCTAAGCACTGAAGTAAAAAATGACCGAATATCTAAGTGTCAATTTGCATTTTCAAGTGGTGTCATGGTGAGTTTATTTTTGCCACAGAGATTTAACTGTGCTTTAATAGAAAACTTAAAACTTGACATAGCACAATATATCTTAAATGTGGCAAGGAAGAAACATTGTTACACTTAGTTTATATTCCTTTTGACATTTTACAAATAGTATTAACATTTTCTAAGTGATATATGATTTGGCTTCTGAGTTCCTGTGTGTTTGTATTGGTAATCTTACTAAGTAAAGATGTCAGGTTCTAGTCTTCCAGCTGATTCTCTCATCTTGCCTAACAGTCTTGGTTTAATAAACAGTCCTTTATAAGAGATCTGAAGGTCAACAGAATATTTAGTGAAACCATAGTAGGTAATTATTAAAAAAAATAATAATGGAGATGGGCCAGATGATAAACTGTCATGCAAACATGTGGATTGGATCTCTAGTACACATATAAAACCTCTAGGCAATTGTGCATAGCTGTAATCCTGGCCTTGGAAGAACCAAGACAGTCAGATATCCTGAGCTCCCTGGCTAGACAGTCTAGCCAATTAGTGAGCTTTGTGTTCAATCAATGATCCTGTCCTAAAAAGGCAAGGTGGAGAACAATATAAAGGAGGAAACCTCACATCAATCTAAGGCCTTCACATGCACATCAGCACATGTATATGTGCCCACATGAATAATATCAGGGATTTGGTGGATAAGGGATTAGTTGGGATCAAGAATGTTTTCATGAAGGAAACCTCAATTCTACGCTTTCTACCAGATTTGTGATAATAATTTTCCTTTGTGAACTATCTTTATGTTTTAAAATTTTGAAGGCTTGTAATGAAGAAGAAACTTTGAGGAAAAAATTAGAAGAATTTAACTTGAGACTGATTTTTAACACTCTTGGTTTTAAATAGATGTGTCAGTCAGACCCCCCTTCTCTGTCTCTCTCATGTGTGTGTATACAGCACGCCTTGTGTAGATAGCCAAAACTACTATATTTTTGTGATTTTTATGTTCATAGGTTCTAAGAGACCATATATTCCATGCATTTCTCCAAAATTCTGATGGTTGCCAGTAATTGTTGGATTTTTATTTACCTATAAGAAAATAACTCCAGAATCTGACTCTAGCCTCACAATATTTACATGTCCAGTTGTATGAACATTTTTTATGAACATGTCAGTACTGGGAAAAGTTCTATTTTAATCTAGTGTTAACTTTAATAAACTTGGTTACATTTTAAAAGGTGACTTTTCTTTTGTAAAGAATTTAAAGTCCTTTAAAACTTTTAAACCCTCCAATATTTATAATCAGCAGTGGACTATAATCCCATATTTATATTCTAAGTTGTAGAAGATACTCATACATACAGGAAAAGATACACCATCTAGAGTCACTCATATAGGTGTAAAGATGTGTTTTTTTTTTTCTCTTGAGTTTTCTGTATACATTCATATATACACTTGTGTATTTGTTGATATATGTATGGAAATTTTATATATAGTCTTTCATGTTAAAAGGAACGGATGATAAGCACATAGCTATCCACAAGCATATGGCTCTATAATCAATTCATTAATATCTTCAAATACAAAGTTCACTTTCCCTAAGGCAATGTTTCTCAAGATTTCAGTTTGCAAAATTCTGCAATATTCATTCTGCTTTGATGTATATAATGTGTCTTCAGTCAAAGTGTAAAGGAATGAGAATATGATGATATAAAGAGAGGGAACTGATACTCCATCTCCATTGCATGGGAAATAGGCATTCACAGCCTCTTTTACTGGAGTTGATTTCAAAGCCTTGCTGCGGTCCCTTTGGAAGTATGCAGCTGTAACATGGGCAAAAGAAAGGGAAACTACTTATTTTCTTTAACACATCTTCCAGCATTATCTCATTCCAGACATTATATATAGTACTCATGATACAAACCGTTTTTGCCTGTTGGGATGCAAATTTGTCTTCTGGAGATTCAATCGACTTCCTTCTCACTTCATAAAATGTCTTCATTTGAATGCTCATTTTTAGTTATTCTCTGTGTGTCTGGCTCTCTCTTTCTCCTTCCCTGATTTCTCCCTCTATTTCTATTAAAGAATTCATAGAACTAGATAGTTTATGTTTTAAAGATTTACTCATTTTTAGGTTTATTTCATATGTGTGAGTGTTATGCTTACCTGTCTCATCTGTGTACCATATGTGTGCCTATGCCTACAGAGGCCAGTAGAAGGATGACAGCTGGAACTGGAGTTACATACTATTCTGAGCCTTCAAGTAGATGCTAAGACCTGAAGCTTTGTCCTCTGAAGGAGCTATAAGAGCTTTTAACCACTGAGCTCTCTCCATCTCCAAAACTGCTGTATTTTGAAACCTTCAGAAGTCATGATTGTACATTGTTTTGAATACTATTGTTTAACTTGTCTAATAATGGGGGAATGGTTCATAGATCCACACCAAGGAACAGCACAGCAATTAATATTAACTTACCAATGCCTCTGATAACATAGATGTGGTCTAGAAAAGTCCCTTAAAATGTGTTCATATCACATCTTCTTTACTTATTAGCAGCATAAAATTTTGCTCCAATTAATGCATAGAAAATGGGGATAATAATAGTACCAACTTTTTAGTTGCATTATGTAAGCTATTGTGTCTAAGATCTTTAAAAAGTGTGTGGACATCCTGGTGGAAGTATACTTCTTTAGTGGCTTATATTTTAAAGGGGTACAAATGTAGGGCCCATAATGTTATTTGCTCTGGTTTTCTGTGAATCTTATTATATACTAAGAGAAATATACCAACATTCTTTGTTTTAACATAGAAATCATTGCTGGTCTTTTAAATTTTTCTTTTCATTTAATGTTATGTTTTCAAATAGAAATGTGTTAATTTTTGTTTGTTTGTTTGTTTTTTGAGATGGGGGTTTCTCTGTGTAGTTTTGGTGCCTGTCCTGGGTCTTGCTCTGTAGACCAGGCTGGCCTTGAACTCACAGAGATTCACCTGGCTCTGCCTCCTGAGTGCTGAGATTAAAGGCGTGCACCACCACTGCCCGGCAGAAATGTGCTAATTTTTAAGAAATTAAAAGTAATTTAATTTAAGAAATTTTCACAATACTTGATAAGCTATTTTAATGAATATAATAGAGACAAAAGTCTATCTTAAAGAATTGAAAAACAAGACCCAAATTCAATTATTTTCATTTTTTTCCCTTTGTGGTGCTTGGTTTAGTGTCTTGGAATTAGCCTGTGAAAGAGTGTCATGAATCATATATATTAATTAAAGATTAAATGGAGAAAAAGATATCAAAGTCACTGCTGCCATTACGAAAAGCAGAAACTTGTACACAGGCAGATGGTGACTTACAATGCATCTGCAAAGCACGTACATCCAGCAGCTCTCTGTTATAAAATATGTGGCTGGACAGCCTGCCTTGACCTGGGCAACGGTGCTTCCCTGAGAAGCTGCCATGAGCATAAGACACCCACGGAACTGATCTGAATGATGTTCCCTTTTCTGTGATGTTTTGTTTCCTGTACAAATAATAAAGACACATTTGCTTTCCTTCATCAGAAGATGCTTGACCATTAACTAATAATCATGCTGCTGAGTAGAACCTAAAGAGTAAATCCTCTGAGGCAAAAAATACATCCCTTATCTCATTAAGAGTAAAAGGTACTTTAATCTTCAACTAAATTTGAGTGACCATAGCAAGGGAATGCGAATTCAAGTTGTCCCAAAAGATGTTTCACTTCAAAGTGCTCACAGGAGATTTTATTAGTTAAAGATCATCAAAGAAAAACCATAAATTAAGTCATTTAACAAATATGCTGGGGGAGCCAAACAAACAAATTACAGCAAAATGTAGAAAATTCTATTGTAGGTCTCAGATGTTACCTAATGATGTTTTACCTTTTGGATTAGCAGAAGATATTAATTTATTATGAATACATTTTGAAAATTTTGATGACACAAAAATGTTAGGTAAGACATAGATATGGGCAAGAGATGACTTTTAAAGAAAATAAAACAAATTCAAAATAATTTAGTCTATTTTCCTATATTTTAGTTTTCTTCAGTGATCACAAAGTTTATTTTTTTTTTACCATGAATCTTTAAGACAGAAATAGTTTTGTTTTCAGAGGTGGATCTTCAGTTTGTACTTCTCCTACTGGCCAAGTATTGAAGTTTGTGTATGGGAAGGCCAAACGTGTTTTTACATATCCTGATACACTGGGAAGGCGCATTCTTAGTATTGGATAGAGAAGAGCCTGAGTTGAAAGGAAAGCAGCTTTCAGGAAAGAAAGAAGTTTGGCAAAGCTATTAAGGAAGAAATCTCAGATCATATCAGATTCAGCAGCTCTTGTGATATGAATATGTTTTCTGCTTTGCTCTCCTCTGACTCATATAATATTTACAAGAGACACAATAGGAGCAATATAAAAATAAATGTAAAATAATCAAGAACACAGTATGCCCTAAAGACCTAAGGTAGCACTTGAGGGAAGAAAACATTTTGACTGTCCAAACAATTATGCCCTTTGACCAGACTAGCTATTTGTTTCCTTCTGTCTCTGTAGTTATTTGTACTCTACAAACTATTTCATCTGAGGTTTGAAGAATTGGAAGAACTAATAATCTTCTAATTCTATTTTCAACCAGTTTCATTTGATTGCATTCATAATATAATGTTGAGGGGAAATACAAATTATGATTTTCAGAAAACTAGAAAATTGTGTCACACCTATTGGTGATTAATAATTTTATTTCTTCTATTTTGGTATTCCCTCCAGTTACAATATGGGAAAGTAAATGGATAATTACAGTGCCTAGGAGTTTAGATAACGATATAATATCACTTTAATTTTTTTAAAACAAAGTTATCTTTTCCTTGTGCAGCAAATATTATTCCTGATAGGGATCCAAACAAGAGCTTACATTTGTGAGAAACTCAAAGAGGTTCCATAGATTTTGTGAGCACAGAAAAACATCTCATTTCTTAATTTTTAATCAAAAAGAAAAATGAGACTCCAATAGTACTGCTTATTTATTTTCATTGGCAAAGTCTGAATGTCGTTTTATATTATATACATATTCTCAACTAACTGTATTATGTGACAAATTAAATACTTATTAAACCAAGAAAAATGGTTGTTATTATTATATTGAATATATATGTTTTATCACTGAATACTTGTTTTTGTACTATTTAGTATAACTACAGAGCCAACCCATATCAGCAGGTATCCTTAACAAAATATCAGTAGAGTCAAGAGTCAGTTCCTTTGTAACAGGCAGAGATCTGATGTTGTAGGATTTCTCAGAGCTTTTTTTTTGTTATATTTTAACATTATTAATATGAATAGTTATGGTACTAAAATTGATTTAACCCAGTTAATATTTTATGGATTGAAATATAAAATGAGGTACCCTCTATAAATGAATTTCCTTTGGAAGATTTTAAAATGAGTCTTTTACAATTTAAAATTCAAATTATACTAAGTAATAAGAAAATTGTCTTATTATGGCTGTGCAATTTTTGAACCTTTCAATAATGAAAAACTGGTTTATATGAGCAAAGTGGTCTTGGCAAGCAAATGTTCATTTAAAGCATGATTAATTAGAAAATATAATAAGCACATTTATAATTTTACTAAAACAGTTATCAACATTTATTTCAATCACATAAGTAAATATGCCAAAAAATCAAACAACTCAAACACCTTTAAAACTATCTAAATACAAAAGAAATTGAGAAACACGAAATGTGATATTTACTGCAGATATTACTAGAGATGCTTTTAAATTCTATGAAGTTTTAGTTTGCATTTCAAAAATTACTTTATAATTGTATGCAACATTTTCCTTTAAGAGAAATGACATAAATAATTCTTTGTATGATGTTACAGGATGCCCAGTAACTATTTTACAAGGAAAGAATGGATTTCTTCTAAAAAGGAGCAGATTATAGATATAGAAAAATAGATCATAATATCCTTGATCAAAGTTACACATGATCAGTTTTGATAAGTTATTAGTGACATTTGCTTATTTAAGTCATTAATGCAAAAAGACTGCAGATTGTAAAATTTTGTTCACTAGGTTGAATTTCACAAATAGATTTAAATATGTGTCCATAAGAATGTGTTCTTTTATCACTATGGAATTTAGTCCAAATGTTCCAAGAAGGAGAAATTCTTTTCCATGTTTTTCAGGCACCAATGATTTGGCTTTGTGGCAAGGAAAAACTTTATCCCCACAGAACTTAGAACCTGTACCAAAACTTATTGATATCTTTGGTGTCAAGGCATGTGGGTAAATTCTAATTGTTAGGTTTTAATTGTCCCATTGAAATAGGGATAAAACATACCCTATTTTCTAATGTGTTCTAAACATGTCCTATTTTCTAAATCAGTTTTTGCAAAGCAAAGCTTTATCGCACTAAATGGAAAGTTAGTTATTGATTTTATATTATGGTGGTGGTGTGGATGAGAGTTCCCAGGTGGTGGAACTGTTTGCAAAGGATGACTGGGAGTGGCTTTGTTGGATGAGGTGTGGCTCTGGAAGATTGCTTTGCTTTGAAAATCCCATACGAGTCTCAGTCTCTCCTACATGGACCTTGTAGTTCAAGTGTGAGCTCTTATTGGAGCTTCTTCCGGAGCCGCTACTCTAGAACCAGGCATGCTTCGCTGCTGCCATGTTGCCCACCATGACTGTCATGGGATGTAACCCTTTGGAACTGTGAGTCCCAAATTAAATGCATTCTGTTGTAACTTACCCCAGTCATGGTGTTTCATCACAGTAATTGAAAATTAACTAAGACAATTAGTGTATTTAAATTTGATCTATTTTTGAAATGTTTAATTAGTGTTAATATATGTATATATATATATATACATACATATATACATTAACTTTACATTTTATCTTTTGTAAACCTTTATATGACATATTTTAACCTTCTTTTTCTCTTTTAGAAAAAATTTAATAACAGACCTAATTATATATATATATATATATACATATATGTATATATATAAAATTCCTTTCTAAACATTATGTTATAAAACAACAGAAAAAACAAATATTTAATCTTTTTAAAGAATGAAATTCAAATCACACTTATGACAAGATGAAACAACCTAAGATAACTTATATATATGCTGTTAAACAATAAAATTCTGGTCTAGTTTAGATTTTAGTCAAACATTTTGGCTGTTTTTGTTTCTTTGTTTCTAATTAAATATTAATTGAAATTTGTTTTTAATTTAAATTTAATTAAAATCTAGTTTCATTACTGCATCTTTCCCTTTTCTCTCTCCAATACTCTCTCTCTCATACACCCTCTCAAGATGCTTATTTTTCTTTATTACTGTTTACATAGAGAGATACATTATATGTGTGTGTGTGTATGCATGTTGCTGTAACCATCTAATACAGTTTCTCATGCTCTGCTGACCCCAACCATAAAATTATTTCATTGTAACTTCATAACTGCAATTTTGTTACTGTTAGAAATAGTAATGTACATATTTGATGTAAAGGATATCTGATATGCCACCATAAGAAAGGGTCATTCAACTTCCAAGGGGGTCATGACCCACAGGTTGAGAACTGCTGTTAGAGGTTCATGGTTAATTCAAAGCAGCAGAATGGCTAAGGTCAAGAAAACAGTGAAGAATATTGGAGTTGATGTGGGGAAATGAGAACACTTATTCACTACTGATGAGACTGCAATTTAGTCCAGTCATTCTGGAAATCAGTGTAGAGAATTCTCAAAAAGCTGAAAATAGATCTACAGTACTACCCAGCTGTACTACTTCTGGTCATATGCTCAAGGGACTCAACATCTTACTACACAGATACGTTCTCAGTTATGTTCATTGCTACTTCTTCACAATGGCAAGGAGATAGAAATAAGCTAAATGTCTGCCAATTGATGAATGGACAATAAAAATATAGTACATATACACATTGGAAAGAAAAAATGAAACTTTCTACTAAATGGATGGAAATAGAAAGTAAATACTGAGGCTGTTAAATGAGGCTAAGATAGACAACATCACATCTCTCTTGTCTATGGTTCCTAGCTCTGAATCTTTAGATGTGAGTATCTAACCTTGAGTAACCTAAGAAATCAGAAAAGTAAAATGAGATCAAGGTGGGAGATGGAGGGTGAAGGAACTCTAAAGGAAATAACAGGGTATAGTGCTATAAAGGGGGAAATGGAAAAACAATAGGGAGCATATCTGGAGAGTGGGAAAGAAAGCCACATGGAAAGAGAGGGGAAAATAACACAAAAGTTATTTGAAAAGGACATAGGGAATAATTTTATTTTGTCTTTACAAATAATAGATACATAGACACATGAAACTAAAGAGAATCAGAGAATTATCAAAAGAAGAAATACAAATAGCTGAGTTTTTTTTATTGTTCAACTTCCCCTGCTACAAAAAAATGTTAATTAAAATTACTTGGTGTGGGGTGTGTGACTGGAGAGATGGCTAAATAGAAAGAACATTTGTTGCCCTTGCAAAAGACCCAAATTTGGTTCTCTGCATTAAAATATTGGCTCAAATCATCTGTAACTCCAGTTACAGGGCATGTGAAGGGCTTTTGTAACCTCCTTAGGACCTAGGCCCACCAGGAATGATTCAGGCAAATTTTGTTAGGGTACACAGTGTGTCATCACATTCTCCTTTTTTTTTTCTCTAAAATAATAAAAGGTTATAACTAATATAAGAAAAACTAAATACAATAAATATATATAATATATACATTTAAGAATTATATTAACAATGTCCAATCAATAATCATTTGACAAATTCAGAGAAAATACTCCATTATTTATCCTATTTTGGTGAGTCCAAAATGTACCTAATTCACTTTCTATCCTAACTTGTATTATTAACCAAAAACTATCTTTTGATGTCTTTCAAACTTATATACTTTACACCTCTTTAATGAGTTTCTTTTCTGAATTTGTTGAGAAGGAAAACTATAACTATAACTATCTAGTTTTCAGCTCCCTCAGAGACCCAAGAAGGAAATCACATTTACTGAGTAAGCAGGAAGTGTAAATAAGTGACTTCCAAAAAATGTGAGAAATGACAGAAACAGCAGGCTGCCTGGACAGTTACTCAAGGTTCCTCTGCAATGTTGGACCATCATCTTCGGACTACAGGGTGTAGTAATTGTGTAATTGTACGAAAATATCTCTTAAGAAGTTATAATATAAACTATCAGGAGATTTTTTTTAACTTCTTTCTGTATTATTACCCTCATTATTAAATACTTACCTTAATAAGTCTGTCAGATATGCTAAGCCTGTAGGATTTTCTGAAGGGCTGGCCTACTTTGTCTTGGCAAAGTTTGGCAGTCCTTTCTTTTGTATGCTGCTTGTCCCATTTGGACAGCATACTCTCAGTATTCAAGCCTTGTCCAGTGGCTAACTTGCCACGAAGAAAGGAAACTCCATAAGGATTTTCTTCAATGCCCAACATCTTCTCTGAAGTAGATTGGTGATGCCAGGAGTAGATATGTCTCAGTGTCATCAAAAAAAAAATAAGAATCTATATTATTAAAACATCTTAAATGCCATATTCTGTAGATGTCTGAAATGCTTGCAGATGACCTGTCTACCTAAAACATATCTGTTTGACCTTGAAAATGTACCGAACCTGACAAGTTTGATTGTAATGACTAACTGCTACCTTGTATTATTTATATCCTAATTAGTTGGAAATAACAATTTTCAAGGTCTAGCAATTTGTATTACATTGTTAAATGAACTATATAGGTACAATACCTTGAACAAAAGTAGAAATATATGTACAGTATGTTCCAACAAAATAATCTCAACTTTGTATCAATATACACAATTTGTATATAAAATACAAAAATCCAATCCAATGTAAAATATTTAAAACCAGTAGTTGCTTTTTAAAAGTAGATTGCATAATCTATCTTTTTATCTTATCCTATCCACAGTCTCTCCTTTTCTTCTCAGAGTAGATTCAATAATCTACCCTGTTGTGCCCTGGGTGAGAGACCCCAGAAGAGACCACCAGAGACACGAACTCACCAAAATGCAAAAGCAAGGTTTATTTCAATTCAAGCCATGGCAGGTACCTCGGTTGAGCACCCTGACACAGCAGAGGCTAGAGGAGGTGCCCGTCCCTCTGCAAGCTCAGTTTTTAAAGCCAAAAACCATAAGGTTACATCATTTAGGGGTGCTAGTATGAATACAATTCTGATTGGCTTGAGTTTTAGGGGCTTTCCAGAATTTCTGTGTTATCTTACTTTGTAGTCTTAACCAGTTGCTAGTCAAACTTTATAGATTATCCGGCATTGGGGCATTCTGTGGTTAATCAGTTGTTAGCAGATAGTCCTTCAAATATCCTAACTTTGTACTTTGACCATCTCCTGCACTGGGGCATTCTATGGTTAATCAGTTGCTACCAGACAGCTCTTCAAACATCCTGACTTTGTCCTGGGTCCTATGTCAGCAATTGTCAGAATCTTGAAACTCAGGCCTGTTTCAAGCTGGGGTGAGGGGCTTGATTGAAATGAGGGTGATTTGGTTCTTCATACCCTTTATCCTATCATCTCTATATCTTTTTCAGAGTAAATTCAATAATCTACCTTTTATCCTATCATTTTTTTACAGAAGATTCAATAGTCTAACTTTTTATCCTATCATATCTTTATAATACATTTCTATATTATATATCCCTCTTCCTTCTTTTAGAAAGACATTGACTATGACCAATAACAATTTTTAACCAACCTGTAAACAAAGGCAAACTTCCATAATCCATTTTTGGGAAGTGTGGGTATAGTTTTCTAGGCTGCTTCCTGCTGATTGGGGCCACTAGTAGTCTTATGGGGACACTAAGAAAATTTAGGATGATGGTAAAGTCCTGACTGGAGTAGCCTGTGAGGCTGTATCATCCCAGCTAGCCATCTCCATATTGTCTTGAGCAATTTGTAGTACAAAGTCATTCTTTGGGTGGTGTTTGTCAGCATAACGGCATTATCATCATCCTGATGGAATCGTCATTGTGGGGTCCCATCATCATTTTGGAGACTTCAAAGTCCTGTTAGGTGTGGTCATGGTTCACTGCAGAAAATCTTTTTCTTGGGACATTTTTTTTTTGGATGTTTTGTCCTTTTTCTCCAGATGTCTCATTTGTTTAGTGCTCTTCAGATTCCTTAGCCTTAATTCTCTTGAAAGACAAAAATAAAACCCTTCCTCAACCCTAACTTTGGGAAGTTTCCAAATCTAATCTTTCTCAATTTTGATTTATGGTTTTTCCTGAATATTTTTCTTTTTTATTATTAAGAATTTTCCTATTAATTTTACATTCCAACAACAGATCCCCATGTCCTCCCTCCTCCCACTCCCTAGCTTTCCTCCCAACTCACCCCCCCATTCCCACCTCCTCCAAGGCAAGGCCTCCCATGGGGAGTCAGCAGAGCCTGGTATCTTCAGTTGAGGCAGGTCTAAGTACCTCCCCCTGAACTAAGGCTGTATAAGACGTCCTATCATAGGCACTGGGCTCCAAACAGCCTGCATATGCACTAGGGATGGATCCTGATCCCACTGCCATGGGGCCCCTTACACAAGTTAAGCTACACAACTGTCTCACCTATGCAGAGGGCCTATTCCAGTCCCATGGCAGCTCCACAGCTATTGGTCCACAGTTCATGAGTTCCCACTAGTTTGGTTTGTTTGTCTCTGTATGCTTCCCTATCATGATCTTGATGCCACTTGCTCATAGAATCCCTCTTCTCTCTCTTTGACTGGATTCCTGGAGATTGGCCTGGTGCTTGGCTGTGGATCCTGCATCTGCTTCCATCACTTACTGGATGAAGGCTCTATTGATGATGAAGCTAGCTAACAAGGAGAACCCTAAGAGGGACACATGGTTCACCCTGGGAAGGGGAAATAGATGAGATCTCCAGGAGTAAACTAGAAGTGAGGGGAGGCAATGGAGGGTAGGGATGAGGGATGAGAACATAAGGGAATGGGATGGTCAAGCTGGAACAGGGATGGAGTGGGAGATCAAGAAAGAGATCCCCTGAATTTTTTTGTTCTCTCTTCTATAGCTGTTCTGTCATTCAGAACAATATGGTTTTTGTTGTTGTTGTTGTTTTGCTTCTTAACAATAGACATTCAGTTCTTTAATTGCTCTGGGAAGGAATTTCCTCCACAATGGCAGAAAAGGACCAACAGAATTTGACTTGGGGGCTTGTTAGAGGCCCCTCAGGGTGTTTCCTGACAGTAAAGGCAAGAGATTACCTTGTCTGTCCTTTGTTGATCTACATTCATTAGTCCATTGTCTGCCTTTGCCACACTTTCTCCATAATCTAGAAGGGAGGAGCATTCTGTTGGGATTATTCCTTGAGGAAACATTATTTCTAGGAATGCTCTGTTACAATTGAACTTGTAGTCGTATTAGGTATGTTTTCAAGGACAAATAGAAATATATTTTAGATAGACAGGTTATCTTTAAACACTTCAGAGATCTATGGAATATAGCATTTAAGATGTTTTAATAACATAGGTTCTTTTTATTTTTATGACTATGAGATATGTGTGCTCCTGGCAGCACTGATCTACTTCAGAAAAGATGATGGACATCGAAGAAACTCCATATGGAGTTTGCTTTCTCTGTGGCAAAATTTAGCCTCTGGGCAAGAAAGTGGGCTTGCCTCTACTGATGACAGTTTGCTGTCTAAATGGACAAGCAGGACAAAAAGAAGGGACTGTCAAACCTTCCCAAGACAAGGTAGTAAGTCCTTTAGAAAATCCTGCTTCACAGATTAGTCTGTCAGATATACAAGGCCTGTAGGCAGAAGACAGATGTCCCAGTCTTGCAGAGGAAACTTGGGTGGCTGTCCAGGCAGCCAGCTGTTTTTGTCATTTCTCACACATTTTGGAAGTTGTTTGTTTGCACTTCCTGCTTATTCAGTAAATATTATTTCCTTCTCAGGTCTCTGATGGAGTTGAACACCAGATAGTTATAGTTTTCCTTGTTAGCAAGTTCAGAAAAGAAACTCACTAAAGAGATATAAAATATGTAAGTTTGAAAGACATCAAAAAATAGTTTTATATTGGTAATACAAGTTAGGATAGAACATTAGGCACAACATTTTGGACTCATCAAACTAGGATAAATAGAATATTTTCTCTGAATTTGTCAAATGTTTATGGAACAGACATTGTTAATGTAATTCTTGACTGTATATATTGTATATACTTATTGTACTTATTGTATATAGTTTTTCTTTTACTAGTTATAACCTTTTATTATTTTAGGCAAAAAAAGGGGAACTGTGGTGATATACTGTGTACTCTAATAAAATCTGCCTGAAGATCAGAAAACAGAACAAGCCACTAGATTAAACACAGATGCCAGGCAGTGGTGGCACATACCTTTAATCCTAGCACTCGGGACAGAGATCCAGTGAGTTCAAAGCCGCCTGGACTGCATGAGATTGATTCAAGCTAGGAAAGAAACAGAGCCAGGCAGTGGTGGCATACACCTTTAATCCCAGTACTTGGGAATCACAGGCCTTTAATCCCAGCACTTGAGATCTCATGCCTCTGCTACCAGTATTTTGGAAGCACACTCATCTTTAATCCCAGCACTGGGATGCATGTAATATGGCTGGCCAGAGAAAGGTATATAAGGCGTGAGGAAACAGGAACAAAAGCCTTTTGGCTAGAAGCCTTTCAGATGAGGACTCAACACCTTTTGCCTGAGGACTCAGAGGCTTGCAGTTTGAGGATTCCTAGACACAGGATCTTCTGCTTTTGGATGAGGAGTTGGAGAGGTGAGAAGTAGCTGCTGCTTATTCCTTTGTCTCTCTGATCTTTCAGCATGTACCCCAATATCTGGCTCCAGGTATTTAAGTAAAAGACCATTTAACATTCATGTTACAGACTTACATATAACAATAACAAAACAGTCATATAAATAAAACTAAAAAATTTAAAAACTCTACTCTGGGGTTTTTCTTTTGAACCAGGGATTATGATATTTTCTCAGTGCCTTAATTTTTATCTGTAAATTAAATTCTTTTTCTCAGCATTTTTTGTGTGTGGATATGAGTCATGATTTACTGTGTTTTTAGAAATTAATTTCCAGCATTTTCTATACTATATTTACAGTGAATTTATGATTATGTGATTTGAGTTACAAAATTATAACAAAACTATAACAGATTATATTACAAATAAAGTAAATGTATTATCTTTCCAGCAGATTTTATACTTCAAGTGGCTGTGAAATTATGTATCTATAAACTGACACAGAGAAAATATAAAACAATAGGTACTTTTTATCCTTAATTGCAATACAGATTTATAAGACAAAGCTGTTTTTATTATTTTTTATAGGAGAAATCAAGGTTGGCAACTTTATTTGAGGTCTATAAAGATATATATTGGCTATTACAATAAGAAATAGTAAGTGAACTGTGGAATTGGGCCAATTTGGTAAAGTGGTTACTATGGAAGCAGTTTTCCTTAAGTCCTATTAAATTTATATGCACAGATAGCATTTACTTATTGCTCACTTTTCTTATCTTGACTTGCTTTTTATAACAGAGGTTATAATACTGTTTGGGTTAAAATAATAAAGACTTTTACTTCTATGGAGAACAACCACAAGAATTTTTTTTATTCACCTACTCTGCTCTCAGTTTTTTAGTCACTGGAATTAGAAGAACATAAACATTTAAAATCTCAATAAGACTATGACTTAGGAGACAAAAGTGCCTGATTTAATGACAAACACATTCATTTTGTTTTAAATAACTCTTTAACTAATAAATTAATTAGTTAGACCAATCAAGGTAGTCATTTCTTTTCAATATCAATGTCCCAAAGGCCAAAGCAGTCACACCTCACTGGTGACCTCCTGATCTCAGCTTGTTCATAAAAGTGCTATCTGGTTTATAAGATCCAAATTTTATAGAACTAAACATGATTTAAATGTTTTGTTTGCATCCTAATGTTAGGTTTCTTATTTAAAAGTCACTCTTGTTTAAGGACTTTGGGTTGACCGATGTCCTTCTAAATGAGGAGATTTGCCACTCATGATGACATAGTTGCAGCCATGTCTGCTTACAGGAACGGATGGCTGAAACCAAGTAGGCATTATCTCAATTAAATCTGCAGTGTCTCAACTAAATGCTGTGTTGAAAACCACCATCCAGCCTCACAGAAATATCACATGGGATGCTCCAATAACATATTTATATTACAAATCAGTAAAGGCAGCACATCGTTTAAACTTAGGAAACCTTTTCCAGAGATGATAGGAGGAAAAAAAGACTATTGCAGATTTCATGTTGAAATAATTACTGTCCTGTTGAGGCTCAAAAGCTCAGTGCAAGTTTTCTAAAATTACTAATTATAATCAAAATCTAAAAATCATATAATGAAGATGTCAGATAAGACTAAGGACCCTGCAATTAAAGAGTTAATTGAATTTGAGGGAAAAACACGAGGCATAAACCTCTAAGTATCTTGTGGTTTAGAATTAGAGAAACAAGACTCAAAAAAGTCCCATGGTAACGCTTCCTGTGTGTGGTAAATGCAATCAAGATAAACTTATTTATGAATCCACTGGGAACACATCATAAAATGATGATCACTTAAATTGGAAACATAAAATAAACCTCTGTTCCCTTTGGCAATGATTTCTACTAATAGCAGTTCACCCACATGGCAATTTCCTGATTCAGCATTCATATATAAATAAACCATGACATTTTTGGGGCAGTAATGATTTTTTTTCTCTCTTAATTTCTTTTGAGGCTATTTTTTAAAACTTTTTTTGGCCATTACTAGCTTTCAAACCTGACTAATTCCATCAGGACATTAAGACACATTTCCTAGTGGACAAGTGGAAGCTTCTTTGTATTTAGCTGAGTAGGAAACAAGAGCATGCCTTTGTTGTTTAGAAAATTTAAGCTGTTTTTTTTTTTAATTGAAATCTTTTTCTTAGGAGAAATGAGACATCATAGGTCAAGTCAAAGCAATGGATGGTTACTAGAAAGTGTACAGTGGTTTTAGCCCTTTAAATTATGTATGATCATCTCAGAGATGTTTAGAAGTCAGTAAAGAGCTTTACATTCTGGAAAGCAGAAAGGAGAAGGAACAAAGTGCAGAGACAACCAAACCAAACTAGTGGGAACTCATGAAGTTTGGATCAACAGCTGTGGAGTCAGCATGGGACTAGGCCAGGCCCTCTACAAAGTAACACATTTTTAAAGAAAAGATTCCAGCAAAGTGAGACTTTGAAGGTATCTTCATAATCGTAGGTGATATGTTGACATGTACAAGAGAAATGCCTCGAACCTGACAAGTCCTTTAAGATTCTTCAGTGTATACTAGAAGAAGATTCTGTCTAATTAGTAAAGATCTTATTGTCTTTACCTTGTAACGTTATAATCATCTTTGCTAATGGCATGTTTTCCCCCTATATAATGATTATTTTTCTCTTCCCATGCCCTTAAGTAATATACAAATACAATGACCATCAAATTTATTTTCTCTCATATTTTTTAGGTTCTCTGTAGCTAGAGAGTTTTCTCTCAGGGTCCCACCAAACCCCGGCAGTCTGACAGCCCACTTATAAAATAAACATACAGATGCTTATTTTATTTAAACTGTTTGGCCTAATGGCTCAGGCTTCTTATTAACTGTTCTTATATCTTAAATTAACCCATTTCTATTAATTTATACTTTGCCACGTGGCTCGTGGCTTACCGGTACCTTACATCTTCCTTTTCATGGAGGCATGAAAAGAGGCTGGCAGTGTCTCTCTCTCTGCCTTCCTGTTCTCTCCATTCTCCTCTCTGTTAGTCCTGCCTATACTTCCTGCCTGGCTGCTGGCCAATCAGTGTTTTATTTATTAACCAATCAGAGCAACACATTTGACATACAGACCATCCCACAGCAGTTCTCTCTGTATTTTTTTATATTACTGCTTGCTTTGTTATCCACACAAATACATTGTTGAGCAACTCGAGGAAGGTAATAACCTGTACAATTTGCTTATGATTTTCGTGTCCCCATGGGCCCATTGTGATTGAAAGCTTAGTTCCCAGGTTACTGTTGGAGGTGGTAGAATTCTTGAAAGGTGAAAATAAATGGATAGTCTTAGGCCACCAAAGACCTGAAATATTTTTCTAAATAGGGATATTTTCATAGATCATGCCTGTTCTCCTCCCCTCATACTTTCTCTGTGTTCTCTTTATAGATGGGACTTCTTGCTCTTACAAATAGCACCCATGTGATGGAACTGTCAAGTCCTGAACTTTAGCCTCCAACAACACAAACTAAGAAAACATTTCTTTCATTATAAGTTAATACCCCAGGTATTTCATCACAGTAACACAAAGCTGATTAGCATATCACAATGTATAAAATGCTTGGTTTGATTCATCAGCTCACAGCTAAAAAATTAACCAAAAATCAATATTTCTGATGATAATGTGTTAAACAGCTTAGTCAAGGATGAGGGTAATGTACATGTGGGGCTCAATGTTTGAAATATTAGGATGCTGTAGATATCGCTCTGTATGATGTGAATGTGTTGCTCTGATTGGTTAATAAATAAAATGCTGATTGGCCGGTAGCCAGGCAGGAAGTATAGGAGGGACAAGCAGAAAAAAGAATTCTGGGAAGGTCAGGAGTCACCAGCCAGACACAGAGGAAGCAAGAAGTCAAAGCAGAACTGAGAAAAGGTACCAAGCCATGTGGCTAAACATAGATAAGAACTATGGGTTAATTTAAGTGTAAGAGCTAGTCAATAGTTAGCCTGAGCTAATGGCTGAACAGCTTTAATTAATATAAGCCTCTGTGTGTTTACTTGGGTCTAAGCAGTACTGGTGGGTGAGAGATTTGTCCTGACCATGGGCCAGGTGGGGTACAGGAAAACTTCAGCTACATTAGGAAACAAATATTGATGTAACAAACAAAAATATTTAAGTTGCTTTACTCAACTATTAATTGAATTAGACAATTAAGTGGAAATTATGGTAATATATCATGTTCTTCCACTTTAGATATACTGATGGTTTTAGAAAAATGTTGAAATTGTCACTGCTACACTATTTTAACTTCATGGATGCATTCATTTTATTTTTACATTCTTAAAATACTTTGGAACATTTCTCAGCATTATAAAATGCCATACAACACATCTACAAAGTGTGAAAACATCTGTGGTTTCCCCTGTCTGTCGTATGTGCTGAGACTATCTTTCTGACTTGGAGGATCTGGCTCACTGTCAAGCAGTGGGAAAGGGTATTACTGCTACATTATTTAAAATGCTTCATTATTTCTGCTTTGTTTACTGGGAAACTGTGAACCAGGAATTAGACAAATATACCACTAGTTGTTATTCTACACCTTCATGTAAATAGCTATTTGTTAAGCTCACTAGATGTTGAGAGGCATTCAGTTATGGCTTGATTGTAAGAACATTAAAATTAGTTGAACTTAGATGTTCATAAAGCCTCCCCATGTACGTATCTGATTCTGATGTGGTACACCAATGCACATCTATACAACTGTAGCTTGAGTTTTCCTGCCTGGCCCACAGTCAGGACAAATCTCTCTCACCTGCCAGTCCCACATCCGCTCAAACCCAACCAAGTAAACACAGAGACTTATATTGGTTACAAACTGTATGGCCGTGGCAGGCTTCTTGCTAACTGTTCTTACAGCTAAAAATAATCCATTTCTATAAATCTATACCTTGCCACATGGCTCGTGGCTTACTGGCATCTTCACATGCTGTTTCTCATCGTGGTGGCTGGCAGTGTCTCTCTGACTCAGCCTTCCACTTCCCAGCTTTATTCTCCTCCTTGTCCCGCCTACACTTCCTGCCTAGCCAATGGCCAATCAGTGTTTTATTTATTGACTAATTAGCAACACATTTGCCATACAGAATATCCCACAGCATACAACTATATTTAAAATATGTTAGCCTAATTGAAGGGCAAATGATGAAAATGAGACACAGATTTTAAGTGTTCTGCTTAATGTTCTTACCCTAATAAAACAATGTTTAGTTTGAAATGATAGACAATTAGTACAACATATTATTGAACTAGATACAAGTAAGCTGAACTAAAACAATACCAACGTTCACATCTTTTTTCTGCATTCCCTCTTGTGGTTGTTTGAAAGTGAATGTCTCCTATAAGCTCATGCATGTGACTGGTTGGTCACCAGTTGGTGGACTGTTTGGAGAGGATTATGAAGTGTGGTTGTTGAAGGAGGTGTGTCAATGGAGGTAGCTTGAGGGTTATAAAATCTCACTCTGTTGCCAGTGCCTTTCTCTCTCTGCCTCTACTTGTGGATTAGATGTGAGCTCTCAGCTACTACTTCAATCTTTGCCTGTCTACCTGCTGCCATGCCCCTGTCACAATGATCATGGATTCTAACCCTCTGTCACTATGAGTCCATATACATATAAATGTTTATGAGTTGCCTTGGTCATAATGTCAGTTTTCAGCAATAGAAAATAACTAAGAGAGATGACTGGCCCATCACGTAGTATTGATATACACATTATTATTTACTTGATAATACCAAAGAGTAAAAAGCAAAAGGAAGATAATGCATAAATATATGAGTGCTAAAACACTGAAATATTTCATGTTATATCATATTTGTTAGATAGAAATTGATGTACCACACTAAAATAATAATCCATTATACAAATCATTGTATAGATTTAGAAAAATGTCCTAAAAGTCATGGAATATTTTTTAAAATTTACAACCTTCCTGGCATCAATGTAAAATGTATTGAATAAATCTTTATATTGTTAATATATCATCTATGACTGCCTCCTGCCATCAAACCTGACAGTCATGGACAGTCTTCAATTTCAAGGTTGTCATACTAATTAAGGAAGAATACAGCTGAATGTTTTTACAATGATCACAGCACTAGCTGTTTAAATTATGAACTTTGATATTTTGGATAAGTTTAGATTAAGCACTCATTGTAACAGAAGCATTTTGCCTCTGGATGTATATTTTATTTACTGGTAACAGTTTTAAATTATAATTTCATCAATATTATCCATGCAAAAAATAACAATGACAGATGAAAATGTTCATATATTCATAAATATATCTTAAGATTTAAACTTTCACTGAATATATAAATTTGCATGCTTAAATATAAACAAACTATTTTCACACATTTCCTTGTTCTTTCTTACTTAGCCTTTTAAATACATTGTTCTCAAATAGCTCTTGACTTAAAAAATCATCTCTAGTTGACTGGAACATTTGATGACAAAGAGCAGAGTTGAGGAAAAGGCTATCATCTTCACTTTTAATGCAAAAAATTATATTCTGTATGTTGGGCTAATTACTTCCAGTTGATGCTTAAACTAATTTCTTACAAAACTGTCTTAAAAATTATTAGTAGTTTACTATATTTAGGAAACATCCATAAAAAGAGATGTTACTCTTTTTGAATTTTCAAAAAAAAAGTCTTTAAAGAATTTAATTGCTCTATTTTAAAATGGAGGTTGAGGGATACTAAATATAAAATTAAGACAGACTTCAAATTGCACATATAAACTTAATATCATAATGTTCTCATTGGATTTCAAGAACAAGAAAATTATTCTTGAGTTTGGAAGCATTCAGCTAGCTCCCCCAATCTTTGTTCTTTCTTGATCAAGGTTTTATAAGGGCATACACATCAGTGAAAGCAAATGGAATGTGTTTTCATTTCTTGACAAGCAAAAGTTCTGTTTCATTAGCTTCTGTTAAAAAATTAGGGAAAGAAAAGGGATTTTTGATATTTTTTTTTTTGTTATTTGGATCTAACATGAATCTTTGTGAGCTGGGTTGGTGTGCATGTCCTTGACACCTGTTGTTATAGACGATACCAAACAATGAAGTAAATATTTGTGATTGTAGAAAGTGTAGCAGCCTGAGGCAAAAAAGAGAAAAATGTGTTCTTCTTGAGTTTGGCATATTATGACTGGTGTGATTAATATGCCATATATAAAATATATAATATTATATAATATTGATGTAATATATAATATGATAAATATAATAAATATAATATAATATAATATAATATAATATAATATAATATAATATAATATATATTCATTCTGACCTCTGTTTTACTTTGCTACTTAAAGACTGAAATGACATTGTTTTGACATGTGAAATGAGTGATTAGAAGAACATAACTTAAGGTAAGCACAGAGCCACAAGGCAATACTGCTGTCATGGCTTTTGGGATGACACTCCTGTGCTAATACTCATTTCTGGAAGGAATTATTAAAGGTGAAAGGGAATCACATAAGAAGTTTAAAGTTTTATTTTTCAGGAGATACTTCAAGGAACACTGAAAACTGTACCTAGAATTTTTCTCTCCAGGTCCCACCAAGCCCCAGCAGTCCCATAGCCCACTTATAAAATAAACATACAGATGCTTATATTATTTAAACTGCTTGGCCATTAGCTCAGGCCTACCATTGTCTATTTCTTACTCTTATACTCAGCCCATTTCTGTTAATCTATATGTCACCACGTGTTCCATGACTTTACCTGTTGCCTTTACATGATGCTCCCTGGATGTCAGGCTGGTGTCTCCTCCTCTCCACCTTCCTGTTCTCTCAATTCTCCTCTCTGCTAGTCCCGCCTATACTTCCTGCCTGGCTACTGGCCAATCAGTGTTTCATTTATCAATCAATCATCCACAGCAGAAAACCAGAAAAAAGATTCAATACTTGCAGTTCATATAACTTATTTTGCCTCAATTTACTTGACTGTTAGGTGAGGATTTGAGATCTGAACCCAATATTAAGTTGATAAAATTGTTTTCATATCAGTCAAAAATCAGTAGCCACTTATACATGAAGAAGGCTAAAACAAAATGTTCATTTGAAAATCTATCCACTGTCCTCAATGCTCAGCGAAGATCCTGGAAGAGCAGGTAATTGGAGAATAGGAACCAGAGGATGGGAGCAATGCTGGAAATTGTTGTCTTTAGGCATGGCATAATTGTTGTACACAAGAACTGTGGTTACCTATCCAAGACTTGCACAAGCCAGTTGAATTTCCAGCATGGACAAGAGAGGAACTACTGAGACTCTGCCCCCAATCTTAGCAGCTGATGGCTGCTGGGGAAAAGAATACTACTTTTCTTTGAGCAGAAGTGGCCAATGGGAGGTTAGCCATTCCTCAATAAATGAAGAATAATCACAAACTAGCACTAGTTTGCTGTGGGATGTTCTGTATAGCAAATGTGTTGCTCTGATTGGTTGGTAAATAAATCACTGATTGGCCAGTGGCCAGGCAGGAAGTATAGGTGGGACAAGGAGGAGAAAAAAGCTGGGAAGTGGAAGGCTGAGTCAGAGAGACACTGCCAGCCACCATGATGACAAACAGCATGAGAAGATGCCGGTAAGCCACGAGTCATGTGGCAAGGTATAGATTAATAGAAACGGATTAATTTAAGCTGTAAGAACAGTTAGCAAGAAGCCTGCCACAGCCATACAGTTTGTAAGCAATATAAGTGTCTGTGTTTACTTGATCAGGTCTGAGCAGTTGTGGGACTGGCGGGTGAGAGAGATTTGTCCTCACTCTGGGCCAGGCAGGAAAACTCTAGCTACAAATGGCATCCAACGTGTTGGCAAGAGTTTCCACCTAAAACCTGAGTAAAAAGATTCTAAAACGGAGCTAAAAACAGCTCCTAGTTGTCTCTTTCAAGCTAGCGGCAGCCTGCTTGTTTGAGCTACTATGGCGGGTTCCTGGCGTGCATGCTCGACCTGCAGTATGGTGGGAATGAGGCCTCTGCAAGTGGCACATTAAGCTGTGTGGTGGATTTAGCCTTTGCTAGTACAAAAAAAAAAAAAAAAAGAGTTTTCTGGGCTACACGCTGCTTTGATAAAAGCATAAACCCACTATTTCTGAGAGTTGATGGCTCCCAGAGCTGGCGGAAAACGTACCACCGCCATGTTAAGAAGCTGAAGTGGGCGGAGCCAGCAGCCATAGCGCCAGCGCCATATCAGGCTTAGAAGGCTGCAGTTTAAAGCAATAGGCTCAAGCTAATATAAAAAAATAAGCCACGTAAAGATGGCTACCACACAGAGAATCTGGATTATGTTCTCTTTGATATTCGTAACTGCAGAAAAACATTTGATTACAAAAGCTGTTGAGTTATGCCAAAATGTATATTTTAAAGGTACCTTGACTTCAAAATTTGGATGTAAGGATATGTTGCTTTGGAAAGGAGGCTCTGCTTTTGTTTCCACAGAAAGCCAGAGGCTATGGATTTGTTCCAGATTAAGATACAACAGGTTTGACCAGCCAAGACCCCCTGAAGGTCTCTGATGACACCATGGCCCAGATGATCCAACATCTAGAACTGTTTGAAGGCAACTGGCTCAGACGATACACCCTCATGGACTATTCCATGATCCTAAAATTTTCTTTGTGTCCCCATAAGATACAGCGCCCCCCTCCAGCAGGAAGTAGTAAGAGAAGCTACGCCCAAATTCCCAAATTATATGTAATTTTACTTTGTTAAGGTTAAAACCTTCCTTTTTGAAAAAAAAAAAATAGGGGAAGTGCTGTGGGATGTTCTGTATAGCAAATGTGTTGCTCTGATTGGTTGGTAAATAAATCACTGATTGGCCAGTGGCCAGGCAGGAAGTATAGGCGGGACAAGGAGGAGAATAAAGCTGGGAAGTGGAAGGCTGAGTCAGAGAGACACTGCCAGCCGCCATGATGACAAACAGCATGAGAAGATGCCGGTAAGCCATGAGCCATGTGGCAAGGTATAGATTAATGGAAACAGATTAATTTAAGCTGTAAGAACAGTTAGCAAGAAGCCTGCCACGGCCATACAGTTTGTAACCAATATAAGTCTTTGTGTTTACTTGGTCGGGTCTGAGCAGTTGTGGGACTGGCGGGTGAGAGAGATTTGTCCTGACTGTGGGCCAGGCAGGAAAACTCTAGTTACACTAGTTGAACTCAGTGGATTATAATTTTAAAAAAAGAATATGAATTTAGGAGGAAGATGTGTTGGAAGGGGTAGGGGATTTGGTGGAGGGAAGAAGGGGATGAATATGATGAAGATGCATTATGTACATGTGTGAAACTTTTGAGAATTAATTTCAAAAGATTATAAAAATGAAATAAGCATTATCTTGTTTTAACACAATGCATAGTACTCATGTAATTCACTTTATTGGGTTGCTTTATTTAATGTACAATTTTAAATATAAATTACGGTTTAATAGTTATTACACATTTTAATGTACAGTTAAAATATTAATATATATGGATATATATTAAAGAACAAATTCTGAGTTTGTATTCTAAGTAGTAGAGCCTATGCTATGATTTGAATATCATATTATAATGAATGGTTGAAAGTACTGTATTGATAACTTGAGCTCTTATCTTAAAATTTTGTTACCATGGGAATTTCTTTCTTCAAATTGCATATTTTATTAAAAATAGAATTGAGAATTTTCCTTTTTATCTTATTGGGATAGTAAATACATATTTCATAAAGTGAAAAATCATTAGATAAATATAACAGCATATAGCCTTCATCATCGTGGATAATTTCTTGTATACTTATTTTAACTAATCCTATCACATTCCATCCATTAGAGGGCAGTAACATCACATTGTCTGTGTTACCTACACCTACAGGCAGCATAGGATAACCTCTACCCAAACTTCAGGAATATACTGATTATCTGATGCTTATATGACTTTTTCAAGGAATTTAATTGTGCCTTGTGATTAATTAGGAAAAAACTTAAGCCACAATTCACTTAATCTGTTGGTCAGTTCCCTTTTTTATTCTGTTTACACTATTTGTTCCCTTTGTATAAGATAAAAGACACAGATTCTGTATTTCAAAGAGAATTTTAAGATTTTCTTTTTCTCTGTTATTTTACAGGGCATGTACTGGCTAGTATTGTGTCAACTTGAAGCATAAACTAGAGTTATCTGAAAGGAGGAAAATCTTAACTGAGAATATGCTGTCATAAGGTTTGGCTGTAAGGCATTTTCTTAATTACTTATTGATGGGGGAGGGCCCAGACCATTTTGAGTGGAACCACTGCTAGACGGGTAGTACTGGGTTCTATAAGAAAGCATGCTGAGCAAACCAGTCAGCAGCACCCTCCATGACCTCTGCATCAGCACCTGTCTCCAGGATCCTGTCCTGTTTGAGTTTCTGTCTTGACTTCCTTCAGTGATGAACAGTGTTGTGGAAGTGCAAGCAGAATAAACCCTTTTCTTCCCAACTTGCTTTCTAGTCATGGTGTCAGCACAGCAATAGCAATGCTTACTAAGACAGGGCAAAAGAAGCCAAGATATGACAGGCATCTTCCACAGTTGTCTGTTTTAACCATAACTACTTATAATTTACAGCAAGAGTACTTTTGCTTAGTTTGAGTTTTGTCATCTTTCTTTAAAATGGAAAGGCTTTGTAACTGTATCTTCATTGTTGTCTTGTTTTTCATGTGAATATTTTTAAAACAAATAACTGTAGTAAAGGGAAACCACAGGAAAAAGTTGACTTTTGCTTACATAACAATTATCTTGAATTTTTCTAATGTTTCATGTGTATATGATAAATACCATAAAGTTACTAACTTAAACATTATAAAAGTACATAATGGTTAAGCAGCAATTCTCAGAACTAAGATATGCTTCACTGATATGTATTAAAGTAATATCTGTGGTATAATAACTCTCAATTTGCTCCTGCTCAAATCCCTTTACAACTAACTTCCGTTTTCATGATTCTGACTATTCTCTGGACTACATACACATGGATTTTTTGAGGTATTTTTCACTTAGTGACTGGGTAATTTGATGTAGTATAATGTCCTCAAAGTTTCTCCATGTTGTAGTATAATTAAAAATTTCTTTCCTTTTTGTGTACAAGGCATATTTTTGCTTGTCCATTTCTTAATGGTAAATATGTTATTTACATGTTATACCTATTATGAAAATATTCTGATGATAAAGAGTCTAGAATATCATGAATTTCAGTGAGATCATGATTTTAATTCATATGGCTACATACTCAGCAAATGTACTGATGATCATGTAGTGATTCTACTGCAACTAAAGAAATCATCATGCTGTCTTTAACAGAGGTTGTATTATTTCCATAATTCTGCCAAAAAACAACAGTAAATAAGAGTTCCAGTGTCTTCACAAACTATTTCTTGTCTTTTTTATATCATTGTTTGCCTTGTTTTATAGTAATTATTCAAATGACATGATGGTATTTCATTTAGTTTTTGACTTACATTTCCCTAATGATTGATGGTGTTGGGCAAGTGCATGTACATGTGCACGTACATGTATACATGTGTGAATGTGGAGATCAGATGTAGCTTCTCAGGTACTGTCCATGCTTGTGTAGAGGAGAAAGGGTTCTTACTAACATAGAGCTTGATAAATAGGTGAGGCTATTTGGCAATCCTCACTAGCCATACTTCAAACTGTGGGAACTATAAATACTTTACCACTCTCAGATATTTCTGTGGGCTTTGGGAATTATACTTACATCTTCTTGCTTACGAGGCAAACATTTTGCCAAATGAGCTATTTCTCCAGCTATTATTTTCATTAAGGGGCATACTATGTAGAGAAGGCTAGCCACTGACATGGTCTTCTTGCCACTACACTCCAAGTGTGTGCCACCACATGCAGCTCAGAGTTATATTTGGATAAATATTGCAAAGCTTTTCTGTCATTCATGTCTGTCAATTATTTTCTCTTGTTATTTATGCCTTTTGTTTCATTCTCAATCATTTTTTGCCAAATAAAAGTTGTGGCAGTTCTTTCTACTATTGTTTTTCTAAGAGTTCTACAGTTTGAGATCTTACAACTAGGTCAAAACTTCACTTTAAGTTGCTTTTGGATATGGTGTTAAATATGTATGTGTCTTCCTACCTTTGCAAGTAGGTATCCAGTGTTAATAACATAATTTGTAGGAAATGCTTGCATTTACTAGTATTGCCATGGTTATATATACACTTGTTGATCATATTTGGGCTTTTAACTACTCTATCAACCTATATGTCTGTCTTTAGTCTAGGATCACACTGTTGTTTACATTGTTACAAAGTTTAATTTTATCTCAAATTTAGAATATGCCAGTCTTCTTTCTGTTATCAATATCTACTTGATGATGTTAAGATACTTTGTATGATATCAACTTTTTATTGAAATTTAGTGTGCAACTTAAAATATGATGTAGTCTAAAACATTTCTCATATTCACTGTACATGTGTTGTCTGTTGTGGGTTTTGATGATCTGTGTATGTCTATTGTATTGTCTTCAGTGGTGTGTGTCAGAACATGGTCCAGGAAAGGAGTTGTGTGAGGACAATGCTGAGTGCTTGTGAGAATACTCCTAAAAAGGTCTTGTGACCTCAGTTTCTTTAAAATATAGAATTATTTTTCATATGTGTTTCTGTGCTCCTCCTAGGTATATTAGATAGGAGTGAGTTTACTTAAGATTACTCATCATTGCTTGCTGTTGTTGTTCAATTAATTTTTTATTTTTTTATTCATTTTATATACCAACCACAGATCCTGCTCCTTTCCCTCCTCCCACTTCCCCCACAGCCTTTCCCTCCAACCCACCCACCAATCCCTCTTCCAAAAAGGTAAGACCTCTCATGGGGAGTCAGCAAAGCCTGGTAAATTCAGCTGAGGCAGGACCAATCCCCTGCACCCTGCATCAAGGGTGAGCAAGGTGTCCAACCACAGGTAATGGTATCCAGAAAGCCAGCTCATGCACCAGGGATAGATTCTGATCACCCTGCCATGGGCGCCTCAAACAGACCCAGCTACACAACTGTCTTCTGTATGTGGAGGATCTAGTCCGATCCCACACAGGTTCCACAGCTGTTGGTCTAAAGTTTGTGAGTTCCTATGAGCTTAGCTCAGTTGTGTCTGTAGATTTCCCCATCATTGTCTTGACCCCGTCTTGCACATATAATCCCTCTTCCCTCTCTTTGACTAGATTCCCAGAACTCAGCCTGGTGTTTGGCTGTGGATCTCTGCATCTGCTTCCATCATTTACTAGATGAAGGCTCTGTGATGACAGATAGGGTATGCACCAATCTGATTACCAGGGTTAAATTATCCTTTATATGCCTCTATGGAAAAAATGTTTTTGCTATATGCAGCTTATGCTTGTGGTTGTACACAACTTGAACTCATGAGAATTCTACTTATGAGACCTTTATTAACCCTCAGAGCATAAATTTTCCAGGGCTTTGAATAAAGTTGGCTCTTGCATGAGAATTTAGTCAATCTTATTTATTGGCTCCATTCTTCTAGGTCTCACCATGTCTAGAACAGTGACAATGTGGACCATGGCAGATTGCTGATGCTCCAGTGGATGGTTCTGCCTCCATGCTTATATAGGCATCTTTAATTTTACTAAAGGCATTATTTAAAAAGAGTTGAGAGGAGGAGGAAGAAGAGTAACATGAGGAAGAGAAATAGGACATATGTTGGAAGGAGGATGGCACAGTCTGGGAGGAATTGGAGCATGAAGTAGGGTAGTATAAGGAAGATTTAGAGATGGATTGGTTTTTTGAGTGGACATAGAAAGGAAGATGTAATAAGAAAACCAAATCCACAGCAAAGGATGATCAAGAATTTCTTTTAATTTATGTTGATGTCTTTGATCCACTTGGATTTGAGTTTTATGCACGGTGATAAATATGTATCTATTTGCAATCTTTCACACGTTGTCATCCCATTATGCCAGCACTATTTGTTGAAGATACTTTCTTTTTTCCATTGTACTGCTTTGGCTTCCTTGTCAAAAATCCGGTGTTCATAGGAGTGTGGATTAATGTCAGGATCTTCAATGTGATTTCATTGGTCCACATGTCAGTTTTTATGCCAATACCAAGCTGTTTTTATTACTGTAGCTCTAGAGTAGAGCTTGAAGTCAGGGATGATGATGCTTCTAGAAGTTGATTTATTGTAAAGGATTGTTTTAGATATCCTAGGTTTTCTGTTTTTCCATATGAAGTTGAGTATTGTTCTTTCAAGGTTTGTGAAGAATTGTGTTGGGATTTTGATGGGAATTGCTTTGAATCTGTAGAATGCTCTTAGTAAGATTGTGATTTTTGAAAAATAAATTCATGTAGTATATTTTAATCATGCTTTTTCTCTCCCACAGTTCCTCCCGGATCTTCCCCACCTTCCCATTCCCCTAACACTAAGACTTTTCTTTGTCTCTCTCTTTATAAAATAAAGAAAACAAATAGGCAACTAAACAAACACACAAACCCAAACAAACAAACACATAATAGAAAAATAAACACAAGAAAAACATACACACTTCAAAACTCACAAAAAATGTGTCCAAATAAAGCAATATGATACAAGAAGTCTAAAGAAATATCACTGAGTTCTTTTTGTGTTGGTCATCTACTGCTCTTAATGGAGGGTACCTGTGAGTGTAGTTAATAAACCTAGTGAGACTCAATTAGAAAAACAATTTTTTCCATTGAAAGTATGAATTACAGATAGCTTCTTGGTTAGTGTGGGAGCATGTGTCCACTACCACCTCTCTCAGTGCTGGAACGTTATCAGGCTTCCTGAACACTGATATAATCTTTGTGAGTTCATATATACTTAAGTTCTGTTGTGTCTGGAAAACAGTGTCTCCTTAGAGACATCCATCATATCTGGCTCTAAGAATCTCTCTGCCTCCTGTTTCATATAGCTTCCTGAGCCCCAAGGGACAAGTTTGATGAAGACATCCCATTTTGGATCAAGTGTTCTAATATTTCTCATTCCTTGCACATTTATCACTTGTGGGCCCTGTGTTAGTTCCAATCTTTTGCAAAAGGAAGCTTTTTTATGACATCCCAGTGAGAGATTGAAATATAGTATATATATATATGTGTATATATATATATATATAAATACATATCAAAATGTCATTAGTTGTTATTTTATTGTTCTTTTAGCAGAACAATAGTGTTTGATTTTCCCCTAGGCCTATGGCATAATCATTCTCAGATTCCTGATCACCAAAACATGTCAGGCATGGGTTTCACCCCATGTATTGGGCCTTAAATACAAGCAGAGGGTGGTTGGTTTCTTCAGCCATGTTTATGCCACTACTGCACTTGCATATCATGCAGGCAAGTGTTGTTTTCAAAGTTAAGAGTAACTTAATTCAAGAAAACTAAATGCTTTGAGTTTGGTGAGGTATTCGTTTTTTTCATGAATGGGTGATAAATGTTTTTAAAATATTCTTATATATATCTATTGATGTGATGCAGGATATCATAATTTTTATTTTAACCCATTAATAAAGTTATTGAACTTAATTGGTTTCATAAAGCAAAGCAACTTCAATACTTAGCATGAATCCCATTTGGTCATGGTATAAAACTTTTAAAATGAAAGTTTGAGTTTAACTCATTAACGTGTAATTGAGGATTTTTTTTTAATCTGTGTTAATGACTCATACTGATTTATACTTTTCTTTTAAAATCATGGTCTGGTTCCAATATTAAGATAATAAATATCTTATACACCAAATAAAAACATATTCTTTACCTCCTTGTAATCTAAAAAATACTTCAGGGAAATAGTACTATGTCTTCATTAGATGCTGAGGAGAACTTATCAGTAAACATGCTGGGCCTGGTGCTTTCTCTTTGGGGATGAATTGACCCATTTCAACTAGTTACCAATTTTGTGTGCATACATTTATGTATATTATTCTTCAATTTTCTTTCTGATATACAAGAGTTTTAAACTGGACTTCTCTTTCTGATATTAATATGTGACATTAATATTTTTCTTAGCCTAGATGAATATTCATTAATTTTTAAAACATTTTAAAAATATTTTTTATTTTATTGCATTATTGAGCTCCTAAATTTTATTACATTTGTTCATCTTGTAATTTAATTCTTATTATTTGTTTTCAGTTACCTTTTATTCAATTTGTTATTGTTTTTTCTCTTTGTGAAGAAGAAAACTTACATTTTATTCATATTTTCATAGCATATTGTAAGTATTTCTCTTCTGATTTTAATATATTTCATAAATGTTGATAGTTTCTATTCATTTCACTTAATTCAAAGTAATTTAATTTTTCCTTAAGATTTCATCTTTGAGATTTTATCTGTTGTTTATAGCAATTTTGTGCCATCCCCACATTCTTGGAATTTTAGAGCTATTATGCTCTTCTGATTTCTTGTTCAATTCTATTGTGATCTGAGAACATATATGTCCTGTCTTCTTTTAAAATTTAACAAGATGTATGCTATTGCACAAAATATGACATTTGGCTGAAGCTTGTATGTAAACTTTGAAAATATGTACATTTGAAGAATTCTTCTGCTTGGAGAACATTCTATGAATATCAACTGTGTAAAATTGAGGGGTGGTATTGCTGAGTTCAGCTACATTTATATTGACTTTTTGCCTAAGGAATCATTGCAATTCCAGTAGAGGGATGGTGAAGTTGCCAGCTATGAGTATAGATTTATATATTTCTCCTTGTAGCTTGTCAGTTTTGACCTCATACAGTTCTATTTATTTTTAAAGATTATTTAAAATTGTGTGTGTGTGTGTGTGTGTGTGTGTGTGTGTGTGTGTGTGTGTACCTGTGCACAAGTGAGTGCAGGTACATGACAATTCCCCAACTTTTGCATTTCAAGCAGATGGCAGCTGCCTTTTATTTCTGGGAAAGAACTTAAATCTAATGTAAGAACAATGTGTACTGTCAACTGCTGAGTTATCTTTTCATCCCCTAAATGCTGTTTTGGCAAAGACATACACACTAAATGTTTTTATGTGTCTTTAAAGAATGTCCACCCATATCATCGTGCAATATACACTTGTATACATTACAAATTACAACTTTCGTTGCTATAAAATGAAATGTAATTTAATTATCTTATTATTTGTAATTTAATTATCTTATTATTTGTTTTCAGTTACCTTTTATTCAATCTGTTATTGTTTTTCTCTTTGTGAAGAAGAAAACTTATGTTTTATCTGTATTTTTGTAATATTTCAATAGCATGTTGTATTTCTCTTCTGATTTTAATATATTTCATAAATGTTGATAGTTTCTATTCATTTCACTTAATTCAAAGTAATTTAATTTTAACTTAACATAGCAACTCCTGATTTCTTTTGACTACTGCTATTAACATATATCTACATGTATATATGTATTCATATACCAAATGTAGGTGTTATATCTATGAACTAATTGAAAACCTCTTCAATAAAATACATGAAAGTCCATTTGATGAAATATAAGACTGAACCCCAAATAGAAATAATTCTAGTGTACATGGTTTAGAATAATTTATGGATTATGGATTCCATTAAATCCTCACCAACTACCAAAGGCATTTTTATAACAAATATAAAAGAAAATACAAAAATTCATATAGAAGCACTAAAGACCTCAAATATATAAAGTGTTTGAATAAACATAATAAATCAGCTGAAGGAATTATATTAGATGATTTCAAAATGTACTGCAAATCTATATTAATCCAAAGCACAGTGGAACAGAATAGGGAATGCAAAGTAGACCCATGCAATTTTACCCAGATGATTCTTAATCGAGTATCCTAAAACATAAATCCGAGACATCCTTTCAATATGTGATGATGAGAAAACTGTATATTTATAGTCAGAGGATTGAAATGTAATACCTACAAAAAATTATTTCAAAGTAGGTAAAAGAAACTACCAGAAGAAAACAAAGCAAACACATCAAGTCATGATGATAGAAAATAATGTAAGTTCGGTAAAACCTCCAATGAATGGGAAACAAAAGCAAAAACAAAGCAATAGGATATATCAAACTAAGAAGATTTTGCACTGCAGAGAAAACCTTCAAAACACTGAAGAGACAAGCTAAAGAATGTGAAAGAGGTCTTTCACCTCAGATGCCAGCTACAGCTGGCACTAAGTGTCTTATATGCTCCAGTGTCTTCAGTGCCTATAGCCACCACAACCAATGTTGGTAGGTTTTCTGTAGGCTATTGTGTGCATTTTACTTGTCACACACAACATGGTCATAATGCTATCATGCTGGAACTTGCGAAGGCCAGAAAAAGGCTTGCTAACTCCAAAAAAATGGCCCCTCTCCAAAGGAAGTGGAAAAAGAGAATGAAGGTAAAGAGAAGTAAGAGGATGAAGCTGACAGCAGTGGAGAAAAGGTGGTCATCCCTCAGGAAAAAATAATGCAAGAAAGCTACTTCCTTACCACAACTCCAACAAAGAAGATGGTTGTTTCACAAACAAAAAGGTAACAGTTGTCACACCAGTTAAAAAAGAAGCTGTTACTCTAGACAAAAAGACAACGGCCACATCAGCCAAGAAGAGGGTTAAACTACTCAAAATAATTGCAAGCCCTGGTAAGAAGTGAGTCACACAAGCCAAAGCATTGTGGGCAACTCCTGGTAAGAGGGGTAAGAGGAGAGCTGTCACTCCAAGGGAAGAGCTAAGGATGGTGAGAATGTCAAGAAGTAACACAGTGATGAGAATGAAGAAGATGGTAATGATGAGCCGCAGGAGGAATTTGAACCACCAATAAAGAAAGCAGTGACTCCAGCAAAAGCAGTAGCTGCTGCTCCTTCTTCCACAGATGAGGAAGGAAGATGATGAGGATAATGATGATAAAGAGGGGGAGGCGACTCCTCAGAAGAAGCCATGGATATCACAAATGAAAGGAGAGCAAGCTGCTGTCAAAGTTGTTCCTATGGAAACCTATGTGATTTCGGAAGAAGATGAAGATGGAGTAAGATGATGATGACGAAGAGCAGGAAAATGAAAAGGAAGAAGAAGAAAAAGGAAGAGTCTGGGAATGCACCACCTGGAAAACAAAAAAAGGAAATGACCAAACAAAGATAAGCTCCTAAAGTCAAGAAACATAAGTTGGAAGGCTCAGAAGACCCGTGCTTTTCAATCTATCCATTAAAAACTGTAATCCTACCGAATCTGTTGCTGAATTAAAAGTTGCCATTAGTGAACTTTTGGATAAAAATGGTCTTGCTGTTGTGAATGTCAGAACTGGCACAAATAGAAACATTGGTTATGTGGATTTTTAATCTGCTGAAGACCTAGAAAAGACCTTGGGACTCACTGTTTTTAAAGTGTTTGGCTGTGAAATTGAACAAGAAAATCTAAAAAGGAAAGATAGTAAGAAAATTAGAGCTGTAAAAATACTTTTAGCCAAAAAAAAAAATCTGTCTTTCAGCATTGTAGCACAAATTGTTAGATGAAAACAGGTATTGGGATGAACGATGGAAGATCAGAGAAGCAGAACAAGCCACAGCCACCTCACCCTGCCAATTCCTCAGCTGATCCTGTTTCTTCAGACTGGAAGCCTCTGTGTCCTCATCCAAATGGGTCTCAGCTGAACTGCTGATAAAAACCAAAAAGCTTAACCAGCTCTAGTTCCTCATCCTCAAGCCTTAAATACCTTTCTGCCTCCTGCCATTACTTTCTGGGATTAAAGGAGTGAGCCACTATGCTTGGCTGTTTCCAGTGTGGCCTTGAACTCACAGAGATCCAGGCAGGTCTCTGCTTCTGGAATGCTAGGATTAAAGGCGTGTGCTACCACTGCCTAACCTCTATGTTTAATATTGTGGCTGTTCTGTTCTCTGATCCCAGATAATTTTATTAGAGTGCACAATATTTTGGGGAACACAATACCACCACACAGCATTACTCAGGATTAATTAAAAGAAGTGTATGAAGAGGCAAGGAAGATCAATTTGATCATCCAGGAAAGGAAGAGTAAAGTTATTGCTCATTCTGAATTTAAGAGAATTGATTATGTTGAATTCAACAAGTTTATAAAGAAATAAACTCTGATGAAAAGCAGGGGCCAGAGCTTGATGCATAATCTGTTTCCCCCTACTACAGACTGGAGAGGAAAGGCAAGGATAGAGAGAGTTGGAAATAATAGTAGTTGGAGTGGTGAATCAAGCTTTGGTTCAAGTAATCTTTCCTACTGTGCAACAAAAGAAACTCTTCAGCAGTTATTTGAGAAAGCAACTTTTATCTAAGTGGCCCAGAATGAAAATGGCAAATCTAAAGGGTTCGCATTTATAGAATTTGCTTCATTTAAAGAAGCTTGAAACTTCTGTAATAAAGTGGACATTGAAGGCAGATAAGGCTGCAGATACAGGGACCCAGGGAAATTGCCAAATGTAAGAAGTCAGACATCCAAACTGTTTGTCAAAGCTTTGTCTGAGGTTATCACTAACAAGACAGTAAAAGAGTCATGTGAGGACTCTGTTCATGCAACAATAGTCACTGGTGGGGAAACTGATTCCTCCTAAGCGTTTTGTAGAATTCAATAATGAGAAAGATGCCAAAGCTGCCAATGAGGCCATGGAAGATGGTGAAAGTGATGGAAACAAAGTGTCTTGGACAGGTCCAAAGCTAAGGGGGAAGATGTCTTCACTGGCTTGGAGGCAGAAGAGGAAGAGGCCCATTTTTGTGGCAGAGGCTCAGAAGGCTTTGAGGGTTGATGGAGCTTCTGAGGCAGCAGAGAAGGAGGGGAGAAATTCAAGTTACATAGAAAGAAGATGAAATTTGAATTGTTTCTTCCATCTCTGTCTTTCCCTCTTCTTTTGAAAGATCATGCTCTGGAGTTTTTATGGTACCTGTTCAATGACAGCCTTCAGAGGACATTCTAAGACAGTAGATAGCCATGAAAAAATTTTTTATAAGAAAGACACATTGTTGGATTTTACTGGATATTCACATAAAATTTTAAAAGATGAATGATAGAGCTAACCCTTTACAATACATTTTAAATTTATATTATTTTATCCTGTATATGAAACCATTATTTTCCTACAAATAGGTGGGAGTTTTTGATTTGGATGTTGTAAAAGAATGTTATATTATGTGTTTTGTGTCACTGACAAATTAAAACTCCTGTACTCTGAAGCAAAAAAAGGAAATATTTTTCTATGAATTATTTATCTAAGAAAGATTAATACTCAGATTATGGAAGGAACATAAAAACTCCATAACAGAAAAGCTAACCCCTAGACACTCATAAAGAAAAAACTCAGATGGTCAAGGAATTTGTGTAACATTTTCAGCATCACTAGCCATCAAAGAAACATAAGTCAAAACTATGATGGGATATGTTTGAACTGATTTTAACAAAAAGTAGAAAGAAATATTGAAAACTATAGTGAAGATATGGAGAAAACGGAAGTTAAATATTTGAATATAAATTAAGATAGCCATTCTGAAAAATAACATGAGGTTCCAGGATCTAACATGTGATTAAGCTATATCACTTCTAAGTATATATCAAAGAAAATGTTATTTTATGAATAGACATTTGGATGCCTAGGGTTATTACAACTTTATTCACAATATTTAAGATATAGAATCAATCTAGATTTCCATCAACAGGTAAATGGATGAAGAATGCAATATTCGTGCATTTACATGTGTATGTTTGTACTAGCATATTACGTTTACAACAAAATGCCCAAAATTAAAGAATATTATGTTAAATGAAGTGGAATTCAGACAATTATGACATGTTCTTTCTCTATGTGGTTAGTTTTAAAAGACTGAAGTCAACATGAATGTAAACTGGCAATTTCTTCATCCTAAAAAGTCATGAGAGATGTAAAGAGTTTGAATACCAATTACTAAACATAGAGTTTCCAATGTTCTCTAGCATGGTGGGGTGATTATTGTGGCAATATTAGCATTCTGGCCCGCACTTTGGGGGGCCCGCCCAGCATCCTGACATCGTCTTAGGTAAAGTCTCCTTTAAAAGAAAACCCCTCTCCTTTCTCCCCCCTCTTCCTTCCTCTCTCCCTCTCTCTTCTTCCATGAAGCTGCTTTGTGCACCTCATCTCTCTCTCTCTCTCTCTCTCTCTCTCTCTCTCTCTCTCTCTCTCTCTCTCTCTCTCTCTCTCCTTCTCTCTATTTCTTCTCTCCTCTCCTTTTAATAATAGAACTTTTCACGTAGGTGCCGCCTACATATTGTGTGTGACTTTCTGCCTTACCTCCTTGGCCTCTGCCTGCTTTCTCTCCTGAATAGTGTGTCTCCCTCACCCACTGGGTAGCTTAACACAAACCCGCCAAGGCCTCTCTCGCACAGTTTTATAACAACTATATTTTAAAATAACTTGCTTTATTATCCATGAATGACTAGAAGAAGAGAAGTAAAAGTTTAAGGCATGATAAGAAGGAAGAAATTTTAATTACCTTAATTTGATGACTACAGAGTTTATACATGTATTAAAATATCATACTGTACTTTATAGATTTGTAAATTATTAGATAAAAATTTAAATATGTTTGTAAGATTAAAAAAAGAAATTCAATACCCAAGAGAAAATGTGCATATGTACATTATTTTTCATCTATTTTTACAAATAAATTTGTCTTTTAATTCATTGCTTTGCAAATGTAATTTAATGTAACTGACACAGTTGGATCAATATTTACTGTATTTGCTTTTATTTTCTATGCTGCTCTTTTTATTGCTGATTTTGTCTGTCATTCTCTTCCATCTGTTGTAATTTTGACCAAACTTTCCATTTTATTTTCTTTTTCTTCCTTCCTTAGCTGTATGTCACAGTTCTTTTAATGTAATTGCTGCCTGAAATATTGTAATATATAGTAATACATCACATTTATACAAATATATGTTTAACTAATACAAGCCTACTTTCACATAACATTCTACTACTTCATGAATAGCATTAGCTCTTATAGCAAAATATTCTGATATCCATCACAATATCTTATATAATGATAATGATGATCATTATTTCATCTCTGTACAAGCATATGCAAGATAGATGTACAAGTATATGAGATCTATAAGAAACCTGTCTTAGTTTATGTTGTAATGATATGAAGAGACATGTTACCAAAATATCTCTAATAAAAGGAAGCATTTAAATTGGAAGCTTGTTTGCTGTTTTAGAAGGTTAGTTTGTGGTCCTCATGGTAGGAAGCAGACAGATGGGTCTGTAGCAGTGGCTGAGAGCTTTATATACTGATCTCTGCAGCAGGCAGAGAGAGACACTGGACCTGATGTTGGCTTTTGAAAAAAATAAAAGACCACCATTAGTGATGTGCTTCCTCTATGAAGGTCATACCTACTCCAGCAAGGCCACACTTCCTCCAACAAGGCCACACATGCTAACACTTTTCAAGTAGTTCCATTCCCTGATGACTAAGCATTCGAACATATGAGCCTATGGGGGGCATTCTCATTCAAATCACCACATGATCATACACAGCCAAACGCACTGCTTATGTAATTCTTCCCATCAAGCTATTATGTTTATATGAAGTATTTTATATTTTATCTTTGCTTATTCCTTCTTCACTGTCCCCCACCCACCTTTTTATGTGTCTCCAATTTACGTTTCTTACCACTTCGCTTCTCTCAACATTTGTCGCACAACAGATAAGTTGTGAACAAAGTCATTCAATTGCTATTCTACTCGTAAAATTTTAATTTGTGCTTTGATTCTGAATATATTTCCAAAGAATAAAAATATTAATTAGTGGTCTTAATTTCTAAATAGCTTAAATATTTCTAGCAACATGGCAATAGTAGATTCTTCTGAGCGCCATGACTTCACTAGCTCTGGGAAGCTAAATTTCCAGTACAAGGCACGGTTTCTCTTTTGGTGATCTGTCCTGACTTTGGGTTTTCTTCCCTCGGGTTTTAAACATGAAAACAGGCATCGATTTCTGCTTTCCAGAGGAGATATAACAAGGAACATTTATATTCTCCATGGTTCAGGAAATGTTTCCGTATACGCTGAGTGAGACTCTCTCAAGGCACATGCTGCAACTTATTTTAAAAGGTCTCTCGAGAAGCTGCTTTGGTTTCAGTATGAAAATCAATTGAATGTTGTTCAAATTATATGAAATAAAGTAGAATTTAGAGACTAGTCTTATTTGAAACTAAGAATTCACAAAACCCAAGATTTCATTTAGTCACTAACTCAATTCTCCTAAAAGATTTCTGAATGAGAAAATAAACAAACAACAAACTTACCCTCATTCTGTTGTTGAAGAATCTGAAAATTAGTTCAGTGAGCTCCACCACGTTATACTTCTTGTTCTGAGTTAAAAATCAAATAGAAGATGCACTGGCTATGAATAGTTCCTCCTGATTTATTAGAATACTTTTCACAGTAAAACAGCTACCGCTTTGAAACAGTGCTTCAGTGTACAGCCCAGGTGAGTCTTGAATTAGAGATCTTTTTGCCTCAGTTTCTGGAGCACTAAATTCATAGCTGTGCTCTACCACATCTGGCTCTGGAAAAACAATGTCAAAGGTTACACATCAAAATATATTTTAAATGATTTAGTTGCATTGTATAGTTGCAATCTCAGAAAATTGGCTGGTGATGATTTCTATCTTCAAATAAACTAAATTTTAATACTTCAGAGGAAAATAGTTTGGATTTGAAAAGTAATTTTGGAATCCAATATATCTTCAAGACAAACTACCCAGTTTATTGAAAACAGTAGCTAAGATTTTATATCATGTAACTGTTTACCATCACATCAAATTCATATGTTGAAGTCTTACTCCTTAAGCCTTTCTTAAAATTGATACTGTATTTGGACATGGGACTTTTAAGGGGGCAGCTAATTTTAAATAAGATCTTTAAAGTAGACTCCATTCGATTGTGAAATTGCCACTAAAAGAAAAGGGAATTACAAATTACACACACACACACACACGCACGCACGCACGCACGCACGCGCACACACACACACACACACACACACACACACACACAAGAAAAGGCAATGTAAGGACACAACAGGCCGCAGCCATCTGCAACAAGAGAGAAAGAATTCTCTGAAGAAACCATACAGCCTGTGAATACCTTCTATTATGATACCTTGATCCAGTTTCTGCATTCTGTAGAAGATGAACTTCTGTCTTGTAAGCTATCCACTCAATGGTACTTTATCTTTGTTAGGAATACTCCATTGGAGTAATATTTCATAACTGATATTCTATGACTTAGATCTTTTGACCCACATCTATAAGTAATCACAGTTGGGAATCATTTATAGGATTTAGAAAACGTCAATAGTAAGAAGTGGACAGAGGTACATAGTCACTCGCTGTATTAATGACTAAAAGCAGGGCTGCCTCCCATGGTATATTATAACGAACACTTAGAGTGTGATATAAATGAGTGTCTCTGTCAAATGAGCTATAAAGGATATATGAGCAACTTGTTAAAAACATGAAATAATCCTAAGTTTAACATTACGAAAAGTCTGTTACATATCTATAGATTTTATTTGAACATGGCAAAGCATTCTTCTACCTTAACATATCTCACCAGCTGGCCCATGAATATATATATAATCCATTGTGCTTACTGCTATTTAACCATAGACCACTAATGAACTATATTAATATAATTATTACTTAGGGATTTACAGCATTCAGCTACTTTATTTTTTACTGGTAAACATGCATAATTTTAAAAATGTATTTTGGCAATAATATATATTTATTAATATAATAAAATGTTTCAAGAGTATACATTATGGCATAAGACTAATTAAAATGTCCATCACTTCATAGTCTTATAATTTATTTATGATGAGGATACTTAAAATGTACTTGTAACAATTTTGAAGGATACAACTTATTGCTATTAACTGTAGTTACATTGCTATCAGTAGATCCTACAAGTGTGCCCATCTTAATGATAATAAAATGAAACTGTTTGAGCAGCATTTGTCCTTTCCAGTTTATATCTCAGTTTCCAGTATCCACATTTAACTATCTACTTTTGTGAAATAAAATTTCATATTCCATGTATAAGTAAGATAATGTGATATTTACATATGTGTGTCTCATAATTCTTTTAGGTTTACTCATGTTGACATAGATAACAGAATTTCATTGTTTTTAAAGTCTGAATAGGTTTTAATTTTGTGCTATATCTACTACATTTTTTTAAAAAGTTCCTTTATCTGGTGGAGGCAGTTATGAATTTTGTCCCAAATCTTGGCTGCTTTTAATCATAATGCAATGTATATAAGAACATAGAGGTTCTTCCATCATGCTGATGTCAAAAAAAAAAAAAGACATACAAAATGCTAACAGATGTCTGAAAACAATTGGTAATATCACTAAGCACAAGTTAAAGCCATAATGAGATACTGGTTTTTAAACTGTTAGAATGCTATTGTAAAAAGATGGAAGATCAGCAGTCAAGTCTTTAGTTGAGTCTTTACATATGCTTACTCAGTGAGCACTTGGATCTATGACTAGTGTTCTTGGCTTCACTTGTTTTGGCTCACATGGGTGTTGCTTGAGGTTCAGTCATAGAGATATACTGATTCATGGGTGGGGAAGATGAAATGATTCTAGCTCACAAGGGTAGGAAGTATGGCTTCTGACCTCATGAATACTATCCATATTACACGACAGGGGTTGCCATTGCTGGACACAGTGGTCTTAGGATCTCTGATTTCATGTGCAAAGTCCACATGCTCAGGATCAAACGGAGGTGAGAGCTTCCTTCCTGCTGGCTAGCATTCATAGTGCCCAAATTCATAGTACAAGCCACAGGGGTAGAGAAAATCCATCAAAGAGCTCCCTGGACTGAATTCTTCTCATGCTACAGTACTGTCATGCCAGGAAAGGTGTGTCCACTGATAAAATAATAGTATGAATGTTTGAGGGTGACCAACATATTCTGGTTGCATATGAGTCCTGCTCCAGAAAAGGGAAATCATATCAATTTACATATTGCAGTGTAAACTTGGTTAAAGCTCATGGCTGGTATGCCAACAACTGTGGTGACATGCATAAGACTTGCATAGAATCAGGCATTCCAGCATGGATCCGGGAGGCCCTTGAAAGAGTTCACCCTTCTTTTATGATTCATTGGCTGAAAATGGTTAGTTAGAGATGGGTAGTCATTTTGTTCAGTAATGTAGACACTAGTTAGTTGTCTATGTTTCAGGCTAGCAGCCTATAAATTCAGTGGATAGGTGGAAAGAAATTGCTTAAATTTATTTTAATCATGAAATATATTTTCTTCTCCTTTGATTGTAATTGATAATTTTGTTGAGTATGATAGTTTGGGCTGGTGTCTGTAGTCTCTCAAAATCTGTAAAAACATCTGTCCAGTCCCTTTTGTCTTTCATAATCTCCATTGAAAAGTGAGATGATGTTCTAGTGGACCTGGTTTTGCATATGACTTGGTAGTTTTCCCTTTCAGCTTTTAATATGCTTTCTTTGTTCTGTATATTTAGTGTTTGTTTTAATTTTTATGTGTCATTTGGAGCTCCTTTTTTGATCCTGTCTACTTAGAGTCTGAGTCCCTTTTGCATGTGGATAGGTCTTTGTAAATTCAGATTTGGAAACTTTTATGATTTTTGTTAAAAATATTTTCTATGCCTTTTACCTGGGTTTCTTCTTCTAATCATGTTACTCATGGGCTTAATCTTTTCATAGTGTTCCAGATTTTCTTGGTGTTTTAGGACTGATTTTTTTTTTTAGGTTTAACATTTTCTTTGCGCTACCTGTTTTTTTCTACCTTTTCTTCAATACTTGAAATTCCATCTTCCATTTATTTTAATATGTAAACGAGGCTTGCTTCTGAGCATTTTTTGTTTGATATTCAATGTTTTTCATTTTAAACAGTATTTCAGTTTTATTTTTCTTTAGTGATTCTATTTGTATGTTAAATTCTACTTTAATTTTTATCATTTTCATTTAACCATTGTGTTTTCCAGTCTTCATTGAGGCACTTATTAATATCCTCTATTTTCTTTGTTTTGTTTTGTTTTTACTTTTCAAGACAGGATCTCTTTGTGTATTCCTAGCTGTCCTGGAACTCAGTTTGTAGACTAGGCTGGCCTTGAACTCTTAGAGTTCCTCCTGCCTCTGCCATTGGAATACTGGGATTAAAGGCATGCACTGCCACCAACCCCCAGCCTATTCATATCCTCTTTTAGGTCCTTGAATATACTCAAAATTGCTTATTTGAAGTCCGTATCTTGTGCTTAATATTTTTTCTCAGGGCATGTTACAATTGGGATGCTGATTTCATGAGGAGGCAAATTGTTCATGTTTGTTTGTTTGTTTTTATGGGATTTATGATGTGGTTGTGTTTTTTGTGGTGTTTTCATCTGATCTTGCTTTTGTTGGGTGGGTGCTCAGTTACTGAGTTGTTATTATCCAAATCAGACAGTGTGTGGACAAGAGGAATACTGGTTCGTTTTCAGGAATAGGTCTCCACTGGGTTTTAGCATTTAGACGCTTCTTGTTCCCAGATCTGAAATTCTTGTTGGAACTCTGGGTTCAGACCAAGAAGTCCCTGATCAGGGCAGTAGGTGGAGTGGATGATAGTCCAGTAGGATGCAGATGGAGATTAACCTAGAGTTCTTGTAAGACTTGCTATCTGGCTCCACAAAGGGAAGCAGAGGAAGAACTGGTGGTACCTTTGGTCAGGCCAAGGATAGGGACAGGTTTGAAGTAATGGGGATGGACTGAGATGAGGGCCTAAGGAATACAGCAGGGGCTGGAAAATTAGTACCCTACAGACAAAAGAGTGGAGCTGGAAGGAGGGGACAAGTAAACTAACTGAATCTCAGACAAGCATGGTGGCTGTGGGTCCCTAGTATAGAGCAAGTCTATGGACCATTAGGGGAGTCACAAAGGTAATGGAGATGGACTAGGGGGAGTGGCTGGAAAGAGCAAAGGAGAGGATCTAATGGGATCTTGGCCCTTATAAAGAGTGCAAAACCAAGCTGTCTTTTTGATTTGAAAATATAGTTAAATACCTTCATAGACAGTTTCCTCCTTGCATACACACATATATACACATTCTCCCACACAATCATATGCCAAGGAGGTATAAGAATATGAGCAGCATTCTTCCCTACTCCACATGAATTTTTAGTTCAGCAACAAGAAAATATCTTAATGTATTTAGAAGGCTTGCAGTTATAAACACTTTTAAGTTTTATCACTTTGGAGAGAAACAATGAAATATGTTCAATAAAGACAAATTCCCTATATCCATGATAGAAATTGATCACATTTCCTCTGTTTGACTGTATTCATAGGCAAAGGTTTCATGCAAGGAATCATAATTTCATTCTCTTTATTTTTTACTACGTAACTGAGCTACTTCAAACTAAATTCAGTAGATATTGAGATCTCTCCTAGGACCACAAGACAGACAAGAAGTAATTGACTTTGTCAGATGGCTAGCAGCCGAAACCAATTATATAGCAAAGCAGACAGGCAATGCCACTCAGGAAGAGAATGGAAAATTGCCTAATAAAATAAATAAGATCATCTTTTACAAGCATGATAAATGTCTATTGTTGCTTCATGGTACCTTTTCCTTATTAATAACTCTTTATGACTTAAAATTCCAAAATTCTAAAGACCACTACATTTTCAAGTACTAGTAATAATGAATCTTTAACTTTTATTTTTGTCATTATTTCATTTTTTGCATGCATTTTCTATAATTTTATTTATCTTCCAATATGTTAAATATGTTAACTGGGGTAAGAAATTGTTTTATAGTTAATTTCAAAATTTTCTCTGCTTAAGTAGTAATTAGTTTCCAAGTGCAGTTTTGCTCATTTATTCTACTAATCATTTGTTACGGAATTGCAAAGAATTATGAGAGGTTTATTGCCAATTCTTTACTGCATGGAGACTTAGCTACCTAGGGACCAGCAAGGAGCTGCTCAACTCTTGAATTCAAGCTTGTGTGCTTCTTTGTATGAGGAGGGATTTGATTGCATGTTTTAAAGGCCTAATCATGTTTATATTTTATTAGTAGTTAAATGGGGAAATCCCTTTGGGTCTGTCTATTCTTTTCAAATTTGAGAGTCACTGTATATATTAAATTTTATAGTTGAACTTGTAAACATTTGTGTTATTAAATTATTCTTCACAAATATATTTGAAACACCTAGATGCAGAAATTATTGTCCTCTAATTCTTTCTTGACCACCCCAGAAGAAATACCACCACCCCCACAAACAAGTACACACACACACACACACACACACACACACACACACACACTAAAATTAAAAGTTAAAACTTGTGTATTACTATTTGTTAAAAGCTACACTGTGAATATCACAAGTAGATGATAAAAATGATATTTGCTTCCTTAGATGACTGACATAATTTCTGTCTGAAACAAGGCTACCATTAAGATAGATCCTTAGGTAACAGATGCAGTAGTTCATACAACGTGCACTGTGAATTGAACACAAATGAATACCACAATTTAATTTAATCAGAGAACAGAACAGGAGGATTGGCAAAATTCATCATGCAACTTTAAAACGCATAATTTACAGTTTGGTTTTCATCCTCAGTCTCTCATCTAATTCCCGCACACCATTCTCACACACTAAACACCTTCACCATCTTAAAAACAAGGTTACCTACATTGCCCTCAAACTGTTTTTGAATCTCAAGCACCACTTTAGATATCATGAATGCCATCTTTCTATTTGTAATTAAATAGTTCTTCAATCAATATGTACTTTTCCTGGATATACCTTTTGTTCTAGATATGGACTAAGGTATGCAAAGAAAAGGCCAGCCTCCTTCCTTGCCAGGGGTTTTAATAGTAGATGCCATCACAGAGTCAAATAGCTGGAAATAAATAAAATACATAAATATAAGCTATACCAAGGAAGTATATAGTGGCTTGGGACTTGATATGTAAAGAAGGACAGAGGAAGCAAAACCCGAGGCTCCTTTATCTGCTCTTACTTGCTAGCTGCCATATTTCAGCTATTTCTGAGCCCTGTCTGGTCCACCATTTCCTGTTTGTAAAAAGGAATAACAATCCCTGCCTTGCTTCATTGCTCTGAGGATTATAACAAATGTGTGCAAAATGCCAGCATCCTAGACCCTGAGTAATAAATGTTAGCAAGTTCATGCTGTGGGAGCTTGCTCTGTTGTCAGTGAACATGTTTGGATTCTCTTTGTATCTATTAGAAATTCTTTAAATATTTTTTAAGCAAAGAAATGGCAGCATCAGAATGATACTTTAGAAAGATTAGTCTGGCAACAGTGAACAAGAGGGAGGGAGGGAAATAAGCTGGAGATCAGAGACAAGAGACTATTGAAATAGTTCAGGCATGAAATTAAAAGGACCTGAAAATGGAGGATAGAAGGCATCCCAGGTGACTGGTTGATAAAATGGCAGAGATTTGGCAAGGGAGAAAAAGGCACTTCTGCAAAAGAATGGGGCCAGGATCCTTCAGGGAGAGGGAAGCAACGTTATTGTATGGTTGTTCCCACTAAATTCGACATTCTAAAAAGTCTTTGAAATCTTCCAACAATTCTATGAGTTATGCACTATTTCCTATTTTTTAAACTAAAACCAATAATAATAAGTTTAATTCACTTGGAAAAGAATGTATACATGGAAAATACTTAGCTTAGATTGAAGGTTAGGATTTTTCATACTGGATTATAAGACCTACATTTATCACACTAACCTGCCTTAGAGAACAATTGGTAACAGCAAAAGTTGGGAAGTAATGGTGGTAAAGACAGAATTAAAGCAGAAGAGGAGACTTAGGGATTCAAAATAAATCTATAGCCTTCCCTACGACCCATTTTATGCTCATACCTAGAAAATTCATAGCTCAGACATATGCATTGTGCTCTTCCCAACATGGGTACTGTCTGCTTTCAGGTATATATACTGACCTACATACTCACTATATTCTATGCATTTATGGAGTGTGATAAGGAGCATATTAAGCATGCTGCTCAGAGTAGAAAGTTGATAAGAATCCCCTTGCTATAATTCATATTTCAACGTGTTTTAGTTATAGAGTTTTATTGCTCTGAAGAGATGCCATGGCCATGGTAACACTTGTAAAGGAAAACATGTAATTGGAGCTGGCTTACAGTTCGGTGGTTTAGTCTATTATCATCATGGTGGGAAGCATGGTGACATCCAGGCAGACATGGTGCTGGAGAAGAAGCTGGGAGTTCTACACCTGGATCAGCAGGCAGCAGGAAGATTGAGAGCCACCGGGCCTAGCTAGGACTTTGGAAACCACAAAGCCCACCCCTGTGACGTACTTCTTCCAACAAGGCCACACCTCCCAATAGTGCCACTCCCTATGAGCCTATGGGGCCATCTTCATTCAAACCACCACATACTGTGTAAGATATTAATTATATTGATGTTGTTCTCTTTATTGATGTCAATAATGTCTTCATTGTACAATGAAATATTTTTTACATAGCTACTTCTTTATTTTCCCTTGATATTAACTAGTGTTTGATATAAAATTTGAGTATCTAGAAAAATCGTTAAGTTATAAAATCAGAAGATTTGGATCAACTCCAGGACTCCTTAGTGTTATACAGAGACAAAGCAAACTTCAGTTGCATCACCTACTTGGAATCCTGCTCCCTTTCTCTGTTGTCCAGCATTGCAACAGTTAGCACTGCTTTCTTCCTTCCTTTATTCCTCCTTTCCTTTCTTTCTTCCTTCCTTCTTTTCTTTCTTTCTGTCTGTCTTCCTTCCTTCCTTCCTTCCTTCCTTTCTTTCTTTCTTTCTTTCTTTCTTACTTACTTTCTTTTCTGTTTATTTTGGCAAAACATTTGTAAAAATCTGTGCTTATAAGTAGGAGAATTATTAGGCCATAATGGGAAAACTAAAGAAGAAAGCTTACTTATTAAGTCAAAAATTATATCACATTTAAGGCAACAATAATAAAAACTATTTGTCTACTAAAATTTAATCACAGACACATTCTTACTTCTTTTTTTTTTTGGAATTTCTATAATTCTCCTCAACTGTTATAACAATGACTTCAATGGAGGACCTGGGCACTTATCATTTCAGGATGATAACAATAGAGCAATATTCCTAATCTCATATAACATTTCAACAATTGAGTATCTTAACAAAGTTCTTGCAAAAGCCTATTTGGGGAGATTTTTTTTTAATATTTTATTTTCTTATAATCAGCATACAATAGATTTTAGCTCTCACTATGCTATTTTTTAACAAAGTGTATTTCAGTAAATTCACCTTTCTCTCATTTTTTCTGTCCCTCAACCCAGTTACCCTGCAATAACCCCTTTAACCTCCTGTACAGTCTGATTTCTTTCTTTCGTGTCCCATGTGTTCTTGTGAAAGGGATTCTAAGTAAACTGCTACTGAATTGTTAACCATGACAATTTGATTACGGAATTATTAGAAGTCATTCAATTAGCTGTTCTTTATGCTTATATGTATATCCTCCCCTATATGTGAAAATACATTCTAGGTATAGACTCTTTTAGAAAAAATGTATCACTGTTATTTAATTGTTACCTTTTCAAGGAAAAGAGAGGAGAGGAATTGACTAATGTGTGTTTCCTTGAAAGTTAGGTCCACTTCTTTATATCTTCTTGTTCATCACTGAATGTACTAAAATGACTTTCACGGTCTTAAATACCAGTTATTTTGACTATGTTACACAATATCTTAATGTACTAAAAAAACTCAGAATCCAGGAAATAACATACACCAAATAGTGAGGTAGACAGGCAGATATTTCTTTGAGACTTGTAAAAATATTTCCCATTTCTTTTCTGGTTTTCCTGCAACAATAAAAGTGTGCTTTGTTTTGGAATTCCTACATCATATTTTTTACTATGAAGCATTTTTCCTTATTCTTTGGATTTTTAGGATGTGTTAGACAGACATTTCTTAATAGCTCTTCCTTAACATAGTTCTGTACAAGCCAAAGGAAAGTCTGAAAATGAAGATTTCAAAAATAAAGTAACTCTTGTTTCTTCTTGAACCATTAACCTGAGTAATTGGAAATCACCACTGAAGGATAAAGACGACTAAGAAGAGAGATTGGGAGTTGTGTTAGCATTCTCTCACTATTACAGAATGCCTAGCACAATGAACTTAGAGAGAGAAACACATATTTTGGCTCATGGATTTTGAAGTTTTTGTCTATGATTAATTGTTCCATTATTATTAATTGTTCTATGATGTGATGAGACAGTACATCAAGATGGGATTATACACTGGAATTATGTCAAAAACAAAGGAGTAAACAGAAATACCAGGGTCATAGAATCCCTTTCAAAGGCACACTCCAATGATCTGGAGACTTCCCAGTAGGTCCTACCTTTTAAAGGAACTTCTACTCTAGGGATCAAGTGTTTAAGATCTCAGTTTTGGGGGAATACTCAAGATCCAATTTACAGCAGTAGTCAATGCTAAATTAAGAAGTTCTTGCAGAGTATTTTTCATCAAACTAGATACAGTGTTATGATGGAGCAAAGATTAAAGGTGACATATATGTCCAAAGGGACAAAAGAATTTCCCCCGAACTTTTAGAATCCAAAGGCAGACCCAAAGATATGCTAGAGATATGCAACTATTGTTGAGAATTCTCCCACATAATTTGGTCTAGCTTGATATTGCCATATTTTTATACTCATATTTTATAGTAAAATGTGGAGTTCTAACCATTTTAATGACTACCATGAGCTCTGGATCTATCATATACAATATTATATATGCTTGTCACTGGCATTTCTCATTTAACTTCTAGTTTAATGTAACCAAAACATCAATACTTCAGACAACACATGTGTAATGATAGAGCTTAACAAATTACATGAACACACTATAAGGTATTATGATGCATTAGTGACTCCTTGAAGAGCATATACCTACAAAGCTGTATTTAATACATGCCATGAGGTAGCAATAAAACAATGCAGTTGCACTGCAAATGCTGTTTTAGTAGTCACATAAAATAATACTTTAAGATATATATCTAAACAATAATGAAGGGTATCTCATGGTGAATGGATAATTGAAGATTATTTCCCTTTTAGTTTCCACATTCCACATACATAGAATGTAACATTCCATGCTGGCTCCTATAATTATGTAGTTTAAACCACTTTAATAAGTTATTACTTCTCAATCACCTGTCAAGATGTAGAGAAAACAGAGGAGGAGGTAATCAATTCTGCTTGAAAAGGTCACCTTGGAGATAGGTTTTTTAAAGTAGAAATGCATGAGAGAATGGAGGAAAATGAAAAAAATGCTGAGGTCTTAAAATACACATATTCAGGAAGAAGTCTTCCATGATCCATGTGTCAGAGTGACCAGTAGATCAGGAGCTCCTCCAGCCTGGGAGAGAAAGCTGAGCTGTTGCATGACAGAGTAGACACACAAATCCAAAAGCCCAAAGGAAAGGGAATGGTGGGGCCGAAAAGATGGCTCAATTGGCAAAGTACTTACTATGCAAGTTTGATCCTCATAACCTACATAAAAATCTAGGTATGGTGGTGTGTATGTGTTTTTGTAGCATTCGAGAGGTAGATGCAGGGGTATCTCTGGGGCTTGTGACCATCCAGTATAGCTTAATTCGTGAACTCCAAGCCAACTGGAGAATGCGAGCTTGTGATGATTAAAAAAAGGTAGATGTCTGAGGAATAACATCCATCAAAGGCAGTCACACATACATACATGCACACTTGTACACATACTCATATATCCTCAAACATGTGAATACACACACACACACACACACACACACACACACACACACACACATCCAAAGAAATGCAATGCTAAAACTCTTAATGGCTTACTGAAATGCTGTGAGCAAGTCAAAGAACCAGACTGGCCCCCTGGGGAGGAGGGGAGAGAGAGAGAGAGAGAGAGAGAGAGAGAGAGAGAGAGAGAGAGAGAGAGAGAGAGAGAAGGAGAAGAAGAAGAAGAAGAAGAAGAAGAAGAAGAAGAAGAAGAAGAAGAAGAAGAAGAAGAAGAAGAAGAAGAAAATGAAGAACAAAGAAACAAAGAAAAAGAAAATAACAAAACACCAAATTTCCTGTCCTGTTATACTAAATGGAATGATCTTGGGACATTTCACTTTTGAGGACATCTCCAACAAAATGCTTTGAGAGGATAATGGACTCTGAAAGACTTAGTCAGGGTGAGGAAATGTCTTTGTTTTCTCGATTTTGCTTGCCACTAAGGAAGTATTGACAGAGGCTCCAGGATACCCTGGCACAAAGTTTTAGATTGAGGCATTAGCATGAAAATACCTGAGTTTAGAAATGAAAATGACTTCAAGAGGAAGGTTAAGCCAACTGGGATTGAGTGCACAGATGCTTGCTTCAAAGAGACCCATTACCTGGTATGCAAGAAGTCTGGTATTGGGACAGCAGCATTTGCCTGTTAAGCTTGCCTAACCCACTCTCATAACTGTTGTGGGCAGACTCCATAAACCCTTCGGGAACTTAGGTCTTCAGATTGATCAAATGCTCAGGTCAAGAAGGTCATTCCTTGGGTCTGGGACATTTGAGAGTTTAAATTATGTGAATGTTACAAAAAGAAAGTATAAAGTTTAGGAAGATAACTGGTATGCAATATGGAAGTGAACAACAGACAGTTAAAAAACATTAATAAGAAGACTAGTCAGCATCCAGGTGTTAAAATGATAGACTCATTCTAAAAGTATATGGTAATTTGTCTGTGAAGAAACTAAGAGAAAATGAGTAAGCTGATGAGAATTAAATTTGTTTTCTTCTGCTTCCCTGAACTAATTTAAATTCATTTTAAAGTTTTGTTTTTGTTCACTAATATGCCATTAGTCTACTTAAAGATTTTCAGCTTCCCTTTAACAAACTTTATTAATAAAAAAAATACAGAAAAGTTGAATTTCTCCTGTTTTAGCTCTTTGAATTGTCATCTACATGAAAACTTGGATTTCATGAACTAAATCTATGAAGTCTACATAAAAAAAGAAATTGGGTAAAGATTTTCTTGCCTAAGTTTGTACTTCCTAAGACATTTCTCAAGAGCAACCTCAGTAATTTGAAAGCCATCTGTTCCATTGACTAAAATAATACAGCAAAAGCAAAGAATTAAAAAACAGTATTCTCCCTATGGGAAAGAGAAAAATGATACACAGTAATGGAATTCTACTGGAAATCCCAAGGAACCTTCCTTTTGACAATACACCTAAATGGGAAATACTTAACTCAGACTTCTGTGACTGTGCACATTCATCAGTGCACACTTCTCGATTGCACTTCATATATAGGGTAACTTGCACTCCGAAGAAAGTGCTGGAGGGACGCCTCAGAGGTTGAGAACATTTACTGCTAATGTAGAGGACTTGGGTTTGGTTCCCAGCACCTACATGCTGGTCAATATTCTTGGGAAGATATCCGAGAAAAAGAAAATGACAAAGATGTTTAAGAATAGACTTAAAAAATTGAACTAAATAAAGTGTTATATATGAGGCAGCTGAGAAAGACATTTTGGTTTTGGTTGAAGTTCTTGGGTAGAGGGCTCTCTATTATAAAGTATTAGGAAATTGGATGGTTGGATGGTAGGCACGCAGAAATTATGAGTTATTGTCTTTCATTTACCGAAAAAGTGAAAACACAAATGGAAGCCCAAATACCAGAGCTGGATTCTTAATTATTTAAAAGTTCCAAGCTAAACTAACAAACTTCTGTAAAAGGTCAAAGGCTAACAAAAACCTGTGTACCAGGCACGAGAAACCAAGTGATTGAACAGTGTAGTCCAAGAAGCTCCCAAAACAATATAGGCTATTGCTCATGCACTTAGTTGCCTCCCAGAGGTAGAAATTAAGTACCTACTATTAAACATACTACATGGTTTGGACATAGGATTTGAAAGAGACAAGTTGGCTCTAAACTGAAAGCATCCTTCCTGTGATCCAGCTTTCATAGTAACTGAAAGTGCTATGTAAATAAAAACAGAGGGAAAAAACCAATAGTCCTATCTATCTCTGGAACATACGAACTACAAGAATAACCAACATGGCAAGATATCCCTAAAGGTACAATAGTAGTACTCATATCTTGGTAGTAACCAACAGCTATATAACCATACTCAAAGCCCACTCAACAAGGGGATCCATACCTGCTACTATAATCCTGGCTAAAAGATTTCCATACCCCAATATTGAGTCTCTCCACTGATACAGTAAGCCAAATCAAGTTGAAATAAGAATAAAAGACCAAGTTTATTGGGCAAAACATTCTCAGGTGATTTTTCCAGTCCCCAGAGATGAGATTGGGAGAAGAGACTGGAATAAAACCACATGGCTGTTCTTGAGGAGGCAGTTTAAACACCCTGTAGGAGTGTTCTTGAGTAGTTCCAGCGGAGGAGCTGCTGCTTAGTGGGCGTTCTGAGAAGGGGTGGGGTTTGAAATGAGAAAGAGTGAGGCTGGAGCTGAGCTTCCAAATTAAACATCAGCAAACAATCTGATACTAGTGAGGTTATAGGTCTTAGAGAATAACCTTCTATGGACTCTTTACTAACCAGTATAATTTCTAACAGCATTCTAAAATTATCCTTATACCCACACATTAAGTATAGCTCTCAACTCTCACCAAAGAAGCTTTTCTCTTTTCATTGCAGAAAACCCCAACTGGTCATAATGCAGAAATCCACCAGATTATGGCAATTCGTGTCCCAGCAGAAACATCTACAAGACAGCTCTTTCACCTTAAGCTCAGGGAACATTACCAGAGAAGGGATGTGGGGATATTGTTAGGAGCCAGGGGACCACGAAGTCTGATGTGAATTTGTATTGCTTAAAAAGGAGAGGAAAACCAAATCCATGATACCTGAACCATATGGCTGCCTAAACAATATCTGAGAGAAGATGATACCAGTAGACATGCTAACATGGAGAAAGGGAAATCCCAGGGTTCCCACCCTTAGACAAAGAATCATAGGCAACTAATGACTGCTGGGAGAGGGAGAATTAGACTCTCCCAGGAATGAGCCCTCTAATTGGCTGTCCAATACAAAGTAATTGGCCCTGACATCTTGTACACTCAGACAACACTAATTGGACTCAGTAAGGTGTGTGTGTGTGTGTGTGTGTGTGTGTGTGCACATGTGCTTGACAATAATAAAAAAATAGGCCATCAATTTGAGAGAGTGGGATGAAGATTTGGCAACAATTCAAAGAAGGGGAGGGAATATGGTAGTGGTGGAGGGAGGAAAAGGAAGAAGGAAGTAATGTCATCGTATTTTAATTATAATTTTAAAATTTAAAAAGTAATTTTATAAAAAGGTTCTATGATGTCTAATTTCTTGAGTTCTTTATATATATTCTGGATATCAGTCCTCTGTCAGATGTGGGCTTGGTGAAGACCTTTTCCCATTCTGTAGGCTGTTACTTTGCCTTGTTGACCGTATCCTTTGCTCTACAAAAGCTTCTCAGTTTCAAGAGGTCCCATTGATTGATTGTTTCTCTCAGTGTCTGTGCTACTGGTGTTCTATTTAGGAAGTGATCTCCTATGCCAATGCGTTCAAGACTACTTCTTACTTTCTCTTCTAGCAGGTTCAGAGTAGCTGGATTTATGTTGAGGTCCTTGATCCACTTGGACTTAAGTTTTGTGCATGCTGACAGATATGGATCTATTTGCAGCCTTCTACATGTTGATATCCAGTTATGCCAGCACCATTTGTTGAAGATGCTTTCTTTTTTCCATTGTACACTTTTGGCTTCTTTGTCAAAAATTATATGTTCATAGGTGTGCGGATTAATGTCAGGGTCTTCAATTTGATTCCCTTGGTCCGCATGTCAGTTTTTATGCCAGTACCAAGCTGTTTTTATTACTGTAGCTCTATAGTAGAGCTTGAAGTCAGGGATCGTGATGCTTCCAGAGGCTGTGTTATTGGGAAGAAGCAAAGTGCTAGAGAGGCCCACAGAAATCCACAAAGATACCCCCACAACAGACTACTGACAATGGTCGAGAGACAGCCCAAACTGACCTACTCAGGTGATGGGATGGCCAAACACCCTAATTGTCGTGCTAGAAACCACATCCAACGACTGGGCCGACCTGGATGCAGAGATCCATGGCTAGGCCCCAGGTGGATCTCTGGGAGTCCAATTAGCGAGAATGAGGAGGGTTTATATGAGCAAGAATTGTTGAGACCAAGGTTGGATAAAGCACAGGGACAAATAGCCAAACAAATGGAAACACATGAACTATGAACCAATGGCTGAGGGGTCACCAACTGGATCAGGCCCTCTGAATGGGTGAGACAGCTAATTGGCTTGATCTGTTTGGGAGGCATCCAGGCAGTGGGACTGGATCCTGTGCTCAGTGCATGAGCTGGCTGTTTGAAACCTGGGGCCTATGCAGAGTCGCTTGGCTCGGTCTGGGAAAAGGGGACTGGACCTGCCTGGACTGAGTCTACCAGGTTGATCTCAGTCCTCAGGGGAGGCTTTGCCCTGGAGGAGGTGGGAATAGGGAGTAGGGTGGGGGAAAGGGGAGGGGGGAAGGGGGGAGAACAAGGGAATCTGTGGCTGATATGTAGAACTGAATTGTATTGTAAAATAAAAAAAATAAAAAATAAATTAATTAAAATTGAATTTACAATGAAAATGAAGGTTCTATGATTATTTCTCATTCTGAGAAAATATCTATGTTTTATTTCTTTTTGTCATATTCTTCTTTCCTTCATTACTTTTTTTTACATTTTGATTATTAACAGGATTTTGAATTTTACTCATCAAATGACTAAAATTAGTGAAAATAAAAACTAATGCTCTTCAGTGGTTTAAAACTATTTGTACCAAAAATTAAAATAACAGAAATCCAGTTTATTTTTATATGTCAAAAGTTAGTTCCTTAATGTAATCACATTTTTTTCTTTTTTTATAATTTTTAAAAATTATTTTACATACCATCATAGTTTCCCTCCCTCCTCTCTTTCCATTCCCTCCCCCCCACCTCCACCTTCTATTTTCCCCAGTATCAACTCCTCCTTCATTCAGAAATGGTCAGGCCTTCCATGGGTGTCAACAAAGCATGGTATATCAAGTTGAGGCAGGACCAAGCTCCTCCCCTGCATCAAGGCTGGGCTAGGAATCCCTGCACAGGGAATAGGTCCCAAAAAGCCAGCACATGCACCAGGAACAGTTCCTGATTCTGCTGCTAGGGTCCCCATAAATAGACCAAGCTACACAAGTGTCATTCACATGCAGAGGGCCCAAGTCAGTCCTATGGAGGCTCCACAGGACTATTGGTCCAGAGTCTGTGAGCTCCTTTTAGTTCAAGTCAGCTATCTCTGTGGGTTTTCCCCCATGACCTTCACCTTCCCCCCTTACTCAAATAATCCTTCCTCCCTCTCTTCTGGACTTCAGGAGCTCTGACCAGTGCTTGGCTGTGGATCTCTGCATCTGTTTCCATCAGTTGCTGGATGAAGGTTCTATGATGACAATTACGGTAGTCACCAATCTGATTATCAATGGCACAGACACTGAGATTGACAATTAATAAGTGGGACCTCCTGAAACTGAAAAACTTCTGTAATGCAAAGGACACTGTGAATAAGACATACTGGCAGGCTACAGAATGAGAAAAGATCTTCACCAACTCCACATCTCACAGAGGACTACTTTCCAAAATATATAAAGAAGTCAAAAAATTAAACATCAAAATACCAAATAATCCAATTAAAATGGGGTACAGATTTAAACAGAGAATTCTTTTTTTTAATTTTTTTATTTTTAATTTTTTTTATTTTTATTTTGCAATACAATTCAGTTCTACATATCAGCCACGGATTCCCTTGTTCTCCCCCCTCCCACCCTCCTCACCTTCCCCCCAGCCCACCCCCCATTCCCACCTCCTCCAGGGCAAAGCCTTCCCCACGAACTGAGATCAACCTGGTAGACTCAGTCTAGGTAGGTCCAGTCCCCTCCTCCCAGGCCGAGCCAAGTGATCCTGCATAGGCCCCAGGTTTCAAACAGCCAGCTCATGCACTGAGCACAGGATCCAGTCCCACTGCCTGGATGCCTCCCAAACAGATCAAGCCAATTAGCTGTCTCACCCATTCAGAGGGCCTGATCCAGTTGGTGACCCCTCAGCCATTGGTTCATAGTTCATGTGTTTCCATTCATTTGGCTATTTGTCCCAGTGCTTTATCCAACCTTGGTCTCAACAATTCTTCCTCATATAAACCCTCCTCATTCTCGCTAATTGGACTCCCAGAGATCCACCTGGGGCCTAGCCATGGATCTCTGCATCCAGGTCGGCCCAGTCGTTGGATGTGGTTTCTAGCACGACAATTAGGGTGTTTGGCCATCCCATCACCTGAGTAGGTCAGTTTGGGCTGTCTCTCGACCATTGCCAGTAGTCTGTTGTGGGGGTATCTTTGTGGATTTCTGTGGGCCTCTCTAGCACTTTGCTTCTTCCTATTCTCATGTGGTCTTCATTTACCATGGTCTCCTGTTCCTTGTTCTCTCTCTCTGTTGTTGATCTAGCTGGGATCTCCCACTCCCCCAAGCTCTCTTTCCCTCGACCCTCACCCTTCACTACCCCCACTCATGTCCAGGCTGTTCATGTAGATCTCATTCCATTTCTCTGTCATTGGGTGATCCCTGTGTCTTTCTTGGGGTCCTGTTTTCCAGGTAGCCTCCCTGGTGATGTGAGTAGCAGTCCAGTCATCCTTGTTCCACATCTAGTATCCTGCTATGAGTGAGTACATACCATGTTTGTCTTTCTGAGTCTGGGTTACCTCACTCAGGATGATTTTTTCTAGATCCATCCATTTGTCTACAAACTTCATGATGTCATTGTTTTTCTCTGCTGAGTAGTATTCCATTGTGTATATGTACCACATTTTATTTATCCATTCTTCAGTTGAAGGGCATCTAGGTTGTTTCCATGTTCTGGCTATTACAAACAATGCTGATATGAACATAGCTGAACAAGTACTCTTGTGGTATGATTGAGCATTCCTTGGGTATATTCCCAAGAATGGTATAGCTGGATCTTGGGGGAGATTGATTCCCAATTTTCTAAGAAAGCGCCATATTGATTTCCAAAGTGGTTGTACAAGCTTGCATTCCCACCAGCAGTGGAGGAGAGTTCCCCTAGCTCCACATCCTCTCCAGCATAAGATGTCTTCAGTGTTTTTGATCTTAGCCATTCTGACAGGCATAAGGTGGTATCTCAGAGTTGTTTTGATTCGCATTTCCCTGATGATTAGGGATGTTGAGCAATTCCTTAAATGTCTTTCAGCCATTTGAGTTTCCTCTGTTGAGAATTCTCTGTTTAGTTCTATAGCCCATTTCTTTTTTTTTTTTTTTTTTTTTTTTTTTTTTTTTTTTTTGGTTTTTCGAGACAGGGTTTCTCTGTCTAGCTTTGCGCCTTTCCTGGAACTCACTTGGTAGCCCAAGCTGGCCTCGAACTCGTAGAGATCTGCCTGGCTCTGCCTCCCGAGTGCTGGGATTAAAGGCATGCACCACCACCGCCCGGCTTATAGCCCATTTCTTAATTGGACTGTTGGGCATTTTGATGTCTAATTTCTTGAGTTCCTTATATATTCTGGATATCAGTCCTCTGTCAGATGTGGGGTTGGTGAATAAACAGAGAATTCTTAACAGAAGAATCTCAAATGGTTGAGAAACACTTAAAGAATGGTACAACATCCTTATCTATCAGAGAAATGGAAATCAAAATGACTCTGATATACTATCTTACACTTGTCAGAATGACTAAGATCAAAACTGCTAATGACAGCCTGTGTTGGAGAAGATGTGGAGTAAGGGGAACACTCCTCCACTCCTGGTGGGAGTGCAAACTTATAAAGCCACTTTGGAAATGAGTATGGTGGTTTCTCAGAAAAAAGTAATCATACCTTTTAATAATTAAATTAATATAAAGTATAGTAAGTTAATCAAAATTTTGAAGAGAATTACTAAAATAGAACTGAAGATATTAAAAATGCAATGATATGTTATTAAATATGTTAACAGCAAATATTTTCATTTATATTATGTTAGCATGTTAGAGAAACACAGGATCATTTAGCTAAAAATAGAGTTTTATACCCTGTAGGGGCTGGAGAGACACTCGGTGGTAAAGAAAAGGTACTGTTTTTGCACAAGACCTGATTATGATTCCTAATACCCATTTAGGTTGACTCTTGGCCACCTGTAATTCTACCTGCAGGGGATCTGATGCCTCTGGCCTTCACTGGAACTCCTACACTTGAGTAGATACCAACACAGACACATAATTAAAAATAATACAATCAATCTTAAAAGTTTGGGTATCTTATTTTATGTAATTGTTCAGATGGACATATGAGTGATTCTCCAGTCCTCATATGCCATTGTTGAAAGTCCTAGGCTACATACACAGATGCTTACTTAGGAAAGAAAAAAGTAAGTATTTAAGCAGTACTGGGAAATGCTACTTTGGAGACTGTAAAGTGAAATTTTAAAGAAGGATTACACTATCATTCTTACTGTTTTTGCAACTTAACTCCTCTATGTCTGAAGGAGTATATATGTCCCATTGTATTAGAGTACATGTCAAAACAGCTGTGGTACTTGTTTGCTTCATTTAAGAACCTATGGTGGGTAAATAAGATGAAATCTCAAGGGGCCCTAAAGGTTTGGGATGTGGATGTATAGAGTTAGACTACACTGTAGACGTAACAAACAGCAGGTCATGAGGGACAGAGGAATTTCTATTTTTGTGGTGTAATGTGTGTGTGTATGTTGAGAAGAGAGAGAGAGAGAGAGAGAGAGAGAGAGAGAGAGAGAGAGAGAGAGAGAGAGATAGACAGAGAGAGAAGATAGATTTTGAAAATAGAATACAAATCAAGCTAATTAAAAATAACTTTAGGTCTAACTTTAAGACATTTGTAGAATACTTTAATAGAGAGTTATAGAAGGAAAGGCTTTTAGAAAAAGGTTTAGATTGAAAGCCAACTTAGGAGATATCTATGTATACATAGCAATTACAGAATCTTGCATGGATAAAATCACTAGAAAAAAATTATAGGAGAATAACAATTGCTTCTTTTGACAAGATCAGCTGTAGAATGAGAACAGAGGAGTTTAAAAGTACAAAAGAAAACAAAAAATTTAAGAGGGCCAAGGAGTTTAAGAACTATCAAGAGACTGAAGAAATGTCCTAATAGAGGACTGAGGAGATAGATGGCTGTATTGGTGAAGAGGCAATCATGTGGAAAGCAAGCCGAAGATATAAGTTGGATCTCCAAACTAATATTTTAAAAAAATTGTTAGATGTGGCAAGAGACATTTGTTATCCTAGGGCTAAGGAGGTAGACATGGGTAGATCCCATTGAAATGCTTTTAGCTCCTCCAGTTTACTTGGCAAGTACCTGAGGAACAATACCTGAAGTTGTCCTTTGGCTTCTACATGCACAGCCACCCCCCACCCCAAACCCCCACCCCACACACATAACCTCCTGTGTTCTATCAGACCACCATGGTCTAATGTTAGACTTCAATAACAACAAAAACTACAGAAAACCTACAATCTCATGGAAACTGAATAACACTCAACTGAATCACCAATGGGTTAAGGAAGAAATAAAGAAAAAAATTAAAGACTTCCTAGAGATCAATGAAAATGAAGACACCACATACTCAATTTACAATTTTAAGTTGAATCAATAGTGAGAATCCACATTGGTTTTATTAGATAATCAAGTTACAAGAATTTTTTATTTCTTATGGTTTAGAGTTGTCTTACCATTTTTTGTCACTGAACAGGCACAGCCACCGCCCATCCCAACCCCCACCCACACACACATTCAACCACCATTCACCCCTTCACAAAGACATAGCAGAGCAATATCAGAAAAATTTGCAAAAAAAAAATAGGTATGGGTGAGAATTTTTTGCCTAAAGAACTGTGTGAATATATATATATATATATTATGAATTAAGTATATTAACTAGTACTTTTTAAAAAACCATTCGATAACCTGTATCTGAATTATTATAAAGGAAGAGAAAGGAAACCTAAGTAAATGATGCTCAAAATAATGTATAAAACTTAGTCTGTGTAGATTCACTATAAAGTCCAATAACTAGAGTTAGAGTAAATGTCTAGACAGAGGCATGAGTTAAGATCTCAGTTTCACAATGAATTTAGACCAGTATATAGGAAAGTAAGTAAGTGACAAAAAAATGATAGATTCAAGGGGAGGAGAATCATTTTATTTTGAGGATGGGGTCATTGGTAAGATTCCCAATGCTCCAGTAGATCCCATACTCATGTATATGTGGGCATCAATAGGTGAACTTAGTGGGTTATTAAAAAGAAAGATATGAAGGTAAGTAGAGCATGTAGGGAGTTGGGGAAGAATTGTTCTGTAGGGAGAAATGATAAGTGGGACATGGGTGGGAAGAGAAAATGGAGGGAGAGAAATGTAGAATGGATGACTACTACTAGAAATGTTTGAAAAAGCCATAAGAAAACATATTATTTAGCATATTATTTTATTTTTATGTAAAATACACATATATTTATGTAATATACAAATATGTATCTGTGGTGATATATTGTTTGTATTCTAGGAAATAAAGCTTGTTTGAAGATCAGAGGAGAGAGCTGGCCACAGAGTTAGCCATGGAGGTCAGGCATACACCTTTAATCCTAAACCTTGGGAAGCAGAGGCAGAGATCCATCTGGATTTCTATGAGTTCAAGGCCACACTGGACCACATGGAATTAATCCAGTCTAAAAAAGAAACAGAGCCTCGCAGTGGTGACACACACCTTTAATCCCAGCACTAGGAAGGTTGAGACATGAGGAACACTAGGAAGGTTGAGACATGAAGAACACTAGGAAGGTTGAGACATGAAGAACACTAGGAAGGTTGAGACATGAAGAACACTAGGAAGGTTGAGACATGAAGTGATGGGGATGAGCAGAGAAAGGATTATAAGGCAGGAAGAGACAGGAACTTGCTCTCTTTCAGGCTGAGGAGTTGGTGAGGTAAGAGGTGATGGCTGTGGCTTGTTCTGCTTTTCTGATCTTTCAGCTTTCACCCTGATATCTGGCTCTGGGTTTTTATTATAAGACCATTTAGGATTTGTGCAAGATGTATCTACAAATATATAAATTTGTATAATTTATAAATTATGTAATATATAATATGTATTATATAACAAAAATATTCACTTGTATTTTTTTAAAAAAGCAGAGGATTTATTGATAGAAGAAACGCCTGACTCTCTCCCCAAGATGCTCAAAGCAAATGAAGCTAGATAACTATATTAAGGCCCATAAATTTTTTTTTCTTTTTTTATTTACTTATTTATTTTATATCCCAACTGCAGTTCCTCCCCCCAGTCTCTCCTTCCAGTTCCTCTCCTCCACCTCCCCTCTGCCTCTCTCACATTCACTCCTCCTCCATTTATATTTAGAAAAGGTCAGGCCTCTGCTCTGATGGCTATCAACAGAACACAGCATCTCAAATTGTAGGAAGACTAAGTATCTCACTTTGTGTTAAGGCTGGGTAAGGCAACCCAGTATGAGGAACAGGATCCCACAAGCCAGTAAAGGAGTCAGAGAAAGCCCCTGTTCCCACTGTTAAAAGTCCCACAAGAAGATTAAGCTACACAACTGTCACATATATGCAGAGGTCCTAAGTCAGTCCATTGCAGGTTCCCTGGTTGTTGGTTCAGTCTCTGTGAGCTCCTATGAGCCTTATGAGTTGATTCTGTGGGTTTTCTTGTGATGTCCTTGACCTCTTTGGCTCTTACAATACTTACTCCCGGTCTTCTATAGAATTCTCTGAGCTTGTTCTAATGTTTAACTAAAGAGTCTCTGCATCTGTTTCCACCAGTTGCTGGATGAAGCCTCTCTAATGACTATTGGGATAGGCACCCATCTATGAGTATAGCAGAATATCATTAGTCATCATTACATAGACTTTTTTTTTGTCTTGTTTGGTTCTATCCTAGATCTTTGGACCATCCAGACTCTGGGTCCTGGCACTTCAGGCATTGTCAAGGGTAGGCTCATTCTTGTGGCATGGGTCTCAGGCTGAGCCAGTCATTGGTTGGCCACTCCCACAGTCTCTGTGCCATCCTTACCCCAGAACATCCCATAGGCAGGACAGACTATAGGTCAAAGATTATATGGCTGAGTTGGTGTCCCAATTCCTCCACTAGAAGTCTTATCTGACCATAGGAGATGACCAGTTCAGGCTACAGATTCACAATTGCCTATAAAATAATCTTCAAAATTATCTTTATTGATTATTTGGGAATCTCACATCATGTTCCCTGATCACATTCACTGCCCAGACTTCTATGTCTACTCCCTTTCTCCCATACCCTCCTCCAAAAAAAGGGAAGTCCATTTGTGTGGTCCATATATTCACTGGCTCATGGTCAAAATCCTAGTGGCCACCCTCCAAGGGAGGATAAGTCTTTCTATACCTGCATCCAGGCCAGAAGCCATCAGCTGAAAAGAGCTGTGCCATAACTAGAGTGGTGTAGGGCTAGCTCTCCACCCAGGCCACTGCCTGAAGCCTTTGTGCTGTTGGACAGCAAGGGGTGGGGGCAACTTAATATGCATGCGTGACCAATGCATATTTCCTTTCAAGTTGTTGGTCAATATAGCAGCGTGACCAATGCATATTTCCTTTCAAGCTGTTGGTCAGGGTAGTCTAAGACACCCCAAATCTATTGAGATTGCCCTCTGTTGCCTTATAGAACTTGAAGATAAGACACCACACACTTCAGACACAGGACTTGGGGGAATCTAGCTAGAACTAACCAGAAAGCTTCCTTCCTGATAACTATCTCATGTAAGTATCTGAAAATGTTACTCAAGCTACCAAGGATGAAAACAGCAGTCACCCTATCCAGATGTAAAGCCTGTGACCCACAACAATGGCTCATATGGAATGGTTTTATCAAGCATATAATAGTGGCGCTTATTTGTTGGAGTAACTAGCATCCAGTTAATTGGAGTCAGGACTGGTTCTGTAGAAGGAAATTTATTCCTAGTACGTAAACCCAGCCAAGTTCATGTGGTTGGTGAGATCATGGTCCCTACACAAGAACCTGCTACCACCAACAACATAATTTTTAACACCATTCTATAATATTCATAGATAAGTATATCTCTCATTTCTCTCAAAAGCTTCCTTTTTCAGTAGTCAGAGACCATTACAGAAAGGCACAGGTGATTAAAATATAGAAAACAACTGATTGTGGGATTCCAAAACCAATCAATACATTTGCAACACAACATTATACCTAAGGATTGGATTGAAAAATATTTCTAAAGAGGGACAGCTTGTAAAAGTCAGAGCACCAAGAGTCGGCTGTTACTTAGGGGTCATCTGTATACACCAAAGAAGCTCCACCCATGACATCTAATAAATGATTGTAATTTCAAAACAAAAAGGAAAGTATGTTCATTGAAAGGAGATTTGCACAGTGACAATAGTAGTTTACATGCCAATGTGGACAGGTGAAATCTTACAAGGTTTTAATCCTAGAGGAAGATCTATAAGGAAATTAATAGCTGCTGAGAGAGGAGAAATCAGTTTTTCTCAAAGACTGAATACCCTGAGAGATTATCCCACATTACGCAGTCAATTCTTAACATATACACATATGAGCAACACTAAACAGACTCAGCAAGTTACACACACACACACACATACACACACACACACA